>NC_044004.1:35067481-35373529 GCF_900496995.4 Aquila chrysaetos chrysaetos | reverse complement strand
ACAAGAAGTGCCCTTTCCTTTTAGCTGTCTAGTGCAAGCACAATGTCATAGCAAGGAAATGAGAGTCTCTGCTTTAAGGAGAGTTTGCTGGAAGGAACAGAGAGCTGATACACAGCTATCTGCTGGGGATGGTGGAAAGAAAACTGTCTTTGTGAATACTAGGGGACAGTTCTTTACTTCTCAAACTGTTACTCACGTAGCTGAAATGAATCCAGCGTGTGAAACAAGAACCTCTCCTACAAGGGCACAGTGGGCAGGGAAAGAATTGTTTATGAACTCTTTTTATTTGTTTTCTGTCTTACCTAGTCACTGTGATTTTTTTTCCCATTTAAGAAGTCAAGTCTTCTACTTTAAAAATTAATAAAATCTACTTTTTCTGTATTTGAAAGTCATTTACTATCCCTTTTGGAAGCTTGGTGTAAGAGAAAGGTCTTGGTCTATCCACTCTACCTGATCTGGGTTTCTGTCACAATCCTTGTCATAGAACTGTGGTGTTTCTTTTCTGGTATATGCAAAGGAATTGTGACCAAAACAAAATTTCTGAATAAAAGGATTAATATATATGTTTGGCATAAAACTTATCTACTCGTTGTCATTCTCCCATGTGTTCTGCATTACTGAATAGGATTTGACAACCTGTTTTTTTCTCTTACTCTTGCAGCACTTAACAAAACTTCTGTTTCTCTTTCGTTATAAACATAGAGAACATGGTTTGCTGCCTTCTTTACTCTTTTTTTTCCAAAGTTCTGTATTTTAAATAACTAAATCATTAAAAGCCTCACAGAACATCCAAGACCAATATAACATGCCATCCTCCATAACAAAGCTATGTCATATTTAAGCTCTAGTCTCTATACTATCTCTAGTACTCTATACCATCTTCAGTACTGTTATGGCACATCAGATAGGGTTATTACTATGTAAATTAGCCAAATAATGAACACTGTGGAAGTGTTCATTCAGACCAATATTGTATCACTCTGAAAGTGTGGAAAAATTCCCTCATATAAATGGGATCACATAAAGGTCAATGTCTGTAAAAGAAAAGTGTATATCAAAATAGGAACTAAGTGAGAATCAATATCAATATATCCCATTTTCACATCATAAGCATATATAAATGTGTCAGTCACAAGAAATATATTGTGTCCTTTTCTGTTTATAATTGCAACACCATTGCTTACCTACAGTAAGTTATAGACCATACCTTTGGGCATGAATTGCCCTTAAAATAAAATTCTACTGTATTATTATTTTATATTGACAATCTTTATAAAGCTAGTGTCTCAGAAGCTGAAACTGTATAATAAAACTTGTATGCCACCTAGGCTCAACTTCTAACTAGTTTAAGTCCAGAAAAGCTTACCCTTGTTTTAGTTCAAACTAAATAGAAAGATGTATCCGCCAAGACGCTCTTACAGAGGGAGCAGGAAGAAGCAAGAGAAAGTAGATTGGTGAGGTAGACTGGGTAGAGTTCAACAGATGATGCACGAGGGAGAAAGAAGGAAATATTTTCACTTTCAGAAAAGGTACTATGCGAGCTGCAGAGGTGACATTCAGTTAAGATGTTCAAACTTCCCATTGTACTAGGCAATTTTTGCACGTTTCATGCAGATTTTTCAACTAGCCAATGTGGTTTGATCTATTTGTACCTTGAAAGCAGATGTAGCAAGTAATAAATGCTTGTGCTGATTCATTCATCTATATACATCTTGCACAGATGGAATTTTTCAGACCTATGGATGGAACTTTAGATACATTGTTCAAGGCTATTGAGTCAAAGACCCTACCAGGCCCATTCCAATATTCTGAATAAATCACAGCACTGCCCAGAAACTGGAGTAAAGAGTGCTTCAACATATATTTTATCCAACACAAACTAATTAATACCCACAGGAAAAGGTATTTCAGTTAATCAAGAGCAGTCTAGCAAAAGAGAACAATGAAGAAAAAGATTGCTTTAAATTTGACATTTGGCATTTCCAAGGCATTGTATCAAATGAAATAATTTTAAAGAAAAAAATCATACCTAATCCTCCTTTTCCTTGGTTGGCATTTTATTTATATTTTCTCTCTTCCTTTCCCGTCCCCTCCCCTCTTTCCCTTTTTAACAGGTTTTAAGGATATTTCTGCTAATGCTGTCTGTCTCACATCTTTTCTGTGTACTTACCATCCCATGACTGTGATAGGAATCATGATCTGAGTACACGACGGAAGCCTGGCTTTGATGATAACTCCTTCTCTGCTCTCAAGTTATTGACTTTTCTCCCTGCTCAGTTTTCTCTCCTATTACTGTTACCACCATAAGTGTCCAGGAATGGGGCACTCCATTGAACCTTCATTTGAACTTTTGCTGAAAATCTACCCAAGATCAGCAGAATATCTTATCTAGTGTTTCCTCAATATAAATAAGAGTCCTTAGTGTTTCAGAAGGTCTTGGGTTTGAAACTTTCTTCCCACAGATGGAGTGAATCCAGATTATATTTTAACCATTTGTCTGCTGTAAAGCCCATCACTCCCTTTTTTATTAACAATTCTAAGGAAAGGATGTGTTGAGCTAGAAACATTTTTACACTAACATTTTTAATTTATGACCCAAAGAAAATGAGATAAAATAAATGCAAGAATTTATCATCTGTACTTTCCTGTCAGGATTGAAGTATGTCAGGGAATCAAAAGCAATTGAGTGATTGTATCTCATGAAGTCACTGCCATAACTCTCTCATAATCCTTTGCAAAATAAAAGTAAAATGCAGACTGAAAAAGACTCGCTACTTTCATAGCAATAGAATAAGTTTGTATGTTCAGTAAGTAACTATGTTTGAGCTGTCAGGAGATAAGTTTTTTACTCAACTACTTTAAATATTCTGGCTATCTCCCTATTTCATTACTGGGGATGGCAGGCAGAAACTATATTATGTGAAACTGTGTTTTGCTGTACACAATTCTTCTCATCTTGCTTGATTTAAACAGTCAAATATATTGTTAAACTAAGTGCTTAGTCTCTATGGTGACAAGGACTGTGCAACTATCTAATTGTGTAAATAAAAGTACCTATTAAAATGATTTTGTTTAGTTCTGGCCTTCTTTCTGATGAAAATGGGTGTTTTCGATCAGGTAGGCTCATTGAAAAAAGATTCTACATAATTAAATTGCAGTGGCTATAACAGAACACTACTTGATTGTGTTATGTTAGCTGTATTTGTAAAATGTGTTATGAAGATTTTGTCCTTTTTTTAATATTTGGCAACACTGCTGCCTTCAGTTCTGATTAAAATATTTTTCCAGAGTATCTTCACACACAGCGGACTGTATTTTTTCTTTTGTATTTTCTCCAATTGTGTTCTAATTGCAAAGATCACTGCACAGAAGAATAAAAGCTCTGACCATGAAAGAGGTTTCTGCATTTTGATGAAATATCAAATATGAAAGTTAAATTGCCTGTATCTTGCCAAGCATCACAGGGTACTTTAGAGTTTAGTGGAAATAAATAATTACAGGGTAAAAAGGCTATCTGAGATGATGGATGCTCAGGGGACTGAGAATGGATTTTTCACTGCCAGGTCACTGACTTGAAGCTGACCCATTTCAGTGGAAACTGAATGTAGTTACCTTCTGGTAGTTCATCACTGGCTGTAAGAAATTTGTTTGTGAATTCATCTACTTCTGTGTAGATGTGTGTTTAGGATGCAAAAAAAGATGCTGTACACACTTAAAGTTTCAGAAGATAAAAAGGAATACTGCTGGAGACTTTGTCGTAGGACTAACATTCTTGCTGAAAATGCAGATAAGTGGGTGATAGCAATACAGTGAAGCCTGTACTGCCATACCTCCATGTTTGCTCTATGCATCAAGGACTTGAGTTTCTCAGACTATTCACAGATTGCTACAGACAATAATTATTCTTTTTAGAAGATACATGGTTAATCATAAGGAGAAATTCTGTAACTACGACTGAACAAAACTGCTTCCATAAGCAAAATCCAGTATAAGCAACTGTTGCAGAATTGGACCCTAAGCAAAATTCAAGATCAAAAAAATGTTTGCCATAATCTTAAACTGTAGAAAAATCCATACTGATTTTTTATTAAAGTAAATTCAGGAAAAATGTCACACACAACCCCAAGGAAAACTTTCTCATGATTTATTTGTTAAGAAGACACCTTTCAGATTTCCAGTTGTGAATTAGGCAGTCATTAAAAAGGAACACAGTTAACCAATGACTGATCTTTTTTGAACTGCTTTTTTCCTTTGGTTAAGATCTTGAAATATTTCTCCAAGCTGGTCTGTGTAATATGGTCTAGCCTAAGTGAGACCTCCATAGTTTATTTATGTGTGCATTTCATTCTGCTATTAAATAAACATTTTGTTTGGCTTCTTAATACCGTAATGACCCTTTCACTAGTTAGTATATATTCTGAAACAGACACAAAAGTAGAAAGACACACACAGGTATGCTCCCCCTTACAATGGAGGTGTCAGGATTTTTTTTTTTTTTTTCCCAAAAAACCCCCTTGCTTTCTTTGATTTTTTTTTTTTTCACAGAAACTACAGAAAATTAAGAATTTGCTTTCTTCACCTTTTATTTAAATGCACTTGGTTTCATGGTCAAGTTCACAACATATCTTACTGTTGTCTCTTCTGTTCAATAGCATTTCATGACTTCTACTCAACAAAGACCCATAAATCTTTAAAGTGTATTATTGTTGCTATTATCAAGTATTGCTATAAATAGAGCCTAGATTCTCTGCTAATGCTTTCAGGGAAAATTGTTCTTGGATTCTGTGTACATAATAAAAAATTCCTGCTCCAAAGATTTCATAGTGTGTGTGTGTGTATAACCAAAACAGACAGATAAAAACTGGTGACAAGAAGTATTCAGAAGCAGTGAGACTGCTGGTCAGCTGGAGAGGAGTAAGTTCACTGTCAGTAAACTAACTGTTGTCAGGATTACTGTAAACAAAGGAGACTTTTGGGGTTGGTTCATAAGGATTTTAACTAGTTATTTTGAAAACATTTATGGGAGAGGCTGACATTGTGGGCCAGTGAGTCCAAATAAATCAGATGCTTACTAGATATTTTAATAATTGAACAATTTATGTCCTTAAGCTACTTATTTGAAGAATGTCAAGGGATGGCTGTCCTTTGAAATAATTGTTGATGTGTTGTGCTGCATTGTGTGTTTCCAGATGGCAATATGAGAATGTTTGTAAACGTAACATGTTAAATAGAATTTGCAAATGATCCTCTACCCTAAAGTGCTAAAAAAGGATCCCTCCATGATTTCCTCTATGTTTCTGTTATCAGGGTTTAGAAATGACTTATGAGAGATGAACTGAGAGGAAGAAAATAGCAAAGTGCTGGTGAGAAAAGCTTTGCAACTGATTTCAGAACACAAATATTTTTGTTCATGCTAGGGGACATGCAGGAAACAAGGACAAGGATTCATTGCTATTACTGTGACACTCAGTGGCCCTATAAGAAAACTAGTTATTGGTAACAATTAACTGGTCAGCCTGGCTACATCTATTGGCTTAATGAGTTGATATTTTACTCTGTGTAAGCAGTTTTCATTTGATTCTTTTAATCCCATCTGGGTTGTTCTATGCTATCTGCTTTAATGAAACATTTTTTTGGATGTGACCAATATGAACAACAAGACCCTCAATTTATTGAGAAGCCCAGTTCCAGCTGGTTTATTTCATTCTCTCTCATGGCATTGTTTTTTCTACATCCATGGCCATGAAACACACTTCTTTGTTGCTCTCAGAATCCAGATGAATCGACTCCCTGAGCATGTTACAAGACTCCTGAATGTTTTGGGGGAACATGTAGGATACAAGAAGGTTACCTGGGCAAGGGAAGCTCACATTTTGGGTATTTCCTTCATCTAACTGTAAATAGCAAGATTTAAGAACTGAACTTTTAAATTCATTGGCTAATTAGATAAAATAAATGCAGTTCTGTAGCATACCATTGGATGCTATTGGCATTTTACCTTCATTTCCTTTGCAGAAGAGAAGTAAAAAATGTAGCAAAGCTACCCTTCTAGTGTAAGATAAGTCACTTTAGCATGGAACTGACATATATCATTGATCTATCTCAAAATCCAGTGCTAAGAGTCTATGTAACTACCATCTTACATTATCATATAACCATTGTTTACTTCACAACTTCAATGTCTTTCTTTTTATAATAACCCTTTGTGGTTAGAAAGTTTTAGTATATTCATTTCATACCTGAGGAAGAGAAACACAAAGGAGAGCTTTTATTAACATGTCCAAGTCCCATTTTTAAGTTACTTTGATGACAAAATCTCACAGGGTACTATTGATATTCAAGCAGCCAAGGGCCATATTTTAAATTATTAGTTGTGAAATATTAAGGCATCAAAAATAGGTCAATAAAGTCAGAACAACAATAATTAATATTTTAGATGAGACAACATCAGAACCAACTGCATGTTGCTATACTTTCTTTAGCTGTTACTGCTGCTGCTATACCTGATCCTGAACACTAGGAACTGTGGTAACTGCATCTACTCTTAAAGCTGCTATATAAGAGGGAACCTGGTGAATGGCTTCAAATCAAGTTTTTTTACTCTTAAGCCTTGGAAAAGCACACAAGCATCATTTAGGAAGGTAATGTGCTATTGCAGTGTAATAACATACTGACAGTTTATGGTTCGGGGGCTGAAGACTTAAAGGGTGACATCATTCAAAAAAAGCAAAGAATGGAGAGCAAAAAGCAACTTTCATTAGCCATCTGAGGACCTTTATCTCAAGATATGGCCACTCAGGACTTATTCTATATTAATCCCTATGGAATTTTTTAGATTCCATGAAAATTTTCTTGAAATAAGAACATTTGCATGAAGAAAATTGCAAGCTTGCAGGTTGATAAAGTTTAGCTGTACTATAAAAGAACCTGAAGAGATTTAGTAGATTAACTGTTATCAACACAAATTTAGGGCAATATCAAGTACCACTTATGATGTAACTGAAAAAGGAAATATGCAAATGTAGCAGCTAAACTGGGCTACCTCAGCAAGCAAACACAATTTCCTAGTGTTACCTTCTAGCATGTTATTATCTAAGATATTAGGAATTGGTGTCCAAAGGTAATTTGTGTGACAGAAAATGCACTTAAATGCTTATAGGTGTTTTCGGAAGTGCCATAGTAAGTTAAGCACTTATCTCTTTCAAAAAGTTAATGCAAATGGTGAGTTGCCACTGAACTCATCTATCCACATCTGTAAATGACATTAGGCCCTAAACACATTTACAGATTGCAGGGATAAAATTCAAAATATTAGTTTGAAATAATTCAGTGGTTCTTGTGAGTCTGCAAACAGATTGAATTTAGTGCCTTTCCAGAGTGTTAACTATTTAGTCATTGGTCAAGCGGTAGAAGAAAGAAAGAGAGAACAATTTTATGGGAAACTACAAAATTTATGACTGTTCTGTTAAATATCAAAACACCACTTCTGGCTGAAAGAAATTCCCAAGGCAAAGTGTTGGATGAGTGTTCCGGAGAAATATCTCTATGTGCTTACCTTATATTAACATTCTTCCCTAGGCGTTCCTATTGTCACAGAATCCTGTGAGCCTCTGAGTGGTTGAAGGGGACTTGAGATCATCCAGTCTAACCCCCCTGCTCAGGTAGTGTCAGCTACAGCTGGTTGCCCAGGACTGTGTACAGTTGTGTTTTGAATATCTACAAGGATGGAGACTCCATGACCTCTCTGGGCAACCTATGCCAGCGTTTGACGATCCTCACAGTAAAAAAGTGTTTCTTATGCTCAGAGGGTATTTCAGGTGGTTTAATTTCTGCCCATTTCCTCTGGTCCTGTCACTGGATGCCACTGAGAAGTGACAGGCTCCCTCATCTTCTTTCCCTGTCATATGATATTTATACACATTGATAAGATCCCCCTGAGCCTTCTCTTCTCCAGGCAGAACAGTCCCAGCTCTCAGGCTCTCCTCACCTGAGGAGTGTCCAGGTCATTAATGAACATGTCAAACAGCATTGGTCCCAGTACCAACCTCTGGGGTATACATTGACTCGCCTCCAGTTGGACTTTGTGCCACTGATCACAACCCTCTGGGTCCAGCTGTTACCTCATGTGAATATTCTTCCCTAGGCATCTCTGTTGTCCATGGTTAGAGCACACGATATTGAGCTAGGTGGACCCATTATGAGCATTCTTACATTCTTATTTTAGTAACTAAGGTAGAAAGAGATTATTCTTAAATCAGGTAGTCCCAGGACTGTCTGCCCTCCCAAACACATCCCCAGGCCTGCAAAGCAAGAGCTGTCATGAAGGGATTTTCTGTAATCATATTCCAAGCATATAATGAGAACCACTTGGACCAATGTGCCCTTTCCTTGATATTAAAAAGATGGGATAGCAATAAGGCTGTGATGTTTTAAGTTCCCTGGCAAAAAAAACCCTGAAATTACATGAATATCCAATTGTTTATTTAATTCTCATGCTGAGCACCTTTGTCCTTTAAATGGCCTTCACAATCCTAATCCATGAACTAAGTCCATAAGAATAAATGTATGTCCTTCTGAATGATCTTCTTTAGCATAATTTTCTGTAAATTACATAAGGAATAAATTAGTGCAAAATTTCTTGTTTAGCTTCAACCTCTGCATGTATTGTATTAACTCAGCGTGAACATCTATGTTCACATGTCACGTGCCATTCTATTATTCTTTGCTGGCATAAAAAGAAAAGACAGAACATTTAAAAATATATTATAAAAATAATACATCAAAAGGAACAAGCAGCTTTGATCCTCACATCTAATTAATTGCACATTGGATAGATTTAGCTCATACAAATGTGGGATAGTTACTTCACTGTAAATGATTAATAATAATGTATGAAAAGTTGTTTGTTTTTCCTTCATTCCTTCCAAATGCAGAAAACACAGACACCTACAGTTCAAGCATCAGGAAAGAGGTTAAAGCATGCTGTGTCTGACCTCTTCATAGTTATTTATGCTATGTAGGGCGTGAAAAGCACTCATCTTCCAAGGGCTTTTCAGTAATTCAGCTCATAAGCAGGTAGAACATGTATGCACTTCCCTGAGCATCATTTGTAAGTCAATACAGATGCTCTCATACCGATCAGTAAAACACGAGGAGCTATGATTTATAATAGCTAGTACACCAAGATCCATTTATTATACTTTATACCTATATGGCAATTGATGTATATTGCCAATTCCCTTGGGATATGTGAAAACCTTGGGGACAGACATAATATTATTTAGAATCATGAGGCACATCACAAGCTGCTTTGATCTAGGTATAAAAGGAAGCATAAAATAAACCCACTTTTCTAATGAAAGTTTTCATGTAACCACCAAATGCTTTGACTTCTTTCACTGTGCCCAAAATGCCGTGGCTCAAAACTTAAATTTTAAAGATATCTTTCACATTATAGTCTGTGATGTTTACAACACTATTCATGCATAATATACAATCATTTTGTTCAATTACTCTTTGACAAAAGCCTGCCAAACACAATAGATATGAATCGTCCATGATGAGTGAAATTTACCTTCCGTTACACAGCAGTAACTCATTGATTTGGAAGAGTATGATTTCACAGTGAATGAATCACTGTAAGTGTCTGCTGATTTTTGCTCTCAGCATGTTTGAGTGTGTTTGTGTGCATGTACATATAGTTCACACAATTTTTTTGTAGCTTCAGATACTCTGCAATTTCTCTGGGATGGCAGACATTGAGAAAGTGAAAGGTGTGTATTTTCCCAGCAGGGATCAAAGCAGAAAAATAGTACAACTTAGATAACCTTTCTGCCAGCCTCCCTCCATGGCGGAATTCCCATTTAAACATTTTTCCCAGAGCTGCATCTCCTCCCTTTCTGTGCTTTACGGTTTCTACACCAATGGCTGTAAGTAGGAGGTGCAGTGAAAGGTGAAACCAAAATGTTTTGATGCTGGGGGCTTTGATCCTTCCTGCTCTTTTAGGATCCCTTGTATCTGAAGCCCTCAATCAAGTTCTGAGAAGCTTCTGGGAGGAAGGACAGTCTTAAAGAGTTTTTCATTCCTTTTTTTGTTTCTGCAGTTTTTCCCACAGAAGGGCGTATTCAGATTCCTAAAGAAGGCTTTGAAAGGGATCCAAAGAGGCAATCACATGCATGTGCAACTATTTTTTCACCAGGCAAGAATATATGGAATGCGAATGGAGTTTCAGCATAGCTCTGCGAATGTGAGTATCAATTGAAACTGGGTAGGCAAATTCCATTAAGTTCTAGGTAAATTAATGTGCATACAGCCATTGAATTACTAACTTCACATAATTGAAAGCAGGAAAACCTGTCTGCCTTCAGTTGTTAATATAAAGTTTAATTAGAAGGAAGATCTTTAAGGGTGAAGAGTGTCACTGAGCAGCACAGACTTCACAGTATCTCGAGAACATGATTCTACCAAGTATAGGATTTCTGAAGGGAAAAACAAATGTTAGTCATGCTTCTCTTGTACAAATAGTAATATCTGTAGACTTTCTATCTATAGGTTAATCCTAAGGAAGAATAAATATTTTCCAAAGACTAGACAATATATTCATTCTCCTCAGGTAAAAGGGTGTAATTGAAATCCATGTAACATTAAGTCTTCAAAATTCATTCAAACATATCTGATTTTCACATTCAAAATAGCTAGTAGATACAACAGCATTTTCTCTTAGTTCTTGCTTATCATTTTTTATTATCCTCCTGTTTAAAAAAATTCAAGTCATCCAGCAAGATCACAAAAAAAGCACCATGTGACCTAAGTGACTACTGTGAATAACACGAGGAGACTGACCAAGCAGACTTGCAAACAGCATACTGCTTATGTCCATGGTTTTCAGGCTATAGATCCATACACTGTATCTATGAATAAGGGATACAATTGCAGTAGTTAGGGTTGATTATTGGATAACATAGAAGCAAAACCATGATACATTCATCTGATACATCCTTTGCTGTGAAAAAAACACCATTTGTAGCAATTATTTACTGCTTGCACAGTTGTTTTAAGATAAGAAGCCCCTAAAGTTACCTTCTGTTATTTTTAATCTTTTAATTTTATTCCCATCTTTACTTTCTAGGAGTGCCCTATATGCCTGTATTCGAGGACCTATGTGGAATGGCATAATCCTTATAGAAATTTGACTAATCACTCCTCCTTAATTGAATTTTAATTTTGAAACTGAACTTCCAAACTGTATAGAAGCTGTATAGATAGACAGAAAAGAAAAAAAATAGCTCAAGAGCAAAAGCATGCCCTCTGTTTTTATGCCTCTGTCTAAAGAAAATACATACATTGAGTATTTAGGAAAGTAGATTAAAGTTGTTGTTGTTCAAAGAATGTTTACTGGATGTAGTTTGTAGGACTGTAAGTGAAGCATGACCCAATCATGTTTGCTTGACTTTTCTCAGTTTACTGTGAACCAGCATTGTTGGGTTTGTTGTATCTTTATTTAAACTTTGTTCCTCTGTGAGGAGCTGTGGCTTCTGTATTTCTCAGCATCCACTGTGTTCCATGGGTGACATTTCCTCTGATCCTTAAAATGCTGTATTTCAGATGTTATATCACACCTGTGAAGAGTAACTTGCTAAGGAAAATATAGCTGTATTTTCCTGAAGGAACTGAAGCTACATCAGGTTGAATTTCACCCTGTAGGTTATTTAAGCACAGTGTGATGTTATACAAACTGAAAACAGAGGGCAAATTCCTGTCTGCTACTGAAGAGATGTCACTGAGGGGGAAAAAAAAGCAAATAACTCCCATTCCCTTCCACTGATTTCTTAAAGGCAAAGATTTAATTGTGCTGAACTGGAGAATAAAATTAATTTCCAAGTGGAGCGACATACTGATAATTTGGCCCTTGCTTTGTAGCTCAGATATATAAACCCAACAGTTTACAGTCTCTTGCTCTAATCTTGTTTACAGAAGGTTGGCTGAGGGATTTTTTTGTTTGCTTATTTGTTTGGGGTTTTTTTTCTAGTTTCAGCTGATTTTAGATGACCTTTCTCTACTTTTTAATTAGGTTCAGATGTTTAAACTATGTGGGACAATCTGGCTTTCCATTAGGGATTTTAAAAAAAATTTTTTATTTAATGGAAATTTTATAAATTCTGTGTATCATCTGGGACCATCTTCCATTCTTTTTATCTATACTCTTTCCAGTGCTCAAGATTCCCCACATTTGCCACAGTGATCTACCTCAAATTGCAGTGAGTAAGCAAGGGATCAGTGTGTGGTAGCAGCACCTCAGAGACAATGTCTCCCTGCAGTGTGTCTGAATGGGAACCTGCTTCCCCATGCCCAAAAATGGCTGGGAGATCAGAATAGAAAAAGCATAGAACAGTAAGAATATTGGAGAAGCACATCTTCATCCTTTTTCATATTCTTCAGCATGTGAGCTGCTTGAAAAGCCATCCTGAAGGGGCACATTTTCCAATGCTGAGACCTGTGGGAAGCTGCATGGGTCAGGTCCTTCAAAACTTGGAAGAATGCTCATTCACTTGCCCATGATCTTTGTCCCTCTTTGAAACACCCAGATCAATCTATAGTCTTTGTTTTCCAGTATAGTTCCACCATTTCTCAGCTGTTAAGCAAAGCATGCTATTCCTCAGTATGAGAATTACAATGAATGACCTGCTTTGTTACATTTAGTTGTATCTCTTCCTCTTCTAGTTGATATTTGATTGCCAGAAATGCTTTATGCATATCTTTTACTGTATAAATATATCTCCATGTATATGTATATTTAAGGGAAGAGATATGTAGATATACAAATCTTTGTATATTTCTTTATGTTCCGAGAGTGAACACTAGTGAAATTCCTTTCAGTAAATGAAGTGCATCATGATGGAAAGGTATAAGGCATGGGTTTTTATTTCCATAGAGAGACTTCCCTAAAAATTGAATACAAGTATAGTTAAATAAGAGAAGCAATCCAAGAATCTGAGTCTGTTCTTTGTAGCAACATAGATTACAGAAGAAGTTAGCAAAAAGCGAGAAGTCCAGGACTTCTTGTAAGTCTGATTAACCTGTAAATGCGATTGTAGGGACTAAGAGCTGGTTAATGGCTAGTCAGGTGTAAAATGACACATATCTCCTTTTTCATTTGCTGCTTTCTCTGGGGCAGAACACAGAGAATTTATTTTCTTCATCCTTTTCTTAGCTAATTTTTAAGTTTTCAAATTTACTGCTATAGTTCCCCTCCCCTTTCTAAGAGGGTAGGTTGTACGAGTATGCACCCTCGCCTGCATCTTACTCTTTTAAAAGCTGCTCTTTCCCACTACAAAGCACTGTGATATACCGAACAAAAAGACATTGCAAATTTTTCTCTCTTGTTTTTTGTAGGTATCTTTGGCCATCAAAATGCAATCTTCCATTTGTCCCTGTCAAGAACTGTGCCCTGAGCATGTACTACCACAGAATGAAAGAATGTCCTAACAAATGCTTTCAGACACTACTTTGGATCATTGTTTCACAGTAGCTTTTTAATACAGTTATAAAGTTGCATCTTCCAGTTAGCAAGAAAAGACATGATTTGTCTGATGGCGATAATACAGTTAAAAGCCTTTCAGAAAGTGCACAAAGGGTCTGAAACATTTCTTTTGTTTCAAGCAGCAACACCACGTAATGGAGTGCTGAATTTGTAACTGATGAATGTTGTGCACTGGGCTTGTCCTTCCCGTCTCTCAGCATTTTCCTATTTAATTTAAGGAGGAATTGGTACAATATAGTGATTTTACATGTTTAGAATACGAATAATAAGTGTCGTATGCAAAGTTTTCAGACATCTCTTTCTGTCTCAACAAACTTTAATCCTTTCCCTTTTTCTTTCCCTTTCATGTCTGTGTTCATCATTTTAGCTTATGCATAGAGTTTATATTTGAATACAGCAATGAAAGCAAGTTCATTCTTGGTTCATATCTTCACTTCCCCAACCAACTTTTCATATAGCTGTATATTATTAAGTCTCTCCTCATTAAGTCTTTTTTCCAATCTAACATATTCTGCTCTTGCTGATTTTAGATGAGGCCTAAACAAAGTCTTGCAAAATGGGATCATTACCTTTCAAGGTTTAAATTTTAAGTTAACTCACAGCCTGCAATAGCATGTAATGCCCAAACATAGGTGAACAGATAAAGAGAAGGTTGGGCAGATGGGCAGACTAAAGATATTAAAAACATAGATTATGGAAAAGGAATAGGAAAGACACCCCCCCCCCGCCCCCCCCCCAGCCAAAACCAAAACCAAAACCAAACACACTGCAGGTGTAAATCAAGGTAGCTCCAAGTTAATGCTGATAGCCCCTTGCGACAGCTGAGGATCTGGGCCTGTGACTAGCAACCCTGTATGTAGAGATACCTCATAATACTACCTGTATTAAAACCCATTGCATATTTAGTCAGTTTAGCTTACTGTAATCCTTGACAGTGAAAAGATGTATTGTGCAACATGATCCAGAACACCAGCAGTGACATCCCCAGCAGCTGGCCACTTCCCCTTCTGCTGATTTACAGCAGGGTATTTCTATGCCACATCGTGCTGTGCTGTATCAAAGACGTCTCAGTTAACTTCATGCAAACAGTGCCACACATAGCCAGGTGCTATGGATCTCTAAGCTAGGGACTTGGAGATGTGTAGCCTTGCTCCAGGTTATCAGAAAGGGAGCTTGACAGAGTGCAGTGTTGTATTTTCTCTCCTTTTCTTCACCTAAGTGTGTAGGGTAGCTACACTGCTTCCAGTTTTGGAGCTGCTGTGGTTGGCACTAACTAGGTATCTCCGAGCAACGTGGTATGGATAAGTGTAGACATAATCTACAGTTGTAGACCTTTCCTCAGTGGTTAAAAGTCATTAAAAGCTGGTTAAAAGCCAGCTTGATGCTTTGTAACAAAGGTTCTTTGGTTTTCAATCCCAATTTATTTTAGTCATTCAGTTCATAGTGTCTGTCCACAAACTACGGTATTATCATGAGGGAAAGAAGAGTAATTGGTGGTGTGGGTTTGTGAATGTCTAACTTCACCACTGAAGAAAAAAAATGTACCATCTACAGAACTCCTGAATTCACTGGTTTTCTGAATGTCCCAAGTGATCTTACCCATTTTCACTGAAATGGCTGAACTTCTGTATTGCCCAATTTGATATTCACAGAGTGAAATGGCAGCTGAGATGGAGTTTACTGCCCAAAGGACAAGGCATAAACACAGACCTTCTGAGAATCAGATGTAATACTGCTCCCCAAACTGATAGAGGAGGAAAATTTGAATCCCACAAATGATCTGTATTATAATATCATAGTTGCAATCCTTCTCTCCCCCTCTGTCATGATGGAGAATTTAAATATTTTTTGCCTGGTGAAACAGCTTCAAAAAGACAAAAAAAATTTCCCCAGTTTCTCTTTAAATAGCTTGGGGTTTGAGCACTATTACAGAACAGTTAGGGTTTCATCTTCAGGGAGAAAGGCCTTGAGTGAGGAACTCCAAGCTATTAAATAAGCACTTTGACTCATGTGCTAGCAAAAGCAGTGTTATTGCGGGGGGGGGGGGCAGGGGGAGAAGTTTTCTATGAATCCTGATTTCATATACAAGTGATAGGAAGTGTTGAATTATGCCAAAGAGACTGAGAAGCTGAAGATATAAGGTGCCTAGAAGATGGATCCTTGTTGGGTTTAATGTCTATTAAGTGGGGAGCAGTGAAACATCAGGAACGGAGCTCTTCTGTGTACCGAGAAACAGAACCTCAGGTGCTTGGCAAATACTAATGTTCAAACTTCTACTCTGCTCTGTGGAGCAGAAATGCTTTTGGCCTAGGAAGACCTGAGCAGGAATCACAGCTGTATTTCTGGAGATGTGTACTGTTTTTTGGGCAAGCTGCCATGCATTTCTTGAGAGACTTATCCACCTAGCTCAGAGCTCTGGATTCCAATAGACAAGCAAGTACATAAGAATGAAAAATTGCCATGAAAAATTGCCTAAATAAGATTGAGTCTTTTGTACAGAGCCAGCACTGATTGCTATTGATTTCAATGAGGATGGGACAATTAACTTAGGAACTTTTCAGAAGGTACCCTACTTAATGAGAATCTAAAACTTTAGATGATTCTTCAGAGATATTCTAGTAATTTCAAAATGCAGAATCTCAGTTTTGCCTTAGGAATGTGCTTTTTAGAAATTCTGTTCATTTGTGATTTCTGCTGTTCTGCAATATCAAATGCAATTAAAACTGGACAACTTCTTTGTTCCTACAAAATACTTGGATTTGAACATACATTTATTTGTATACTTGTTCATTTTGTCTGCAAAAATGTTTCTAATAGAAACACTGTTTCTAACACATCACACTTCATTACATGTTTTTTTAAAATGTCTTTTTGAAGTTTAGCCCTGATTGTCCTTCTTAAGACATGAGGAGAGATTAAACTTCATATATCAGCTTCTTTCTCTTTAAAGCTTATTAACATCTAATCAAGATTAGATATGTGGTCAGACTTCTGGGGGAGGTGTGTCAGCATGCAATAACATGTAGAATACATTGCACAGTGTTCCATATTTGTTCATTCTAATTAAAGTGGCAGAAAGGCTATACGACTGCTGCAAAGTAAAATCTTGATGAAAACCCAAAAGGGGGTTCTTTCCATGATTCTGTCATTCATTCAGCGTTTATGATTTTATTTTATTTTTTCTTCAGGAAGTTGATCCATCAAATAGAGGAGGAGAACAGTTTTCTCTGAAATATTATGATTTACTTGAGACAGTGGTGATTATTCTACAGTTTTAAATAACTATATGTTTCTGATTTGGCTTCTATTACAGAATTATTTATTAAGCTGTTGATACAAAGTAAACCCCAGCAGAATTATAATAGTCAAAATGTCTGATATTTACCAAAATATCTTTCTGACCTAGAGAAGTTGCTGTAAAACTTTTAAAATTAATGGAATTTCATTTTTTTAAAAAATATCCTTAACTTCTTGTTATATAAACATGCTGTAAGTTGTATATAAAATTAGAAAATGGTCTCTACCTTTGGTATAACATTTCCTGAACTAGATTTTCCTTCATTAAATCAGAGGGGCTTATTTCATCTACTGATTTCAGGAGGAGCAAGGACAAATACTCACTTCACTACTTTCCTCTACTATACTCTCCTCAAACATCTTTTTTTCATAACCACGTAGTCAATACCTTAAAAACAAAACTTTCCTTCAAATGGTGGTAGTATATAATTCTCCTTCCTACCAGAATCCATACATTCCCATTGACAGGGGTTAACCACAAAGCCTCTCTTAAATGGCTATCATCTGTAAGGAATGCACACATAAACATTGCATTCTTCTCTGGGAGCTTTCTTTATAAACTATAATATCCTTAACCAAAAATAACAGCTGTCCAGTCTTCCTTTCTCTCTCTCTCTTAGTTTATTTTTTTTTTTTTAATTCTTTCATTGCTTTCAGAATTCTGTGTATTGACAGAGTTGAAATGTTAGCTCTAAAAGGAAAGCGTGAAGTTCTGTAAATCTGCAATTGTATCTAGCAGGGAGAAAAAAAAAAAATTGTCATGCTTGCTTTTTATCTTCTACCCTGCTAGGCAGGCATTAAAATAAAGGAAACAGTGGGGTTGGGTTTTTGTTTTGTTTTGGTTTGGTTTTTTAATATGTTTCCCATTTTTCAAGACAGCTACTTCTGTCATCAGGAGAAATCTTAAATACAAAATCTTATGTTATTATTGACCCAAGACTCCTCTTAAAATTACTTTTAACATACTGAAGATAGCTAAAATTATTTCTTGATTCCTCTTCTATACACACTGTATCACCTACAGTGATACAGTGATACAGCTACACCTGTAAAAATAATTGGAGAAAGATCAAAATCTGTTATATTCACTTATACTTTTTGTGCAAAACACAAACTGTGGTGGTTCCTCAGAGTGTCATCAGTTTTAGCTATCATTACACTGTTACCAAGGATGAATCACATAATTTATGTGAAGGATATGATATGGTTGTCTACTACCCATCTATATTTTATCAGATACAAATCTTGAGTGAGCAGTTCACCTGGACAGATGAATACACCACATGAAGAGTAACTACAAATGACTTGTTGAGTAAACCCTCATACAACTTGGATTCTTGTTATTACATATGAATATAACATAGACTAAATTATATTTAAATTATGCAAAAATAAATAAAAACTAGAGTAATCTCAGCAATTATTTTCTGTGAGCCATACTGCCTACAGATTTTCCTAACTGTCCATGACAAGTCTTGTCATGAACTCAGTTTAAGAAGAATATTTGTTCCAATTTGGTTTGTCTAACCTGTGTTGAGAATGGAGTAAAATAATTCTCCTATCACATCTGTTCCACATAAACATACACACCATCTGATATTTCTTGAAATAGTAGGGTAGTATTCTGTGTAATTTAGGAAATTAAATTGGGCTTCAAGGCATGAATTTTACTTAACTCTCTGAGTCCTATTAATTTCTTTAACACTGGCAGAAAACAAGCTTAGTGCAGGTAAAAACATTTTGAGACAGGAAATACAGACATAGATGTGTTTGAACTGTATCAGAATTTAAATCATCTGTGCATTTGCTGCATTTTGTTTTTTTCCTCACTGTGAGGTCCTCTAGCTGAAGGTGCAAGTGTAGGCTTAAAACTGGTTTGAAAGAGTTTTCAATAAAACTTAGAAAAGATACCAGTCTAAATAGGTGCATAGAACAGTGGAATAAAGTGCTTGCTTTAAATCAAGTATTTTAATAATGATTTATTCTATCATTTCTCTCTGAATAGCAGAAATGTGTTAAGTAAAATTAGATCTGTTGCTGTAATCTTGCAAGTGCTTTATTTGAAAATAATGAACACCATTATTAAAGAAGCATTGGAACACACCTATAAAGGTAAGGGTTTGATTTCCACCAGTGTCTCCAAATGAATGTGGTGGAGTAAAAGCAAAACCAGGCCCAATAGTAAAATCCATACTCTGGATAATAAATTATCCAGACACTGTATATTAGCTAAGGCAGTCAGATTCCAGGACTATTAACAAACAGTGGAGTTAGCCTTGTAGTGAAAAAAGTTTTTATTCTCAGCATCTTTTTGCATATGTTCATCTTAATGTCAGGTAACATGAACATGTCATTTGCCAGTAATTCTGATTTAGACTCAGCTTTTGAGTTTTATAATTTCTCATCAGCTCCTTTGAAAAATTTCCAGAGTATAGGAGGAAAGACAGCAAAACTCAGCTGGACTTTGTGTCAGCAATTGTGGCATACAAATGTCTTAGTCTTAAAAAGATGCTCTATAAAAGATTTCCCATATACTTATTTATAACTCAAGACCATACACGATGGCAATTAACTTCCACCAAAAAAAAGAATAAAAGACAATTTTACCTGAAATACCCAGAATCTGAGGTATAAAATAGTGCCTTTCTCTCTCTCCTTCAGTATAACATAGTGCCTCTCTCTCCTTCAGCCCTCATCTCTAAGAAATCCTAAGAAAAGAGGGCTCTTTTAAAATGAGCAATGATCAGATATTGATTACAGAAATAGATATGCCATTTTAAGATATTACCACTGTTGCTGCTCTTTGTTATTGCCAGTCTGCTGGAAAGCTGAAAAGCTCACATAATCATCTCACATCATCTTCCATGTAGAGACAGCTGAGATGGTCTAAAAACTGTTCCCCATGTAGGATAAACTAACTGGTCTGACTTTGAAAATAGAAGAGCAAATGAAGAATTTCTGATGTTGTCTTCTTCTTCTGTTCAAATTGTTCTGTTATTTAAGGGACTTCAGCCATTTTTCAACCTGAATAACAGACACATGGATATTTTTTAATGAAACTGTAGATAATATTTTCATGAATTGAAATAGTATGAACAATGTTTTACAAGACCAAAATATAACTTAGAAGAGCTTAGTACTGTAACTGTCAAGCAATTTCTTTCACAATATTTGCATAATTTGATCTAATTAATCCTCTGTTCTGTTCAGTTTCACCATTAAGATACAGTGAGCATCAGAATATTCATTAAATTGTCCACATACATACTTAGGGAACTACAATACATTAACTGACAGAGGTGATAATTCCTTTCTGAAAATTGTGGACAAGTGAGGTAAGAAATAATAGCAAGCACCTAGCACAATGTCAAATCAAATCATTAAGAGAAAACAATCTTCAAAGCATATGTTTCTTTTCACACGTACTTTTTGTCAAGCAGAGAGAATATTTCAGCCACTCTTAGAAGTTAACTTGAGTCCATTTCATATGACATTTACAACTATATGGTAGCTGGGTTATTTGGAACAAGAGCAGTAAGCCTCAAATCAAAGGTTTGGAAATGCAATATCAAAATCATATACTAAATCGCTCTGTTTTTTTTTTTTTTTTTTTATTTAAAAACTAGAGTATAGGCATTTAGTGGGCTCTTTGTTTTTCTAGGAGGCTTTTATTTATGATGTGGAAATATCTTAGCCTTGGTGGGCTGTCATTTATAAAATTGACTGCCTAAGTATATCCTAAAATATCACAGTATAGAACGTTTCCTATATTGTCATCGGTCTCTGATTTATCATCATTTCAAATCTGTGCTTTCTGCATAATTTTCCCAATGAACCAGAGAAATACAATAATGATCAGTTTTTAAATTCAACTGCTCTAATCAATAATAGTTTGCAGAAGTGAGCATTTAGTTTGATAAAATTCTGGGATAGAAATGTTTAGCGATTAACTTAACTTTCAGGAATCTTGATTAAAATTTCTTAAGAAATGTACATGGAAGCTGAAGAGGTTCCATTGAACAATTATTTTGCTTTGGCTGTTGGGTTGGGAGGGTGGGGTTTGAAGGGGGATTATAAGTAGGGGACCAGACTGGTGCTTTTTCTGCGGGTGCTATTTACTACAAGACCACTGAAAATGTTCACTATTCTTCATGAATATGAGGATCCCAGTAAATATGAAATATAAGCAAGAATGTATATATGCACAGTAAGCGTAATCTGCAAGCTTTTTTCATGGGAACAAATAAAGGCCACAAGACTGCCCACATGTGCAATCTGCAACCTCAAAAAGATGAAAATGAATTAACCACACACTTTCACCCATTTGTTTAACTTACTACCTGGGCATTTGCTCACTAATTTTAGAAAATAGGTTAAGATGTCTAGTTTTTACTAGCTAGACAACTGAATAAATTTTTACCTATCAAAGTAGTCTCTATCATACTCTCCTTCACCCTGTGATATTTAACAATGCAAGATATAATTGCATCCCTTTATCATAGATGTATTTCTAACTTTTAGGTGCATTGCATTTGCATTTTATCTTTAAACTCTATAAAGTGAAAAATTGTTCAAGCAGATTTGCTGAATGTTTATGGTTTTTTAGCAGATAATAGCAGATAATAAGAGGATGTCACTTTGAAGAGGTTAACAGTAAAAATGAATATATTTTGCTTTTTTTTTTACATGCATGCAAATAATTCTTAATGACCCAATTGCATACTCTCATACTTTATCAGGATTATACCCCATGTATCAGTAAGTAATGTGACAAGGGAACTTCTTTATGCCTGATATAAATCAATGATTTCTGCCTTAATTTAAAAGCTGAGTGATGATAAGATGCTGTGACTCAATAAATTTGTGCTTCTAATATTATGCAGAAGAACATAAAACCTGTTTGTGCATTATAATGTAGCAATAATGTATCCCTTCCTAATCACCGGCATACCTATCTTTTCTAGCTTGCCTATAGCATGCATAATAAAAAGTTTGCAAAATATGGAGAAATTCTAATTTTCATATACCTGCATTATGAATCCCTGCAGCTATTACAAAAAATACTAAAATCCTTAAACTATGAGGATAAAATACAATTTACAGGGTACATTTTCTTATTATTGCCTTTGAAGATAGCATCAGTTGTCTACACAGACCTATAAAATGTTTTAAGGGTTGAAAGATACACCTTAATGCACTTATCTTTCCTTTCTTAATAAAAGATAAAACAACAACAACAACACTCTGAATGATAAACAAACAAAAGCAAGCAATAACTTACTGCTTGCCTAAGTTGACCTCAGGTTTAAGAATCAAGGATTGCTTTTTGTTGGCTCTGGCATTAGCTAAACTAAATCCTAAAGTGTATTCTTTGATGGTGTGAAGTTGGTCTAATTGTATCCTAGTGAAGTGACACTGATTTGCACTAGCTGCAGATCAGGGCCCTTACAGGACTAACCACCTGCCCATGTTACAGAATTAACTGGGGATAAGACTAATTGTTTTGTAACTGTTTAGTAGAGGATTGGCTACCGATTAGTTCTTTTTGACCTTGTCTCTTTAACCTTGTGCAGATATCTCAGTGGGAGAAGAAACAGGAATGGAGAAGGTGGAACAGGATGATAAGGAAGCTGTGCTATTTTCTAGTGCAAGAAATTAATCATTTGATATACGTTCAATGTGAACTTTGTGATCTATGGGTGATGTATGGATGTTTCTTTTAGCTTTTCAGAAATACAATCCCCTCAAGCTTATAGATCAGTTGGAAAAAGAAGAGAAGGTAGAGATTATTGTAATGTATCTAAGACAAGCGTGAGAGGGAGGCTGGTATTTTTTCCTATATTGGAATCACTTCACAAAGAATATTTTTGAGAGGTTTCTTCAATATAAATCACAGCATTCTAGTTCAAAGCAACAAATTCAAACAAACGTGCAAAATATACAAACTAGTAAGTTCAGGATACTAATTTAGATATGGTTGTTTACATTCTCACCCCATTTTGCTAAGTGTGAAATGTTGAAAGCACTTGTAAAGACCACAAGCATTTTGGTCCTGGCTTTAAGTAAAAGAAACAGTGTAAAAAGGGAGTTATTGCCTAACTTAACGAAAGCTTTTGCAATATTTACATTTTCTTTTGAACAGAAGTTTCATAGAGTTAAAAACATTGTTCACTGGTGGAATACATTAATGAAATTTTTTTTTTTTTTTTTTTTTTAGCAATAAAAGGGAATAAAGGACCTCATAAATATGCTTACAGCTAGTGTTTACAAAATCTGCTAATGATCTCACTAATGGAAGCTAGATTATGGAATGTATTTTGGACCAGGTTTATGCCCAGAGCAGCCATTTTACAAGGAGTCCCTCATAGATGTTAATTTTTACTTTGGATCTGCAGTTCTTCAATTTGAAGAACATGCATTATGCTGAGGAATGAATCTTTCAGTGGGTGCATTTACATGTACTTTTTTTTTTTTTAAATTCTGTGAATCTTCTTTACACATGCACATTTCAATTATAAAAAAAATTTTTCTGATTATTTTGAACTCAAGTACGTAAAACTCTTAAAAGAATCCATGATACCTAGTTTCCATTGGTGTGTGATCCTAAAAATGTCAAGTGTATTTGTATGATGAGATACTCTTCCACCTTTAAACACTGTGACCTAGAGCAAGTCAAGTTTTAGAGTTTTAGATTGACTGAATAGAAAAATAATCTCTTTCTTTTAGTGCAGTAGCAGAGCTGAACAAAATGACTTGGGTGAAATGTTCAGATCTGATGTTTGTATGATCCCGCTAGTTGGAAAGAGATTATAGAAAGTATTTTACAGCAGGTTTATTTAGAGACTGCAGGGCCCAGTGCTGGTACTGTTCAAGACAGTGAAAAATTTCCAATTAATTGCAGTTACGAGAAGATCAGGTACAGAACAGCTAACCTCTATTAGATTTTATTGCTCACCTCTTGGGCTGTTTAAGATACACACTAACTTTCCGTTTTCCCCTGCCCTCCAGGGTAAGTATTTGCAATATTTGCCCTTGATGAATAGTACATGCAATCAAGGACTACGACCTGTGAACATTCCCCACTGTGGCTCTTCTGTGAAAGGACTGCAACTTTGCACACTGGGTTACAAGTCTGTCATTTTGAGGACGTCAGCAGCACCAAAGTGGAGAAAGCAAGTTCCTAAGCAGCGAGAAAGATGCCTTGTACTCTGACTCTGCTCCCATCTCAATATTATCATTCAGTTTAATGGGAACACAAACAAATCTTGAGGGCCTTATTCTGATTTCATGTAATTAAAGACTAAACTCTGGAGCCCAATTTAAGAAAAGACTTTAATATTTCATGTTGCAGAGACTTAACCTTGTTAGAAAGAGGGACATGACTAGATATTGATGTCTAATATTAATTATATTAACTATAAAACAAAATTTATTAATTAAAATATAAAAACTTCAATATTAGACTGTTAGTTTGGAAGGTAGTCACAGCCTGAACTCTGATGTAAAGATAGAAACAGCAGGTTTTCAGGCTTCCCTCCATTATCCCAAGAATCCTCATCATTTGACTTTTGATGTTTTTATGTTGCTGCCAAAAAAATGGCATCTCTGATATGGGTAAACCCATAAAACAACTAAACCCCTTAATTCCCTTTGGACCACTGACAAGCTAGCCATCTCTTGGAACAGTTTTGGGTTTTGAAAATTTAGACAAAATTAAATAAGTAATCTAAAGATTTCAGTTTTCTTAACTCTGAATCCCTTCCTTTGCCTATCCATTGATTTTCATCCATGAAAGTAACAAAATACTAGCCATTAGAATTTTTTTTTACAGTTACTCATTACACATTCCTCATATACTTTTTACTAATTATAAAGTAAATATATCTTTTTAGAACAGGTTTCCCATTCACCAGGTTATCATCCTTCAGGTACTAGAATTTTAGAATCATACCATATTCAAAAGCAAATATTTATTTTAGTCTTCTGTGCTTCTTTATTTCTCAAAATATTGTGACAAGCCTTGGAGAATAGGGTGGGTTTTGAAAAGGAAGTATGAATGTAAAAACTATGCATACAGAATAAGTTTAACTTAGCTGCAGAAGACAAAGGTAATGGAATTAGAAAGAATTCAGCTGGGATGCAAAAATCATTTACATTGATAAGTGGGAAGGAAATAACTTCAGGGTGGATTTTTGAGATACATTTCCTATGTTAACTTTCTGAGAATATTTGGAGATACAGTGTTACAAATATGGCTAGCAGGGTCCTAGGAAGCAAATATATATTGTATTCTTCTTCACCTATTTGCCTTAGTTTTCTCACTTCTTATGATCCTGCTCACATGGCAGTGCTTTTTCAAAATTTGAGCCAACCTTGGAGACAGTTTTCTTGTCTCCCTCACTGTTGAAGAGCCCACAGCCAGTTTGTGTGGAAAGTCAAAGAAGGAATGTTAGAGAAACAGCTAACAGAAGTGATGTTTAATTGTTGATTTTACTAGCTCTCCAGAGGGGATTATGGGAGGATTCATGTGAAGTTTGTTTCTTATTGAAAAATAACAAAATGCCACAAACCATAAGTTTTTTAACTTCTGTTAACTCCTGTGTACTTTTCTTGGACACCGGACCCAACTTGTTGGTATGGGCAAGTATATATACCTTCCTAACAAACACTTTACATGAGAAAATGAAATGCTAGATAATGCGCACTAAAAACATGGAGAATATTGGAAATGAAATTAATATCTGCAAATTCCAACAATAAGTATATACTGGGGACTTTATGCACTTTCACAGTGTATCTATATGTTCTTCATCTTGACCTCATTAGATACCTATAGATCTGCATGTATAATAAAGACTCATAAACACAAAACTACATATATGCTCAGTGTTAAACTTTGCTTTCTTAAAATAATCCCAACCATTCTCTGAGGGATTCTTTTGCCACAGAAAATCTACCAATACATATTTTTACAGGATGACTCATTGATTTATCTTCCTGTATTTCATTTTATTTCTTGTGTGGAATCTGCACAGCAATTAGCTGCTGAGGTTTCTGAGTGTTTTCTCTTTCAAGTTTTCCTTTTGAGGATTCACTTCAGCCTTAGTTGGATTTAGTATATTTCTTTGTGAAGCTCTTAAGCTGCAGATATGAAGGGAAGACTTAACATTATCATAGTACATCCTGTCTGCCTTCTTTCAGTAAATCCAATCCAAGCATGTATGGAAAACTAAACTCAGCATCATCAGTGATATAAGAGACTGGTTTGGACTTAAACATATTTTTTAAAACTCAAGAATTCAAATGTGCAGATATACTTATGCATGGCTACATGCACATCCACAGTCAACAGTTAGAGCTAGACTGCTGAAATCACTGCAAGATGGTTTTAGTTATTTCAGCGTATATTACAGTGGAGATGTGATTAAATGGTAAGTCATATTTTTTCTAAAGGTATTTACTTAAAAAACTTGCATTTTCAAATCTACTCAATGTTCACAGTTCTGATTAATTTCAGTCTGTATAGTCCTTTGGAAAATCATGCCAAATATTCATTCATGCTGAGGTGACATTTCTTAGGCTTCTTTAAAGTGTTTAGTAGAAAAATGTTACAGTGGAACCTTTTTACTGATGATGAGGTTGAGTTGACCATATATCCCCCGATAGAAGTGTGCCCTTTCTGATGAAAAGTGGTGATGTGGCATGGGAATTCATAATAATAATGCATTATAGCGAACAGGAACATGTTGTAGAGAAGAGGATGGTTACCCAAGGGAACCAGACTGCCGTTCCCAGATCCACTGCAACAACACATCCAATTAAATGTTTTGGAAGACTGCAAATATTTCACAGAATCATAGAATACCAGACTGGAAGGGACCTCAAGGATCATCTGGTCCAGCCTTTCTTGGCAAAAGCACAGTCTAGACAAGGTGGCCCAGCACCCTGACCAGCTGAAATTTAAGCGTCCAACGTTGGGGAATCTATCACTTCCCTGGGGAGATTATTCCAATGCCTGATTGTTCTCATTGTGAAAAATTTTCCTCTTGTGTCCAATCAGAATCTCCCCAGGGGTGACTTGTACCCATTACCCCTTGTCTTTTCCACGTGACTCCTTGTAAAAAGGGAGTCTCCATCTTCTTTGTTGCCACCCTTTAAGTACTGGAATGTGGTGGTAAGGTCTCGCCTAAGCCTTCTTTTCTCAAGGTTGAACAAGCCCAGTTCTCTCAGCCTTTCCTCATACAGCAGGCTTCCCAGGACTTTGATCATCTTTGTGGCCTTCTCTGGACCCTCTCTGGCCTGTCCACATCTTTCTTTTGTAGCAGGGACCAAAACTGAGCACAGTATTCCAGGTGTGGCCTGACCAGCGCTGAGTAGAGTGGGATAATGACTTCTTTATCTCTGCTGATGATGCCCTTGTTGCTGCAGCCTGCATCCTGTTGGGTTTCTTTGCCACAGCAGCACACTGTTCACTCATATGGAGCTTGTTGTCCAGCAGGACCCCCAGGTCCCTTTCCACAGAGCTGGTCCCCAGCCGGGTAGATGCCAGCCTGTGCTGCACTCCTGGATTATGTTTTCCCAGGTGCAAGACCTTACCCTTGTTCTTGTTGAACTTCATAAGGTTCTTGGTAGCCCACTCTTCCAGCCTATCCAGGTCTTCCTGCAGGGTGGCTCTCCCTTCCGAAGTGTCCACTTCCCCACTCAGTTTGGTATCATCGCCAAGCTTCATCACGGTACACTTGATCCCATCATCCAGATCCCTTATGAAGATATTAAACAGCGTTGGGCCCAATATCAGTCCCTGGGCGACCCAGCTTGTGACAGGTTGCCAGTTTGAAAAGGAGGTATTTACCAGCACCCCCTGGGTGCGGCGTGTCAGCCAGTTCCCCACCCACCACACAGACCACTTGTCTAGTCCGTAACCCATCAGTTTCTCTAGGAGGAGGCTGTGGGAAACCATACTGAAAGCCTTGGAGAAATCCAGGTAGACAATGTCCACCGCTCGCCCCACATCAATCAAGCAGGTTACTTTGTCATAGAAGGTGATCAGGTTTATCAAGCACAATTTGCCCTTGGTGAGTCCATGCTGGCTTTTCCCAGTCACGTGTTTCATTTGACTTGTGATAGCCCCCAGGATGATTCGTTCCATAACTTTCCCAGGGACTGAAATAAGACTGATGGGCCTATAATTTCCTGGATCCTCCTTTAAGCCCTTCTTGTAGATGGGGGTGACATTAGCCTTCTTCCAGTCTTCTGGGATGTTGCCTGATGTTCATGACTTCTCAGATATTATGGACAGTGGCCTCACAACGATGTCTGCCAGCTTTCTTAACACTCTCATGTGGATATTGTAGGGGCCCATTGATTTGTAGGGGTCAAGCTCCTGTAATAGTTCACATACCAATGCTTCCTTCACTGACGGTGTGTCTGTGTTTGCATTAACCTGGGTTTTTGTTCCCAAGGCCTGGGGCCCAACAGTGCTGGTAAAGACAGAGGTGAAGAAAGTGTTGAGAACCTCTGCCTCTTCAGTGTTGTTGGTGGCTAATTCACCTCTCCTGTTTAACAGTGGGCCAATATTTTCCTTCTGTTTCTGCTTGTTGTTTACGTACCTGAAGAACCCTTTCTTGTAGTTTTTGACATCTCTGGCCAATTTCAATATGAGCTGAGCTTTTGCTTTTCTAACTGCATGTCTGCATGCCCTGGCAATGCCCTTGTAGTTCTCAACAGGTATTCATCTGCTTTTCCATCTCTGGTAAGCTTCTCTTTTGGTTTTGAGCAGACTGAGAAGCTCACAGTTAAGCCAAGGGGGTCCCTTGATCCACCTACTTCCCTTCCCTTTTAAAGGGGATGAACTGGTTTTGTGCTTCCAGGAGAATGTTTTTGAAAAACTCCCAGCACTCGCTAGCTCTTTTATCCTCCATGGAAGGTTCCTATGGAATCCCACTGTATTGGGTTTGTGTGGCAAGGTTTTGGTAGCGGGGGGATTACAGGGGTGGCTTCAGTGAGAAGCTGCTAGAAGCTTCCCCTGTGTCCAACAGAGCCAATGCCAGCCGGCTCTAAGACTGACCCGCTGCCGGCCAAGGCCTAGCCCATCAGTGATGGTTGTAGCGCCTCTGTGATAACATATTTAAGAAGGGGAAAAAAGTTGCCATGGGATAGAAACTGCAGCCAGAGAGAGGAGTGAGAATATGTGAGAGAAACAGCCCTGCAGACCCCCAGGTCAGTGAAGAAGGAAGGGGAGGAGGTGCTTCAGGTGCAGGAGCAGAGCTTCCCCTGCAGCCCGTGGAGAAGACCATGGTGAGGCAGGTTGTCCCCCTGCAGCCCATGGAGGTCCACGGTGGAGCAGATATCCACCTGCAGCCCATGGAGGACCCCACGCCGGAGCAGGTGGATGCCCGAAGGAGGCTGTGACCCTGTGGGAAACTCGCACTGGAGCAGGCTCCTGGCAGGACCTGTGGCCCCGTGGAGAGAGAGGCCCACGCTGGAACAGGTTTTCTGTCAGGAACAGGTTTTCTGGCAGGACTTGTGACCCCACGGGGGACCCACACTGGAGCAGTCTGTGCCTGAAGGACTGCAGCCCGTGGAAAGGACCCATGCTGGAGCAGTTTGTGAAGAACTGCAGCCCGTGGGAAGGACCCACACTGGAGAAGTTCGTGGAGGACTGTCTCCCGTGGGAGGGACCCCATGCTGGAGCAGGGGAAGAGTGTGATGAGTCCTGCCCCCAGAAAGGATGAAGTGGCAGAGATAACGTGTGATGAACTGACCGCAACCCCCATTCCCCGTCCCCCTGCACTGCTGGAGGGGGCTAGGTAGAGAATCTGGGAGTGAAGTTGTACCCAGGAAGAAGGGAGGGGTGGAGGGAATGTGTTTTGAGATTTGTTTTTTTTCTCATTACCCTACTCTTGTTGATTGGTAATAAATTGAGTTAATTTTCCCCAAGTTGAGTCTGTTTTGCCCATGACGGTAATTGGTGAGTGATCTCTCCCTGTCCTTATCTCAACCCAAGAGCCCTTTGTTATATTTTCTCTCCCCTGTCCAGCTGATGGGAGGAGTGATAGAATGGCTTTGGTGGGCACCTGGCATCCAGCCAGGGTTAACCCACCACACCCTCCCAACTGAGCTCTGAGCGAGCTGCAGTTTGCTCTTCTAAAACCTTTGTCTTAGTACTAACCTTCTGTGTGCTCACCAGGATCCCCAATGCCTCAATATTGTGATCGCTGCAGCCAAAGCTGTCACTAACCAAGATATTACAAAGCAGGTTTTCTTGGTTTGTGAGTAGCAAGTCCAGCAGTGCCTCATTCCTGGTTGGCACATCTAACATTTGTATGAGGAAGCAGTCCTCTACACATTCCAGGAACTTGACGGATGACAGGTGAGCTGCTGTGCTGTTCTTCCAACAAATGTCTGGGTAGTTGAAGTCACCCGCAAGAACCAGCTTCTATTGACCTGAAGCTTGCTTAAGTGACCCATATATTGCTTTGTTGGCCTTATCATCTTGGTTTGGAGGTTGGTAGCAGAGGCGTACTGTTAAGATAGGCCTTGGAGACAACCCCTCTCATCCTGACCCAGATGCATTTGATAGGGCTTCCATAATCGCTGTAGCTGACTTCTGTACATTCAAGGTGCTCCTTAACATAGAGGGCAACTCCTCCTCCTCTTCTTCCCTGCCTGTCTGTATGAAACAGCCTATAGCCATCCATCACAATCCTCCAGTCATGTAAGTTGTCCCACCATGTTTCAGTTATTCCTGTGATATCGTAACTTTCTGACTGGGCGCAGAGCTCCAGTTCCTTCTGTTTGTTCCCCAGGCTGCATGCATTGGTGTACATATACTTGGGGTGGTTGGTCTTCTGGTTCTCATCCTGGGAGGCAGCTAAGGAACATTTGTCACTGCTCTGGTTGGCCTGGCTCATTCCCCAGTTGGTTGCAAAGGCGTGAGCGTTGCCACTTTGGACCCCGGACCTCAAGTCCTTTGGTTCAGAGCTCACCCCACCAAGCTGGCCAGCCTGCTGTCAAAGATTCCCTTGCCTCTTCTAGACAGGTGGATCCCATCCCTCCCTAATAGGCTATTGTCATCGAAGAATGTCTTGTTGTCACAAAAGCCAAAACCCTCATGACGGCACCAGCCATGAAGCCAGAAGTTGATTTGCATTATACCTCTATTTCTGGCCACACGCTTTCCTCTAAGTGGTAAAACAGAAGAAAAGATAACTTGGGCACCAATACTTTTCACTTGCACCCCCAGGGCTTTGTAGTCTTCTTTGATTCTGCCCAGGTTCTGGCTTGCAGTGTCATTTGGGCCCACGTGAAGGAGTAGCAATGGATACTGTGCTCTTGACAAGTTGTGGCACCCCCTCAGCAGCATCTCAGACCTTAGCTCCCGGAAGGCAGCACACCCCTCGTGACTCCCCGTCAGTCCGGCAGATGGGCACCTCAGTGCCCCGTAACGGAGAGTCACCCACTACGAGCACCCGTGGTTTCTTTTTGTGGTATCCGCTTTGTGCTGCTGGTGTAGTTCTTCCTTGCAGGCCTTGCTTGTGGGTGTCCGCCGCTGTTAAAGCTTCCTATCTGGTTGTGGCTGTAATGCTGGAGGGCGGGAGCTGAAGGAGAGTCTTGCTTTTGTGGGTCATCACGGTCCAAGGTGCCTCATTCTCTGTGGTGTCCGCCACAGGAGCATGGCTCTGAGACCACTTATCGATCCCCGTCTTGTCCCCTCTAATACCGCGCAGCCTTTTAACTGTTTTCTGCAGTTTTCAGGTTGATGCATTCATTTTTTTATAGCAAGCCCAAAATTTACATCAAATCAGATTTTTATATGGAGGTATAAAACATATAAAACTATATAAAAATGACAAAACCAATTTCCATTGCCTATGGGAGTTTTGGGTGGGGGGAAGTGTTTGGTTTTTTACCACAGTACTGGAGTTTGTTGCATATAGGAAAAAGTAGAGTAATATACTCTTAAGCTAACAAACATATATGTTCAAAGTCATCTTTTATAGGAGAAATTGTATAGCATAGGCAGATAAAGGCATAACTCCATACATAAAGTCCTCAGCAAGAAACAGAGCTATTCAGGAATCTCAGTAAAGTCAGCTCTCAGGCAAATATGGTTGGAGCTATGAAGAAGCGGACAGAATGCACCAGATGGAGAAGCAGCTGGTTTATGTGTAGTAGGAGAAAGGTGTTTTGTTTTTCTGCTTGTTTTAAACTCTTTATATAATTTTTGTGTATGTGTAACTAAATATTTAAGAATCCACACTGAATAATAAATGTTTCCAAAGATACGCTTTTTAATAAAAGACCCTTTGTTTTGCTGGTAGACAACAGGAATTGGTTTCAATTGTCTACATGCCCTTAAGTGCTTCCTGTGGATCTGTGCCCAACACATACCTTTATTATTTCTGATACCTCCAAGAGTTCAAACAGTGCTAGAAATAGAAAATATTTACAGGGACAGATGTATTTGGCAGCCATTTTTGGGTTAGAGGATCTCATCAGATGGAAATGTCAATTTCCTCCCTGATTAGGGACTCTGTATTTAGATTATATACTCTGCCCCTTTATCCCACCTTTGAAAAAACAGAGGACATCGTCACTGTGATATACTAAGGGTCACAACTCATATGGGTCACAGCAATGTACATATCCATAGGTCTGAACATATGAACCTATAAAACAGATAGAATGTGCCTACATCAGGAAAATGTAACAGTCTCTGCTGCATCAATGCAATATCTGCAGCAGGAAGAAAACAGAGAGAGAATGGTTAGTAATAAAATGGTAAAGACTGAAGATGTGCTTTACTCTTTACATAAACGCAATTGTCATGATCTAATTCTAAGAGTTTGGCAAGAGAAAATATTTCAAAATTGCTGCGATAAATACCCTGAAGCTTACAGCTTCACGTGCCTGACATACATCATTAGTGTAGCAGGTACCAATATGTAACAATAAAGGAAATGTGCCAGAAAAGTAGGCATCTGAGTCTGATATTGCCAGGGAAAGAAGACTGCCTGCTTAGCTATAGTACACTTAACGTTGCAAGACAAAGTTGTTCATGATCTTGCAGATTGGAGGCCATCTGGAAAAGGCCTGTGAGTGAACAGATAATTAATCATGTTGAGAAATATTTCCACTTTATGGAAGCCGTTGCCCTTTGCAATGAAATCTAGTTCCATCACAGGTGGGAACAAATATAAATGTACACTGAAAAGTGAAGGTGGAAATATGGAGCCAAGCACATTTGCTGGGGAATGGAGAACTGAAATCCTGGCAACTGAGCCATCAGCTTCGGCAGACATGGGCTGCACAGGCAGGCATCATTTGTCATGAAATTATAAACAGTGTTGAGTTTATAAGGTGACTGAGCCCTATGCTTGGAAGCAAACAGCTGCTTTATTTTAAGAAATTAATGTTTTCTATCTGTCTACGTGCCCCTCAGTGACACATTCCCACTTCCTAAGCAGAGGGAGTAGAAATGAATGCTGAGCCAACTCTAAAAACAAGGCATGTGGTTTTCTGTGAAGGGAGAGGGCTGGCAGCGACAAAATGACTGTGGTCTACAGCAGTGTCCTGGAAAGCCCATCTGGCTGCTGATGCTGCTCCTGAGGCAGGCGATGGCATGGCATGGTGCCCTGCTTTGGGCACTTAGGAGATGATGGCAGAAACCATAGCTTCTAGAAGGAATCATCAACATCAGCTGCTGCAGTGAGTAGCTGGGTTCTTCTACTATTTTTTACTAGTTTCTTCTCTCAGCTGCTTCTTCTCCCTTCTCATCTTCCAACACAGAAGTGACTCAATGGTAGCCGAGCCCTCATCACTGTGGCAATAAAATTCGGCTTTGTGCTTCCTGTTCAGAAATCTTTGCACCATTTCCAAATGAGTTAGTAAGTGCTTTGCAGTGATTAGCACCTAGGTGTTTTAGTGCAATACCTCCTTCAGTTACACTTTCAACTAAGATCTGAGATGGAGAAATGGGCTGAGTTGTGATACCGTAACCCATTTTATTTTGCAAGAAAGCAGCTGAGGGACCGAAGTATCTAAATGGGCTACAGCACCTTTGTTGAATGTTAGATCACATAAGCTAGACCAAAAAAAGTCCAAATAAATACATATTTGGCAACCCTAAGGCACTTGATTTAAGCATCACTTTTTTAATACATATACTAAAATATTTGCAAACTAAGTTTTGGCATTTTTTAATTTATACAATTGCAATTTTCATTTGAGTAGTTTTTCTGTTAAAGTAATTTTTAATCTAAACCCATACTTTAATATCAAAACAGGCAATCCTTTGCTTGTGCCGTAGAAATTTTTTGAATTTTCAATTTAAAATGTTGACATTCTGCATTTGTTCTGTGCCAGTGTTATTTTTTTAATTTTGGTATAGCTAAGAAACTAGAAAATCAATTTCCTCCCCTAACAGAAGACATTGTGAGGAACACTGAAGGAATAAAGGGAAAGAGGGCATCTGTTTGCTTTTTAAAATGTCTTGTAGGTTGAGCTAGAATGCTCTCACAACTGGCACAGAAGTAATGGATGCCGTTGATTTTCATGCTTCTTTCAGCTTTTAATGTGATTGTACACAAGTGAATGTGAGAGCAATAAAATGCACAAACTTCATTGAAAGTTTCCTATTTAAGTCTGGTGTTTCAAGGGAAGTTAAAAAAAGTCAGTAATGGGAAATAACGTGAAGGACCTCATGTCTAGTACACAAAACCTTTAAGGAATCATCTCTTTTTTAAAATGTCAGGTTTTGATTAAATATAAAGAATACGTGGTCTGGGATATGCCCTATTTCACACTGAGTGCAGTAATTGAACATGTGCTCTTCTTATTTATTATAAGCAGGAAACCCAACAGATCATTTCAGACACAGAGAAATACCTGTAATTTTTGAATTTTTCTATACTGTGCTTTGATGTTTGCGATCTTTTCCTGAGGGAATATTTATCTCTAGAAACCACCACAGAAAATGACAGGCTTCAAAAATCAAGGGAAAGGACATAGATATGAAAAAACTAAAGGCATAGTGGTATATATAAAAAAGCAACTAAAAGTAAGTGAAGTAAAAAGAGCATTTCATTGCTAATTAAAAAACTTCCACATTTAAAGGCCAAGTAATGGAATCTCTACTGATGAGGAAATGTGTATGTATGAACAGATGCAAAGAAAGTAATTATATGTCTTGTTATATTTCATCTAATTAGGAATCATGATGACTTTAAGGTATGCGTTTTGGAAGAAATATGGCTAACCCCCCCCCCCCCCCCCCCCCCCCCCCGAAGTATGTACTCTGACCAATGCATTAGATTCAGGGCAAATGGAAGCTTTTCTGTGGCGCTTGTGTAAATTAGCTCGCAAATACAGAACAGACCTGAACACTGTTCTTTGTGCAAGAATAACTTACAAAATGAAAGCTGCTGAAATACATATTAACACAGAACAAACAAGATACAGTATAATGTTTCAATAAAGGAGAAACTATGTTGCAAAAGAGATTATCTCCTGTTATAAAAAAATCTGGATGTCGTTCACTGATCTATACAGAAAGATACATGAGTAAATATGAGTGTTGGCATTTTTGATCACTCACTTTCTTTTATAATGATAACATTTTTTACTTCATTAATTAAATCAAAATCTGTGGTGCAGTGCTAACAGAGAAAGCAGGAAAAAAAGGGTAACAACTAAGTGGCTGATGGCTATTTTACACTCACTGTACATTGTCTGCAGGTAGGGAAGACTCTGGCCATCTGGCTTTAGTCATGTTGTAGAGCCAGGGCAGAATGCATGCATCTTAGGAGATAATAAAGATTAATGACTAACAATATACAAGTGCAGGTTCTTTGTGGGTGTTTTGTTTGTTTGGTACTTTTTCCCTCCATTGCATTTTTAATTAATTTACAAATTATTTTATCTGGGATAGCCAAACATTCTCAAAGGACAAAATTAATATTCAGTGTGCCTAGAAAGTCCTCCATCTTGGATTGGGGAAAGAGGCAACCCTTAAGAGATCCTTTCTTTTACTCATGCTTTCATCATCTTTCTAGCAATGTTATTTTATCAGCGATAATACTGCCTCTGACATCTGCTACATAAATGCATAGCATCCTTTCTTAAGAAGCAGCCAGCCAGTTGTGAAGTGTGCTATAGAAAGGTCAGAGCAGAATTAAAGTTCTGGTATTTTGCCATTACCTTGGTACATAGCCAAAGTGTTTTGGAAAACTACTTCTTTTCACTGAAACTGGTTGTGGTCCCTGTAGGAGAGGTCTGAGTAGGCCTGATCTTCCCAGCAACCCATCCTTTCCATAACCTCACCAGAGAGTAGTGGCCGTTACGGTAAAGGACAGATTTGTTTGTGGGACAGATGCGTTGTGCTCTGGAGGATCAGGGACCTGGTCTGTGTCCTGGTGCTAACACAAGTGGCAAGTCTTGTAGCACATCATAATCCCTTCGTGCCTTAACATCTGGGGTGTTAAGGTGCGTAAAAGCACACCTTGCTTCCAACCAACGCTTGGAATTTACCTTTAGGATTAGTGCTTATTGTGGGGTGACCTAGCAATGGCACCACAGAGTTTAGATACGTGCATAAGTACATGGGGGTTTGTGTGTGTGCATGTCTGCACGTGTGTGTGCATGTCTGTCTGCACATGTGTGTGGACATCTGTCTGTACGTGTGTGTGCAGGTACAGATGCAAGGAACTTTCACAGCCTTAGGAACAAGGCGAGTATACAGTAAGGCACCAGGTTCCTCTTTCATTCACTAACCACCTTTCGATTCAGTTCACGTGTGTGTTTACTGCCATGCAACAATAGGTAGATGGTCCTTGTTTCTCTAAGAGGGTCAAAGTGATTTTTTTTAATGAAAAATAAAATATTAAAGAAAAGGTAAATATAAACAGGCGAGCTTGCTTTTGCACAACCAGTAAGAAATTACTTTCTCTTGCTAAAGATTATAATATCTTGATAGTGGAAAATGGAAGAATATTTAGGGCCTGCTTAATGAAAAAATTAATTGCCTGATAATATTTTTGCATAGTTGCAGTGGAAGAGTACAAAATGTACCATTTCTATATTTATCAAACTGCCTTCTGACCTGCATATAGTAAAACTTGACCACAGTTATGAATACAAAAATAAATAAAAAAGTATGTGAGTTAATTTATAGGTAAAACCCAATAGCTTTCTGATAACTTTTTACTAAATCCAGAATCCTTTCCTCTAAGTATGGGTTTTTTAGTTAATAGTGGAGTTATGTGAGAGTGTAGGTACATACCTGTCAGTTATGTGTTGCATTGTATGATGTGTTTGGGGTATGCCATGAAGATGAAGTGCAGTATTCATTGTAATAGTCAGTACAACAGTATTATGTGTTAAATTGGATGTAAAGTATAGCTATGGTGTATAACACCGTTAAGAGAGCAATAAGAGTAAAGTTCCTATTACAAACAGCCCTTATTGAGTTCTATCACCAGCACACAGGTTAGTAACACACGTCAGCAAGAGCAGTGTATCTGAATAAAAAGCTTAATATGGCCACCATCTCAGCAAGAAGTAAAATACAGTTTGGATGCTTATAAAGCTTTAGGAAATATTAGATATGAATAAAAAAATGCACCTGAACTTCACAGTCGGTAAAGGTCCTCTGTGACCTGTCTCAGTTAAATGCATTTTTTTACAATATGTATTTTTGAGGAAAGTTTTGTTTATAGGGATTCCCTACATGCTTACAAAATTGAAGTAGGTAAAAGCATTAGAAGCTGGGAATGGATGCTTCTTTTGGATTTTTTAGTATTTTAACATCCAGCTTGAAAACGTACACAAATGCATTTTGTAAGGGCAGTTGCCCCTATGGGAACAATTAAATTAAAGATAGGGCTGGCTAATAAAATAATAAAGGCATTTTTAGTCATGCCACAGCACTGGCTAGATGCTCATGAGATCCTTAAATATTATACCCGTGTGCTATTAAGGCTCTCCTGAGCAGGCAGTAACTCTCAGGACATAGGCTCCCTCTCTGCAACATTTCACTTCTCACCTGATTCCCAGGACTACTGATGGTAGCTGGGCTTCACCACAGTTCAGGAATATGCTCTCCCAGAGTGTTTAGGTGTGCTGGATTTACAATGCACTCTCCAAGGCTTCTGTTAGTTGAAAGGAGACATCCAGATTTTCTAAGAGACTTTAACCACAACTACCCTTTACTTTAAATAGCACAGAAAATTGTTGTAGCCAAAATAATAAACATATCATTCTGTATGGTTTTGTCTGTCAGGAAATTGGTCAGCTTTTAGGAAATGAGTCAAAGTCCTCTAGGAGTCTTTTGTGCCTGGTACACCATTTCTCCCCTAAATCATAGAACCAGAGATTCTCATCTACACATTGACTACCCCTTTATTTTTCTGTTCAAACACCCATAGTGTAAAAGACACTTTATTTTATAACTCTTACATATACCATTGTCTTATGTTCCTCTAGTCAGCCTATTCAGGTAATTAAGTTCCTTCCTCACATGCTGGCTACCAGCCCACAAGGCAGAGTAAGATTGATTTATCTAGACCTGCACAGTTAAATTTATTCAAATGTCATTGAGCCCAGATAGTTCACCCTTCCAACCTAGACATGGTAGTGTGCTGCACATTAGTCCATTGGCTGCCTTTTCCTCAATCCCAGAGAGTATCCCTGAACAGAATTTAATCCCTTGAAGTCAGTTGAGCAAGCAAGATCACACAGTTACACTAAGTGACACTTAATATTTCATAAAAATACTGCAAAAAAAAATCCCCTATGGTCTCCAACAGCTGACATTTGTTGAAATAATTTATGCCTAGGTTTCTAAAGGTGTTCAGTGGGGTGAGGTCTGCCCGCATGAGATTTTAAACATGTTTTGTCTAATTCAGACATCTTTAAACATTCCTCAAAGTCTCCAGGTTTGCCTGTGAGCCCATCATTTCTGCAGGATTTGGGAGTCCAGTGGTAAGTAATGAGTTACTGTAGTATACTCATCAGTGGGAAGAGCAGTCTTAGGCTTATTCTTTTTATCACACTTGTACTAGCTGTGTTGTAAGGAACTGTGAACTAATTTACATTTCCAGCTCTTTCTGGGGTTGTGTTTTCTGTGAAGTTCCACTTGGCTTTTAAGTCTTAGTATTCCTTCTCTCCCCCCACATCGCTTTCCCCAGTGCTCATTTTAGCTCTTGACAAGTCAGATCAGGCATCCAGCTTGCTGTGACAGGAGGGTTAGTAAATGTTAAGGGCCTCTCTCAAAATGACATGCAGGCTCTGAGAAGTGTAGCCTGGTTGCTGTAGGCTTGTAAGGAGCTGGGCGACCATACGAGTCTCTCTGCAGAAGGGTGTGACGAGTGCAGAAAGAGTAAACTGTGTGACACAATCTGAGTGACTTAAAATTACAAATAGTCAGGATGTCAGATGTACGTTCCCATTATAGAAATTGTCCCATAATGTGGAATTTTGCCACAGAGATTATTCAAAATACTGAGTAGGACCTCTTGAATGAATAGATCTGTTGTTGTAGCACCTGAACATTATGAGGTACCTGTTCAAACATATCCACACCCCAATTTTATTTGGTTTGAAATTTTGAGAAGCAGTAGCAATATGTGGTTCTGAAGTATATTTTGGGGAGTCATGAAAATGAAACACATATCCAATGTTTTAATCTTTGAAAGAAACCCTGGCTTCATTAAAATTAATAGTAACATTTCTGTTGGCATCGACGATGCCAGATTTAACTTTTTCTTTTCTTTCACTTTTTAGCAGATGTGGTGTTTAGATGTATTTAGGGTCTTGTTGCATAACATTCTGCCAGCATAGAAAAAGTTCCATTTTTAATTTTAAAAACACTCTGTCTGTAAGGACATCAAAAGTACACATGGATCAAAGTGAGAGCTATTTATCTAGACATTTTTCTCCTCCATTGACTTTGGGCACACTGTGGAAAGCAGAAGGGATAAATAAAAAGAGAGCTTGACTTAAGCTACTTCGATTTTGTAATATCTAAATGTGAGGCACCAAATATTTGCAGTCAAAACCAGCCTTGTTCCATACTGGGAGCAAAATTACAGTAACTAATGTTAAATAATTCTGGCTATTTGTATGAAGAAAGTTAAAAATGCTGAATAATAGCTAAAATGCTTTATTATTTTCAAGGTTTTATTTAATGAAGGACTTATAGCAGAGAAGAAATACTGAGTTGGGAACACCTACTATCTTGGGCTACTGAATCAAAAGAGAAGATCAGTGACAAAGTTTAGCTCTAGTTTTCCTCATGCAATTATATCTGAAAATCCAAAATTTTTTGTTTCCCTCTCACCTATTTTCTTCCTCTCACAATGGTCAGGATGTTTTATCTCATCTTCAGCAGATCTTGGAGAGAATCCAGGGCCACCCACAGGTTATCGTGGATTCAAGAGAAGAACAACTTATTCTCCTCCCAAAGAAACAACTTTTTCTAAAACTGAAATTTACTGCTTCATTATCTAGGAATCAAGAACTCTAAATGGGAAATTCTGAAAAGATAAAGCATACACGGGAAAAAATAGTGTGTTGCCACTAATTAATTTGATTTCAAAAGGGGAAAATAGAACCAGACAATGTTTAGGAGAATTGTCTAGGACTCCCAGCCCTATCAGAAATCCTCTTCCTGGGTTTATAGCAGGGACAAGTGTAACTAATTCTACGTGAATTTGGAAGAAGAGGAGGAAGAAACTCATATTTTAACTTCTCTATGCAAGGCTCCATGAGGGTCTCTTGAAACTTGTGAGAAAAAAAGAGGCACCATATAAATACAATTCAGCAGCTTGGAGAATATCCTCCATGAACTACCACGTGGCAGTTTTTGTCCTCGTCCATTAAGTAAAGAAACAAAGGAGCAATTCCAGTGAAAGGAGAGGGTAGTACTGAAGAGAAAATAAGTAGAAGTAAAGGTAAGAAGCAAAAAAATCCCATATAATTTTCTGACATAAGCAACAGTACTGGCATGTTGTCTAGTAGTAAGGTTACATGGCATATAAACATGAATATGCTAAAAATACAGGGTTTTTTTCTTGTTGCTAATTCTTGTTGCTTTTAATTCAAGACTGGAACTTAAAAGCATGAAAACTCCATACCTCAATGTAAGTAGCAGTCTCCTGCAAAACACTGTGCTTATCATGCAGTATGCTGATGCTGGTCTAGCTCTGTGTCTTGCTTGATTGGTTCACAAATCAGTTAATGTGAACCAAAAGCATGTGGCAGCTAGTATAATTTATAGAGAATACTTTTCTTTCAAGAAAGGTAGAGGCAGAGGTGATATGCAGTGTACGTTACCTAGCTACTGTGCAAAACTTGTGAGCAGACATAAGTTTGAGTACACTAGTTATATAATCACCTACACATGATGTAGTCACCTGCCTGCTCTTCTCTCAAGACTTGGCATTTAGTCTGGAACGGTGAGGGAAATGTGTTGGAGTAAAAGATGATCTCACCCTGAAGCCTTAGCAGTGTGCCCGAGTATGGATTGCTTGCTGCTGTGGGCAGGCCTTTTTGTGGGAGTTTTTTGACACTGATCCTTAAACTTTCAAGCTTCACCTCTCACTTTTTCTTGCATTTGAGACAGCTTCTAACATTGTTGGTGCACTGGGTACAGAACCAGGGGCTTTCACGGGTGAAGGTCCCAGCAGCTCGAACAAACAGCTGGACCTACTCACATTCATTCTGTGATTTGAGCAACAAACTCACATATATTATGCACAGTCAGGTTATACACCTGCCCTTGGCAGGAAAAGTTTGTTGCTAAGATCTGAGAATGAGGTTCACTATTTGGCAGCAAGGTGAATGTGGTTGATCGTTCTCTCAGGCGTTGGCTTATGTTTGAGGCAAGGCTAAGAGCTGATCCTGGGCCCCCCTGAGCTGATTGTGGGGCCAGGACGCCACATGAGACAGACCAGGCACAGCACACAAGACACAAATGCTGAGAACCGACTTTCCTATTTACGGAGGACCAGGCCATCAGCTGATGCAAGTCGATGTTGTTCCATTAACTTCAACGGAGCTCTGCAGATTTATGAGTTGGGAGTTCAGTTTTAAATCCTGCTATATCCTGAAGAATAAAACAGGGATGGAAAGAGGCCCAATAGGTGGGTCGTTGGACCTCAGACTAAACTTCCAAGGGTAGGTGAAACCTGACAAGCCCAGAAAAAGAGAATCCTTTTGCTCAGAGACAGTGAGAAGACAGCTGGTTTAGAGAAAATGTTGTACCTGACTTGAGTTCAAATCTTTGTGTTTAAATCAAATCTATCAGTTCAAAGCTGAGCCAGGCTAACAGAAAGGTATGAGGTACAAGCTGGAAGTTATGATGTTAGATTCATTTTAATCCACATAATACATCTGCTAGATGAATAATGTTTCAGATACTTTAAGTAAATTTGATTAATTAAGCTGTCTAATGACATTCTACTGTTCCTAATAAGTCTAATTTTGTTTCAGAGCTAATAGGAGAAGAGCAGAGAACTGAGACACCATCTCTCATCTTGGCTATATTACAAATCAGTTAAAAGTGCAACATGCAACTCAAAACCACACAGCTGATTTACAATTATGCAAGCAAACTCTTCAGCTAATTGTATAATGATACCTGAATTACTGGGGTACAGTGACATTCACTTGTTATGCTCAAAGATACAAGTAGCAAAAAAATTATGTCAAAATGTATAATTCTAGTGTACAACTGGACGCAGAGCTGAAAGAGAGATAATAAGTCCTTAATTAGTATCAAACTGAGCTGAGTTATCTCTTCTGGCCATTACAAATTGAACACTCGCAAACACTTATCAGTCATTACTTTTCTTTCCACACACTTCAAAGCTGGTAGCCTACAGAGGTGTTTTAAATGTAATTATTATTATTACTTAGTGGAACTCAACCACCTACTACTCTTATTTTATTTTTAACCAAAAAGAGTGCTTCATCTTGCCTCCTGCTTGTGTGCACATTTCTGTTTATGCTTTCAAACAAAAATTTCTAAACTAGCAGCATTCTTTCCTCGGTGATATTGGTCTCCACCCATGACAACAGCAACAGTCCCTGTGAAAACAACATATAGCTCTAAGAAAATGATGATAATGCCCCAAACACTGTGCATTTGTTTGTCACATATAGTTCTTCTTAAGTAAAATGATAGTACCTTTTTCCCTATAATTTTGTTGTAAGGCAAAATATAACAGTTTCTCACTGAGAAATCTTGGGGTTTCAAAGCCCATGAATCCGTAGGCAAATTTGGCTATGATTATAGAAGAAGATCAGAAAAAAAAAGAAGAAAGAAGTACATTATCACTACAGCAAACCATGTATTTTGGAAAATAAATGCTGGGAATAAAAAGTGCTAACAATTCCAGAAAAATAATATAAAACTAAAATCTTTTGACTACTGTGAAACCTCCTGTGGCAGAAAACCTGAATGTTGTTTCTTAAGTTTTCTACATTAACCTTTTCCTTCTGATGTGCGAACAAACCTAAATCTTCAATATTTTCTTGCAGATCACCCCATGAGGAAAGGTCCTGTGTCCTGACTGGGAGGAAATAATTGTTAACTGCATAGAACAAAACAACTCTTCCATTGCAACTGGTCTAATTAGAGGTGATCAGGTAATAAATTAGATGCAGAAGCAAACAAGCTATGCAGAATTCAAATGAGCTGTTTTCCCAACTGGATTCAGAGTCATCAACAGCTGAATGAAAATGTGTTATCCCAAACCAGGTGCATAGGCATGGAGCCCTCAGCATATAAAAAATAGGCAAGGGGTAGTTGCTTAGTGGTTCAAGGCATCTGTGTCCCCTCCTGAGCCAGAAATCCTGCGGTCACCAGCACAGGTGGATGGTGCTGGCTTAGTGGCTATGAGTCTGTGGAGGGAGGGAAGAGAAGAAATAAAGGGGTATATTGATTAAGAATACCTTCTATTTGTCCATTTCTGCCAGGTTTCCCTGGCAGATGGTGAAGCTTGCCTTGCCAGCATATAACTTAGGAGCATCTAGCAATATAAACAGGGTTTATTCTACCACAGAGGTAAACTGTGTCGTACGTTCCTTCAGGATTCAACAGCAGCTATCTAGTGCCAAGTGACACTGTTTGTACCTAACAGGGTGTTTGATGGCTAAGGGGAAGGAACAGATAAAGAGAATGTAACAGATCATTTTCCTATGGCATGTCACTGTCACATGTAGGTTGGTTGTTCTTTAGTAAAAACAAGGTGCTTGTATCAGTGGGATCACTCAAAAAATAAGTTGCTTCGAGAAAGGGATCAGCATCTGGCTCTGTTCTAACTGACATAACCCACAAAGAAATGGCTGTCATGAAATGAACAGATGTGCCTAGAAAACTGAAGCCAAATTCTGGTCGGACCTATGCAACTCTATTAGCTTCAGCAGACCTATATGGGAATAAGTGAGTGAAAATTAACTTTGGGTCTTTGCTGCAAACAGTTCAGATATTTGGGTGGAATTCTGGAGAAGTTTAGCTCTCGCTTAAATAGTATGCAATTCTGTTATGTAAAGCAGAAAAGAGTTCAGCCATTTGTTAGGAAATAGCTGCACATGAACACCCGTCTGTTACTACCAAACTCTAAACACAACTGTGTTTTGTTGATGTTTTAATTCATGTGTACTGCTGTAATGTGCAACAGCAATCTCCTCCAAACTGTTACTATAATTAATGAGAAGACTGCTATGGTTTTAGGTTTGAATCAGGAAGCTGCTATTTGAATGATAGTACCAACTGATTTGGAGACAGTAATATCATCTGATGCTGTGCATGAGGAACATGCCCAGCTGGAGAAGTTTTAAAGCAGTCTGAGTAGTCTGAGTGAAGTTCTCTAGTATAATTAGTCTGGGAAATAAAGACAGTCTGAGTCAAAGATGCTATCACACTTAATCATTTCTGTTGTATTTTTATTATGTATCATTGAAATCTAGAGGAAAAGCAAAGACAAGTATTCCCTGAGGGACAGATGCTGCTGCCATTCTTGATACAATGCCTCTACAAACTTTTGTAGGCATTGCCAGTTAAAAGAGACGACAGGATAGGGAATTGCTCTGTCTATGATCTGTACGTGGTGATAGGCAACAGAAGAGTTAACACCAGAAACCACTTACAGTGGCGATAATGCTGATTCAGCCACATCACTTCTGGATTATCACTAAACAACTTAACGGTGTTGAAATCACACATGATGTTTTGCTCTTGCCTCTACCACAAAGCAGTAGGGACCACCCAACTCAGCATTTTAGTTGTGTTGAATGTATGCATATTTGAAAGAAGTCATGAAACAATTTAACATGAAATGCGTTTCAGAACACATGCTTCTATGATAATGACACTTAGGAACTGTGTAATGGGATGAGCGGTAAATGGTATGAGTGAGTGGGAAGTCGCTTTCAGCCATATACACTGTCAAGAAGAGGTAAGTCTGAAATGTTGGCCTATGAAATCCAGAAAATAACCAAAACTTTTGGGGCCATTTACTGAAACAGGCTGGGGTGAATAGAAACTGAGGAAGATGATAGGGACCGAGGAGATCACAGCAACAGAACATGAAGTGAAAAGCACAACTTCTTTACAAAAAAACTTCACTGTATTAAAACCAATGATAGATAGTACATGGTTAATAAATGAACAGTCAAAACAAAGACATAAATCACACTTTCCACTTACCATACAACACATGTGTATATTTTGTGTCCCTCACCAATAAAAGCCTTCAGTGTTAGAAACTATATGAAAAATGAAAAAAAAAAAAAAAAGGAATGTGAAATTGCAGAGGGACCACTGTATGAGAAACAGTAACTAATCAAAGCATCACTAGACAATTCAAAATTAGTAAAAGCGTTGGACATTTAGGGCTTTTTTTTTGGACTGCAATTGTGAAAGTGAGAATAGGACTACAGAAAAAAATATGTAACAGTTCAGACCGTAAATAGGGAGGCATTTTCCTTAAGGTGACTCAGAACTATGGTAGGAAGCTGCCTTTGTCATTTAGAGAGGCTACTGCTATTACAGCGATGAGGCTGAGCTGCCACTGCAATTTGCCTTGGACAATATTAAGAGCTACACATCATTCTGTGGTAAAGGATTGAATGAGATTCTCAGATGAAAGGAGGATCATATTTATATCAGCAATGTCATAATAGTGTAGTTGTAGCTGCTACTGATTAAAGCTATAAGTTAGCCTATCAGCTTGTCTCCCCCTGCCACAGCTATATCAGATTTGTCTAAAAAATGTACTATTTTTCCTGATAAACTTTGCATGCTCTAGATTAGCCGTGCAGTGACTTCCTCATATTTGCAAACACTAGCTGTGTATTTAATCATGCCAGAAAGACTAATTCCCTGCTACTCTGGGATAGTTATATACATCTTAACTTTTGTGATAAATTATGTGCTTACTGTAACAATTTTTCATATCCTCTTTCTGAATCAGTTTGTACTTTAGTGGCCACACAGACTGCTCTTTATGTACATCTTCCTTCTCAAGGAGTCTGTGGGGAGGCTTTGTAGTTCCACATCTGTTTTTACACATTCTTCTCTTTCTGTTTCTCTTTCATACCAAAAGAACATATGCATCAACAAAAAAAAAAAAAAAAAGAGGGAAAAGAAGAAAAGAAATCCCTTTATGTCTCCCTCTCTTCTAACCCTCCCTCCCCTGTTTTATTAAGATTCAGAATTGTTACCATTCAGATGATCCAACTGTGTCAATAGTGGCAGTCTGACAGTTTTATATACATACGTCTCATGCATTCACTCCCTGGTCTTGCTCAGATTTTGTAAACAGACTAAATGCTCTTTTCTGCAGGAAATGGTGATGCTGTGAAACGAAGATGCATTTATCTATGCCATGTAGAATTGGATTTATCTGAGAGGTAGTGGACTTCTGCCCTATGAACCCACCTCTGACTATGAGTACTAGTTCAGGACAGCAAGCATTCAGGCAATGTGAGAGTGTGTTGTTATGCCACAACTGAGGTTTCTTTAGCGATGTTATAGATGCACCCAAGCCTATCTCTATTGTCTGAAATAACTTCTAGCTGAAATGTCAACAACATATTGGCTTGCATTACAGAGGTTTCTGGTTGGTTCCATAGCCTCAATATATATGTATATATTTTTGTACTTAAAAATTATTCGTTTCTAATAAGAAAATCCCAGTCATATTTATTTGTGGGTGTCACCATGCAGCGGTAGTTTATGAGACTGACTTAAAAACCATTAAACCCAATGGTGACTGTAAAGCATTTTTAGTGCACAGGCTCCAACTTCGCCAGTGGTATTGCATGTGAGAGATGTGCCTCTCCAGATCTAACTATATCCATGAAAGGGGGAAGGTTTTCACCCAACCTTTTTCCTCAACACTTTCTACAAGCAGTTATGCGTGGCTCCCCAGATCAACATACTCATAGCTGTGGATCTTATTCTTTGGTGGATCATGCAGCTCTGTTCATGGACACACACATAATTCTCCATTAAGCAGAATATGCCTAAAAGCCAAGCATTGGCATGCTTCGTTACCTAGGATTTAGCTAGAAATGACTTTATAAGGGCAACGAAGCTGGTGAGGGTCCTGGAGCACAAGTCTTGTGAGGAGCGGCTGAGGGAACTGGGGTGGTTTAGTCTGGAGAAAAGGAGGCTGAGGGGAGACCTTATCGCTCTCTACAACTACCCGAAGGGGGGTTGTAGTGAGGTGGGTGCTGGTCTCTTCTGTCAGGTGGCTGGAGACAGGACAAGAGGAAATGGCCTCAAGTTGCGTCAGGGGAGGTTTAGACCGGATATTAGGAAAAATTTCTTTACTGAAAGGGTTGTCAGGCATTGGAGCAGGCTGCCCAGGAAAGTGTTGGGGTCACCATCCCTGGAGGTATTCAAAAAGTGGGTAGACAAGGCACTTCAGAACATGGTTTAGTGGGCATGGTTGATGGTTGAACTCAACGATCTTAAAGGTCTTTTTCAACCTAAATGATTCTATGATTCTGTGATTCTATGAATATCATGATACAAATCAAGGCAATGTTGGAAAAAAACCCAGCAGAAGACCTGATAGCCTTTTTTTTGTCATTTCTGCTCTATTACAGTGTACTTTTCATAACCATAGTCTTTCAGTTTCATGCTAAATATTTATTAAGAAGACCATTTTTTCTGCTTCTTGCTTCTTCAAAGGCCATTTAATTGTGTATTTGTGTCTGTTTATCCATATAGTAGCTAGGAATGTTCCTTGATGATGAAAAGTTCTTGAATTGGTTAAGCAAAGACAAAAACCATGAATCTTGACTGAAGAGCAGTTGTGGGAAATATGCTAATATAAGTAATATTACCTTGGATAAGGGAGAGAAAAGTGTTTAGAAGAGATGGAAACAAAGATTTTTTTTCCATATTGATATGAAAAGGTAAATGAATAGGTGAATATAAACTGTATATTACGCCCATCTTTACTTGACATGATAATTTAGTCAAAATAGAGTTGTTATTTATGTAATTTCAGTAGTGAAATCTGAAAGAATGAAAGTGAAGAATTGAAGCGCAACTTGAAAGAAACTGTGTGCATCTTTCTCCACAGTACTCTTACATTAATAGACTTCCACTGAATTAAACAACTTTCCTGAGAAATTGTGTGCCAAGTAAAAAAGAGAATAACCAGAATTACTATTTCTTAGAGACACCTTTTCCTGTTCTTGTTTACAGGAATGGTGTTAAAATAATGTTGTCACTTTCTTTAAAGAACAAGAAGTGGTAACAACTTTTTATTAATATTAAATTGTGTAGCTCTTAAAATCATGATCCCCATTTTACACAGCCCCTTTAATGAGAACAATATAAATTGCCTTTTTGCTATCAAGCTCACCTATGCTATATGTGAATCTAGATTTTAACAGCATGTTGAATAATCAGTGAAGAGGTATGAATATTTTGCTCCATAGTTATCTTTCTAGCAGTAAGATTTAGGGTCAACTATTTTTCTTTTTGAAGTGATAGTGGTACAATTTACCTTTTTTATTGAAACATTACTCTCTGGGATTTCTGAGAGAAAACTCGTATTGTTCTGAGCCAACAACCAGCTTTAAAGTCATATGAATATTTAGGTGGCTAGTTTGTAAACAGAAGGACCTTTTGGGTCTCCCGAAAAACACTTGAAGGAGGAAGGCTTGTGAATGGAGCATATGCTACTTGCAGGATGTCCAGGGATGGTAGCACAGCTATGGCTTACATTACAGTAATGTTACTACAGCTTGTTGGCTAGTGCAGATTTGAACTACCTCCACCCACAGGCCCCAAACTTCACCTAACTTCATCTAGGGAAATCCAAGACATACATGAGCAAAAGCAGGACAGGGTAAGAAGTCAGTTATTCCCAAAGGAAACTGGCATTCTATGTAAATTTACTACATTTAAAAACTTTTCTCCTTCTTCCACTGAATCTCTCTTTCCCTACACTGCCAGTAGAAGTGGTTCAAACCCATTAGAAGAAAACGCAGAGTTAATTCAACGGTCAAGAGTAGTTTCCCCATTGCGCTCTGACAGTTTTGATTCAGTCCCTAGATTTGATCTGGCAACAGTTTGTATGAGTTTCTTAAGGCTATCTGCCATACATATGTACAGGTTTGAAAATAGAGAAAATGTCATTAGAATATTGTGTACAAGGGTTTATGTATGTGGAGAGAAAGAGGAGTAGTTGTTAATCTAGTGATTATATAACCTAGGACATGCAGAAGATTTATCTTGGGGTTCATGTACGCTTGCACTCAAAGTGTTTACAAGTATTGGCACCTTTTTTATTTAAACACTTCTGTGAACAAGCAATTATTGATTTTATTTTAAAAAAAGCCACAGGTTAAGACCAATAACTGCAAGTGCAGTGTAGGAACTAGAAAGTGGTGATCTCCTGAAAAGAATCAAGAGAAAAAAAAGTCTTGGGAAAAAAAAAATAGATTACATACAGACAAAAAGAGAATATGACTCCCTGGCATCATTAAGAATGAATGCTGCACAGGATGGAGCACAGTAGTATGACACAGACAATCCACAGCTGCCACAGCCAGTTTAGATGGCTTACAAGCAGCAGGGCAGCAGGGCTGGTGGCTGTGCCTGAAATAAAGCTGATCCTGGATAGATACAAGATCTGAGGTATGAGATAATATGGCCTAAGTGTCATAGAGGACACACACCGAACCTGTTTCCACAAATTAACATGCTATTGTGCATCCCATGAATTATGATAACTTACTGTCCTGGTTTCAGCTGGGATAGAGTTAATTGTCTTCCTAGTGACACTTACCCTCCATATATTCATAGCTTACAGCAAGTTTAAGTTCAATAAACATCCTCCTTAGAACTTAACTGATATTAAGTACCTGTTTTTCCATGGAAACTTGCCTGTATATCCAAGTATCTTCTTGTTGAAGCCAAAACTAAAATTTCTGTTCTTCAATAAAATCATATTCGTGTTCATATTCATTAGATACACCACTAAGGGATTTAGAAAAATAAATATGAAACAGGTGAATGTCATGTACTTACGGTGTTAACTCTATTTCTTACACTCAGAAAATGTGTTCCTCTTTGCTTAAGGGAAATACTGCAATCTCAGGTTCTGATTTACTTGCAAAATAATATTTATCCATTCCCAAGTTTGGTATACTATTTCCTCAAAGCCTGAAAAACCTTTTCCATTGGGAAATTACAACTATTGTGACTGTGCTGGAAAATAGCCACGAGAAAAGGGATTTTGCCAGGAGATGTCACAACACCTTACCAAACTCCAGTAGCTAGTCACTCTTTTTGCAGCGATATAATGGCTAGCTGTTCCAAATAGCAGTCAAGAGTCAATTCTACATAGAACAGTTCATAATGGTAACCTGTAATGAAGTTTGTACTTTGTCCTCTTAAGTAAAACTAGTTAAACTTTGAAGTGTAATTCAGGATATGGCCAGCTGATATCAGTAAGACCTTAATGTCTGGTATCAGTATACTCACTCACAGTCTAAAATCTATTCTTTATGTTGGTGTGCCAGGTAATCAAAAGAGACAGAATCCAGAAAAAATAGCCAGCAGTTATGACTCAGAAATGCCGAACGATTTTTTACACTGGAAATGCCAATGCCTTGATTATGATGTGACATAGCTATTCAAAATAAATTCCAAGTACAAATCTGCTTTTGAATTGGAAAAGCGGGAATGTCATTGAATAGGTCTGTAAGCATCTAATTTAATTTTGCTTTGTTTTGGAAATAAAAAGAAACTTTTTTGATAGTGAGCAAAACTGGAAGTCAGCTTCTTGCTCTAAGTTTCCACGAAAGATAAGACTCCCTGAAGGAAGTTTATAAACTAGCCTATAATTGGGACAGTTTTATTTCCATCATTCTCACTGCAGTATTCCTGAAGACACTCTGGATCAATTACTTAAAAACCACATTAGCATAAACAATGTTAATTTAATATTATAAGCTACTAATTAATAGACATCTGTTTGAAAGAAGTTTAACAAATGAGCCTAACAACTTCACTAATATTCCCACTGAATCTGTTGATCTGTGAACTTCAGAGGTGAGGTGATCCAAGCAACCTTGGCAGATAGCCAGTTGCCTCACCAGGCTGAAAACATTAAGAGGACAAAAGCTTGGTTGAAGTGAAGGACTTGGCAAAACAGAAGCTGCACTCAAGTTTTTATGAATATGCAAGTGGAAGGCAGTGGAGAATCAGGCCTTCCATCTTAACATGTTTAAATATTGTCTCATCCGGTGCTCCCAGGAATTTGGGAGAGTCATTTAAACTGGTTAAACAAATACGCTGTACTTCGGTCTTTAGCAGACAAGCTTTTATGGCTTTCATCGAAGTCAACGGCAGTTTTACACTGGCTTCCAGCGTAAAACCCAGGAAGAGTGTTGGGCTGTAAACAGCCTACAGTGCTTGCTCCACAATGTCATGACATAATGTTTGCCAACCTTCCCTTTAAACTGACATTGCTGTTCCAGAGCTTTGCGATTTCCCAAGCAACTTGCAGGACAAGGCAGAGGAGCACACACTCTTTGCAAGGCGCTTACAGCTGTTGTTTTATTCTTAAGACTTATCAATGAAGGTGTCACTGAAACCAGCTGTGCCATGAAGAAATTTAAGCTAGATATTACTGCCTGTGGTGTTTGCATTTAAAACACTTTGAACACTGAAATTACTGTTTGTAGAGGTAAAAAAAGCAGGCTACATGTGGTCTAGTAGCACTTTAATTCAGCTTATCGCTTGCTCGGTATTTTCTGCAGTACCACCATTATTCTTAGCCATACATTCATTTATTTCTTAACCCTAATTTATTTGTAAGAAATTATCAATATATATAAATATTTTTTTCTATATGTAATGTGTCCTGAAAATTTTACACTGAATTTAAAGAGGGTAATAGGAATAATAACAGGTTTCCAGGACACTAATAATGATTTCTTTTCTTATTGTCTTTTTTCTCCCAGAAAAAACCCGAACCGTCCTACTTAAAACAGACTTTGAGAAATACAAACCAAAAGCAGCAGAGTAAAAACCATTTACAAAACTTGAAGTGGCTGATGATGTAGACCACAGGCCTCCGTTTAATTGCATCTGTATCTTCTATCTGTAACATTAGTGGAAATATGGAAAAATTAACTCTGAGGTCAAATGTCATTCAGTTTCACAGGAACCAAAACTCCTCTGGTATACTATTCAGCTGCTTACACCGTATCTGTTTTCAAGACAGTGGCGCATGAGCTATGAGAGTAGTATGAAATAAGAAAGGAATCCTTTTCCCCCTTTCCATAAATCATGTTTTTACAGTTCAGGAGGAATTCTAAATAAGTGAAGTGGGAAAGAAATGGTGGCAAACTTTTCTGCAGATGGCACATTACATGAGAACAACTGAGAAGTAAATAGGGTTTTAATGCAGAGATGGAAACTTTAAAGGATATTTGCATTCTTTTTTTTCCTGTTCATCTCTGTTAGATTGCTCAGCACCAGCAGCTTGTTCAGTTGTGTCTGGGAGAAAAGAAAAAGTCCTTTTAGAAGCATTGTCCTTCACACTTCATGAATGAGCAGAACCATTGCCGCATGGATTTTCTCCTCCTACTTTCTGATTATTGCTCGACAGAAACATCTGGTTGGAAGCCCTAATACTTCCCTGAGCACAGAAGCTCCCAGACTGTGCAAAATGGGGGCTCAGTCTGTCCTCATCTCTGAAAAGAATGCCTGTTAAGTGCCTGTCGGGGAGGACTGGGAATGGACCACTTGAGGTTAGCTCAGGGATCCTGCAGCTAAACACAACTTAGAAAAGAGTATTCTGGTATAAAGCACAATTAGTATTTTATGCGGTACGCAGTGAATGTGAGGGTTTTGCCAAGGTTCAGTCTTACGTTCTTTGTATAAATTGCAGTCCTCTTTACCTGAGTGGTAGATTGGAGAGTCCAGGAAAATGGAACTATTGTAAATCATTAAGACAATATGGGAAAACATTACTAAAGCAATTACGACTACAATCTTTAAATGGTTATACAGGGATTAATGATGCAATAGCTTGCAATATTCGGTTTTATTACTAGCAGAACTTAACTGTACTTTCTGAAGGAAAAGGCTTTTTTAATAAAAGAACAATATTTATTTTTACTACATTACATTTATATTTAGATTATTTAAAGAAAAAAAAAACAGTGACAACATTCTATTAATCTGTTGTCAGTAACAGTTTCCATATATGAATATTATTATTTCTTTCCACACTTGCTCAAAATACACTGAAGAGATGTTATTCATACTTACCTTTGACATAATCTTTTTCTGATTAAAAGTCTTTGAGGTTTTACCTTCAATTATTCACATATATAATACTCAGTAACTAAATTCTGCTCAGTGCTTTGCTAATCACTGTCATACAGTCTATTTACTTTATCAGTTTCAATTTGCTAAAAATCTAATTGGTGATGGTATGATAGTATTATGTTCCTGAGATGGTAATGTTAATTAATAAGCTTTTTTGCTAAAGCTTTTATTCCACTGAGCAGTTCTTGTTCCTGACAAGGAGTATTATATGAGAACACCTTTTACTTCTGGAAAGAAATTTGAATCCTGTTATACCTGTTGAGCAATGAGAAGATAATTTAGTCCTTTAAAACATGTTTTGACAAAGCACCTCTTGATAGAAGCAATATGCCTTGTGAAATGGCACATAGCAAAACCAGAGGAACTTGGCTCCCCATATGTCTCCCGTATCTGTAGTATATGATGTAGACAGAAACAAATACAGAAATATTACTTATTGTGAGGATATCTGGACTGGTTCTTTCAAAATTTAGAAAGAAACTGTGAAAAGAAACCGAAAAGCAATCCAAGTCAGAGAAGAAGGAAATAACTTCTTTACTAGTAAGTGAAATGCTAATGAAGAAAAACTAAAGGAAAACAGTTTCCTTTTAATTTACATTCTGTTTCTACTGTATGATTTGTGCTCATTTCACATAAGAAGTGTAAAATGAACAGTAGAGAGCCACACTCTATATAACAGGAAAAAGAGATTTTTACTTGTAATGACCTCAGGAACATCATCCGATGCATTCAAAATGTTTTTACTCAGCAATTCAGGCACTAATAAAAGCAGAAATAATGTTATAGTTACACAGTACAATAATTTGGTGATTCTGTCTGAAATTTCCACTTTGTGATTGGTTCAATTACATTGCTCCTGCTTTGCATGTTAGGGTATAAATTGAGTGAAGTTTTGCTACCGGTGCTTTTTTTTGCTACATGTTTCATGTGCATCCAGACCAAGGACAACTGGGAATCATTAATGTGACTCATTCACAGGGGAATACACTGAAGAATGGATTGGCTTCAGTTGAAGAGAAAAGTATGGGAGACATACATATTCTCAGCAGAAAAAACAACTGTGGAGCTTGCAACAGATTCTCCCTTGCTGAGCTGGAGAATTAAGGTCTGAGGCAGGGGACCATAGGTCCCTGAAGAACCTGGAATCACTCAGAGTGATCAAGACTGTGGTGGGGGTTTTCCCACACACTGAAGAATTTCAAATGCATTTGGGTGGAGCTTTTCGAAACAAGAAGGCCTTTAATCCTGCAAAATGTTCACATAAAGCTCACAGAAAAGTTTCTGGGATACAAATTTTCAGCAGAATTGAGAGTGGGACAGTTACACATCAGATACAGATTTTCTATTGCATTGACTGACAACTTGGCTTTGATGTAGACTGACTTCCACTTCAGCTGCAGCCCTGTGGAACAAATGATGCTCAAATCTCCTATGCAAAAGCAGCTTCAGTTGCTCCAGTCCCTTTCTTTCAGCATTTCAACTCCTCTCCCACCTTCCCTAAACTGTTTGAAGCACATTTTTTTGGAGGACACCTTCTGATCTGTCACCTTTTCATTCAGAAGTGGGAGACGGAAGGTTGCAGAAACATTGCAATGAAAAATTTGGGAAACTTGTAACAGTTATTCTGTACAAGATGATGTGGAAGATGGAATACAGTCTAGTTCTCACCAGTGGGAAAGGCTGACAAGAGTAACAAAATACCCTTTACCCATAAAGTAAATAAGCATTGCATGGGTAACTATAGAGGCACAATTCTCCCACTGCTATGGTTGTAGTGCCACTAAGTCAGTAAGATTTCAAGTTTTTGCTTATGGCAAAGGATATCTTACTAACTTGAACAATAGGAAACAGAAGTGATGAAAAATATCTAATTAGGTGGTGGTTGGATTACTGTGATAGGCCTAATAAGAAATAGGCCTGAAATAGCTTTTTGCATAGGAAAACTCTTCCACTCTACTTCAGCAGTGATAAAAATATTACTATAAACAAATTAATCATTACTATGATAAAAAATATTATTATTGTATCCGGTTGCACATGGAATTATATGGAGTTGAGAAACTCCAGAACAGTGAGGAAAAGGCATGGGGTCCTTATGCTTGTGTCCAGAGGGAATAGGTTTTGCATGCTCTTGATGTACCCTGTTTGTGGTGATAACACAACAGAGGCTTGAAAGATCTTGAGCCACTGATTTCATTACCTCTGTATCCATTTCAGCTGCCAGCTGCATTAGGTGTAGGTAGTTTATACTAGAGTGTTTTTTTTTTTTTCCAGTTTTGCCCTGGAGAACTGTATTTGCAGAGCTATCAACATAGCACATATCCACTTCCACAAGTCACATAAATTATATTCAAATGAGCAATGAATGTGCCAGTTTCCAGATGAAGACTATAGGTAAGACAGCTTCTTTCTTTCTAGGGTGACCACTGGGACAATACACAACCTCTTTTAAAAAAGAAATGCCTTGCTAAGATTATAATAATGCTGAAAATACTTGTGTACATTGTGGATGACCCATACAATCTTCTACTGCTGCAGGAAGTCAGGCATGTAACTTTCTCAGAACAGCACTAAGAAAACGAATTAGTTACTAAGAAAATAACACTAAATTAATACTAGCAAAGAAAGCAAATTGCAAATTATTTTGCAAACAGTAGAAGATCAAAGTCATGAATATTAAAAGACCAATTCAAATAAATGCACTTCTTGGTGCTATTACTTTTATGGCCTCCTTCCCAGGCAAGAATTCTGTATTAGAAACCTAAGTTCCCAGGCAATTCATGGGTAAAGTAAGATTGACATTTAGAATAACATGCTGTGTGTGTAGCTGCTGAGTGTTAAACAACTGGGCGGGTGACTGAGTTATTAATCCTGTCCCCGAGTCAAGCTACCTGACGCCTCTCCTGAAGACAAGTGCCTGACTCTTAAAGAAATACAGTTGTTTGAAGAACTTCAGTTTTATGGTCAGAGCATTTGGCCTAGAAATACAGAAATCTTGGTTTAATATTTTCTTATTGCCTCAAAAAATTCAAACTACACCACTTACTCAAAAAATTTCTGGACATTATGGGCCTGAGATGGAATATGGTGCTGCAACCCAGTAGTCTGGACACTAGACTAAGAAAGTGAAGGAGCTGGGGGCTGCAAAGACTGACTGTTTAAAGGACTGGTAAATTTCTAAAATCTACTCAAGGAGGAAGGCCTCTTCAGAAACTATCTTAGGCACTAAATTACTCCATCTTAGGTGTTTTTTACATCATTTCCTATTCCTTTTCTAGTCATATTCATATAAAGAAAAAGGAAAAAAAAACCCACTCCTTTGAAACTGGCTAAGGAAGGGACTGTGTTAGAATTTCGCAGCTCTTCATGATGAAGAGAGGTCATGTTTTAAAAGATTGCAGTTACTTGCAGCTGCATTTGAGATGATGAACTTGAAAGCTGAATGTGTATTAGATATGCTCTGATGATGTCTCTCAAGTCAAGTTCCATGGAGAACATATGTAGGAAATGACATAATTTTGGATCCTAATCTAGCTGTATAAGCAAGGTGTGAGCCAAGCATTGTGAACTACTCAGCTATGTCAATTGTAGGCATCTCTGGAATTTGGTTTTAAAATGTGAGTCAGCTTGGTAGTTTGGATGGCAGTGCAGTAACGATTTTTTGAGTGCTGTTTGGACTTGATTTCCAAGCTACGTTGCAGTCTAGGTGCCTCATTCTTTTGCTGCTTTTGACCCCTTGCTGGTTTGTTTTCAGGGAGATTACTGCACAGAAGGACAGAGTGTTGGTTTATGTTGTAGAATAAGAGTAAACATAGAAGTGGATTCGGTTATATATAAAGCCACTTTACACGGCAAGTTTTCTCTTTGGCTTTTAAGGCATCCAGGTATCAGGAAGTTTTTTCTTCTGGTTCAGATTAAAAGCTTATTGTGCTTTTGTATATACAGCAGGGAGATATTGTAGGCAGCACAAAAAAGGCATTGTTCCTAGGCTATTTTTCATTGTTTTGTTAGAGCATGCCTCAAGATAATTTTCTTCCTTCCAATTAGGAATCTGGCGTGTTTCAGAGATATGGAATGTAAAATAATTACAATGATCAAGTAGTTGAGTGTTTGAATGTGTGCCTAAAATGTATGGGTAATTGGTATAAAAAGTGCAAATATTTGACTAAGTGTCCTGAGACACTCTTCTTCACATTTTAAAGTCAGTATTATGGTATCGAGACTTCATGCAAATAACACCTTCTGTGATATGCTTTCTTCATATCTATTACATATGGTTACATTTACATAATTCACTGACTGAGTTTCCTCAGAGTAACTGCTTCCCATGCTTTAGGAACATAAACTAACATAGGAACCTGAATCTGTACTTCACATATCAATGTATTGCTCAATTTATTTATGCAGATTATCTATATTCTGCTCTTACTTGGAGCTGGAAGCAACACCCCCATGTCTGTGAGGTTCTTATCAAGTGAACCATCTGAACCTAGTTGACCTTCATTTTCTCCAGTAGTCACTGTTGTGGTTTAACCCCAGCCGGCAACTAAGCTCCACCCAGCAACTCACTCACTCCCCCCTCCCCCAGTGGGTGGGGGAGAGAACCGGAAGGGTAAAACTGAGAAAACTCGGGGGCTGAGATAAAGACAGTTTAATAGGTAAAACAAAAGCCACGCACGCAAGCAAAGCAAACCAAAGAATTCATTCACCGCTTCCCATCGACAGGCAGGTGTTCAGCCATCTCCAGGAAAGCAGGGCTCCATCACACGTAACAGTTACTTGGGAAGACAAATGCCACCACTCTGAACATCCCCACCCTTCCTTCTCCTTCCCCCAGCTTTATACACTGAGCATGACGTCATATGGTCTGGAATATCCCTTTGGTCAGCTGGGGTCAGCTGTCCCAGCTGTGTCCCCTCCCAACTTCTTGTGCCCCCCCAGCCTACTCGCTGGTGGGGTGGTGGGAGAAGCAGAAAAGGCCTTGGCTCTGTGTAAGCGCTGCTCAGCAGTCACGAAAACATCCCTGTGTTACCAACACTGTTTTCAGCACAAATCCAAACAGAGCCCCATAGCTACTATGAAGAAAATGAACTCTATCCCAGCCAAAACCAGTACAGTCACCATAGGCTCTTTTAGCTTAATTTTTACCTACTTTGCAATATCCATGTTTTGAGATTATTAAGTTTATTACATCTAGCAATTAGACCATTTGAGAGTTAATTGACTATTCTGAATAACGTTGTTGTCCTGGTCCTGCCATTGTAGGCTGCCCTTTGTCAGATGCCACCTTGCTTTAGAAAGATTCTTTTTCCGTTTCCATCTCCAGACTGTACCAGAATGAACACAGGGAAATGGGAAAAAATGTACAGTGCTTTGAAGAGGAAAAGTAAGTTGTAACTAATACACCTAAAAGACTCACAGAACCAAATGAATGAGATTGAGGAAGGGAAGACAGATTAAAAGAATTCCCTAAAACCAGAGGGAAGGCTGCTTCACTGGTTAAAAACTTCAGGTGTATAATTTTCTGATTCTGAATCTTTTCAAGGAGACATCTAGAATTACTTATTTCAGTACTTTCCAAACATTTTAAGTTACATCAGGATGGTTGGATAATTCCTGCCAACTAACTCTGAAAACTTCTGTTTGCTTTATGTAAATATCATTTTAACTGTGTTCCCTCCAAAAATGAAGACTCCTGAGGGAGAATTTCAGTGAGGAACACTGTAATAAATACATAGAAAATGCCTTGCGTTTTCTGAAGGTGTGCTGAAGTTTAATGTGAAATCATGAGTCACTTTTTTTTTAAATCACACTTATTTCTAATCCTAGAACTGTAAAAATGAAATCACATTTTCCCCAAATGATAACAAACCAAGAAATATTAACTCTTTCTTTGTTACTTTGTGCTCGGTTGATTCTTTGTAGGGGACAGATGGCCAACTGTCTATTTCCCCATTCTTTCCTAACCATACTAACAGTACATAGTTCAGTATCTGTGCTTGCTTTTTTTCTCCATGGCATTCTGAGCTTTGTAAGTGAAAAGGAGAAAGGTTTTGTGACAGTGCGCACATAGCATGACTATTCAGGAGGCTGTAGCATAGTCTCATTTTGAACTTGTTATCTAGCAGCATGATTCTATCAGGTTAAATGAAGTAATCTGTGCCCTGTCAAAGTGTACATGACATCAGATTCAGCCTGCTCTGACAGCTCCTTCCCAGAAGGTCTTGATATTGAATCCTCTGTGACAGTATAGCAACAAGACAAGTTACTATTCTGTCACGAAGCCAGCTATTTCCATGAGATGATAGAAAAACCCGTGAATAAAAAACAAAGAATAAATGTCAATATATTGGTTATAAGATAAATATTACATCTAAAGCAAACACTGGAAATGGTACATATGATTCCTGATTATTGTCTGCCTTGAGGCCTCTTTCAGTCCACAGAAAATAAGAAACATATAGTAAAAGTGAAGAGGAAAATACAAGAGGTTCAATTTCCTTGTAAAAGGAGAGAATGGAGTAAAGGAACAGATATATAAAAGTTAAGTGCTCAGATTACATTCAGTGGGGGATAAAAGGCTTTTAGGATAGGATCAGCTAAGTGCCAGAAATAAAAAGGTTACGGCAGTTATAGCCAGACAGTGGGAGGTTCAGGGCTGGAGTGATAACAGACAGCATCAGAGACAGGAAGGTGATAAAACTGAATGGATGAAATAGGATTAAGAGAGACATAAATAAATTAAATCAACTGAAACCTTACTTTGCTTCTGCCATGTAATTATATACAGTTATTTTACGGATCATGAAGCTCAGAAAATTGCAGCCATTTTCAACAAGCCATGCCTGTTTGGGAAAAAAAACCAAACCAAAAACGTGCCAAGCAAACAACATACACATGCACAGAGGGCATATATTTTTGCAGTTTTCTTGACCTGTCTTGAAATATTTTCTTCTCTATTATAAACTTCCCCGTGTCAACTAGAGGAAGCAGCCGTTCTGGGAAAGACATCACATCATGCTGCTCAAATAAATTTTATAACAAGAAAATTCCTCAGAGAAAGCTGACTTAATCAAGGAGGTCTTTTTGCTGGCTTACAGCAGGGCCATTTTTTTTTCACAAATCAGCTATGGAGAATCCATCCATCAAGTGGGTAAGCTTTATATGTTTATTCTATATTTGTGATCTAGTAGTTATAGCAGAATCTAGTAGTAAATACTAGTAGTGACATTCATCTCAAATAATTTTATTTGGTTGAGTGAGCATGTAGTCAAACTCAGTGTCATTTTTTTAGTCATTGGAGAGAGACTCATGCCTCCAAAGTGCAGTTCCTCTACTCACTTCCATAAGGAAGGAACCTAGACAGCTAATTTTTAAATGCCTGAAGTTAGGTGAGAGGAATTTCACCCAAAGTGCCCCAGAGAGACTAAGCAAAGTAACTTGGATATCTACTGCTATCAGTGGAATTATTTATCAACACAGACTCTTGGTGGTTTAACTTCAGGAACAGAGACCCATGTTTGTATTTGTGGCCTCGGTTCTTTAGGAGTCACAAATTTGCTGTGGAAGATACTGGAGAATCTCAATGCTATCCCAGCTGCATAAAAATAGGCTAGGTTAGGAGAAACAGGGAGAAAATTAGTAATAAACTCTGTCTGTGGTGTCTGTCTTTTATTAATAGCAGGTGTGAATTGCTGCAGCTGTGAGGGAAAATGTTTACCTGATGGTCAGCCCCGGAGTCAGCTACAGCCTGGGAAAGGTGGCCTCAGGAACTGCCTACTGGGCACTAGAAGCACTTACTCTGATTTATGTTATCAAACATCTTTACAGAGGACTGTGGCCAATAAATTCACTTTCTTATCATATTTTTTTGAGTCAAACACCATTATGGGCATGGAGTGGCATGCACTGGATTGCCACGTGGGTCTGGGTCCTAGTGAGGCACAGTAGCAGGGATTTCAGTAAGTTATCACACATTTTCCAAAGCCATCCTCAAGTGGCCTTTGTTATTACCTCATCTTATCTCATCCTTCCTAAAAGTTATATTTTTCCACACCCATTTGCAGTACACACTTAACCAGGAAATACCATGAATAAATATGATAGCCAAGAAGTTAAGTGATAGTAGTCTTAAAAAAAAAATTACATAAATCATAGATGATTTGATATCTCTTCAAAGTATAACAATGTTCTGATCTGAAGCTCAAATAAATTATTAGGATGTCACTAGGCTTTAAAGAAGGCCTTAAATTTCTAGTGGCTTGATAACAGGTTTAGTTTTCCCCTGAAAGTTGGATATAGTTGGAAATCTTCCATTGGATCAGTTAGGGTCATCGCTTTAGAATTTAAATCCAGCTTGCCATTGAATATATGGTATTTGATTTGCTTATTACAGAAAAAGATATTTAAACCATCAAAAGAAAAGCCTGGATTGCTGTTCCAATCCATGTTATGTCCTCCTAATATAGCAACTTCAGCATTTTATCTATTTGACTCGAAGGAAAAAAAGCCTACAAAGCCAAAGATTTTAAGTCTGAATTAAGGAGACTGATATTATGTAGGAACATTGATTTGTTATGAGGAGTAGACAGTAAAAGATTACATTCTAAACTCATATTTTGTGAATTAAGAGGGTAAAATACAACAGGTATTGATCTCTGCACATAGGTAAACAGCAGTTGCAAATACAAATTGCTATTCCGCAACACCATTCATGCAACGTGTCCCAAGGAGCTTTACTTGCTATCAATAAAAAAACCAACAAAACTGCTACTGAACTAGATAAGCCTTAGAAAACAGATGTCTTTTAAGTAGTATTAAAGTCAGAAAGCCAGCTGCTTGGGCCCAGCCAAAGGCTGATACAGGATTTGAGAGAGGGAAATGCATCTGTCTTTAAGTCACAGTTTTATCTGCGATTGGCAAAGGCCAGGTAATGGCTCACTGCCAGTAAACCTACTCTGCTGTGATGGGGAATGGGACAGATGGAACAAATCTCTCAGATTCTCCCATGCTTCTCCAGATTGCTACCAAGGGCAACATCTTTTTAGGTTACCTAAACAGTTAGAGTCATTAGGAGAGGGGTCTCAGAGTCCAACCCTAAACCAAAAGTGGGGTGAAACAGAAGCACCGATTCCAGGCCCAAGGATGGAGTGAAACACAGATTTCTTGAGAGGCTATACAAGGTCCCAAACCTGTGCTGCATCCCCTTGTCATTGCTTGGCAAGATGTTGTTTGTAATAGAGAAGAGTTTTAACACCCCTGCTCCCAGGCTGCTGCTGTTTAAGTATTCTGTCACCAGCTTGTAGGGGTTTTGTGTAATCTATCAAGCCAAGAAGGAAAGTGCATATGTACATAAAGGATTTTGTTTGACTGAATGGAGGATTTCCTACATGAAATGAAATAGTACTATGCCTGTGTGGAAATGTATCAAATCACTAAGAATCAGTATTGGCTGGTCTTTTTGTTATTTTGGCTGGTCATGGAGTGACTGCTAATTTGTCCTACCCTGCTCCCCTCCTACACCTGTCACTTCTCTCTGCCTTCTCTGTCCACTGCCCTTCATTCACATTTCTTTCTACTTAAGTTATTTTCTCTTAAGTAAACCTCAGTTCTTACAAAATAATGCACATATACATATGAACCAAGATGAAATTAATAGTGTGTTGGCTGGTCTATTTGTGTATCATACTTACTTCCTTTTTTCATTTTTATCTTACCAGTCAGATGAAAGCTATTGAGAACAGGACTATCTCTGATGTTGTTTTTACACTTCTGTGAGCACCACTTTTCAGTTGGCCTCTGGAACTATATATTAAATTTATTATAGTGTCTAATGGTGTGTCCTATAGTTAATATAATTAATAATTCTGAGCTTAGAGAATGTCGTGCTTTAACCTCAGCCAGCAACTAAGCACCATGCAGCCACTCACTCACTTCCCCAACACCCAGTGGGATGGGGGAGAGAATTGGAAAAAAAAAGAAGTAAAACTTGTGGTTTGAGATAAAAACAGTTTAATAGAACAGAGAAGAAGAAACTAATAACGATAATAATAATAATAAAATGACAATAATAATAGTAATAATAAAAGGCTTGGAATATACAAGTGATGCACAATTCAATTGCTCATCACTCGCTGACTGATGCCCAGTTAGTTCCTGAGCAACGATCCCCCTCAGGCCAACTCCCCTCAGCTTATATACTGGGCATGACGTAATATGGTATGGAATACCCTGTTGGCCATTTTGGGTCAGCTGTCCTGGTGTGTCCCATCCCAACTTCTTGTGCCTCTACCGTCTTCTTGCTAGCTGGGCATCAGAAGCTGAAAAATCCTTGACTTTAGACTAAACACTACGTAGCAACAACTGAAAACATCAGTGTGTTATCAACATTCTTCTCATACTGAACCCAAAACATAGCACTGTACCAGCTACTAGGAAGACAATTAACTCTATCCCAGCCAAAACCAGGGCAGAGAAGTACCAATGTTGCATCAAAAATGCAAAGTATGAAAAAAATCAGAAAGGTATAAGCCTATAATATTTAAAAATAATAACCCAATAAAGAACTATCAGGAATATAGTAAAGTGAATAATTGTCAGGAAGGAAGATACTTTCAGGCAGTCACAGCAAATTATGTATTTGGCAAAGTACGTATTTTAGTAAACTGTATGTTTATGAAATATTGCATAGAAACCAGGCCTTTTCAAAATGTTGTTTTATGAAGAAAAGCAGCTAAACAGTAGTCAAGTGCCACTGATGCTAAGAATATTTACCTATTGTTAAGGATGCTTCAGGAAAACAAAAATCCAATTGAATGTCATTTTTACCAAAAACACATATGTCACATACGAGCTTTCTTAAAGGCAATGGGGAACTATGATGTTTACAAAGCACTGCAGTATGTGAGAACATCACGTAGCTTAATGTCTTCATCCGTTGAATTCTCACATGAAGTAGAAACATCACTTTTTCTGTATATCTTTCAGATATAAAATGAAAGACTTTGCAACCTGTCCAAGTCATGTGAGGTGATTGAGTTTGGGCAGTGATATGAATCTCAGTTTCCTAACTTTCTGATTAGTGCCTTGTCAGTTTATGTGCTTTACAAATAACCCATCATTGTCTGCTGGTCTAAATATCATTTGCAATCTTACTTATCCAGAGGAAATGTTTATTGGTGAATGATGCACATTGGTCTTTCATAACATGCAGAAGCTTTCTGTGAGTAGTTCACTCATGAGGGACCTGAGACCCCTGTGCAGGCACGTGAAATCATTGCTTTTTCCTGAACAGAGGACAGACAGTTTGGCATATGGAGGTGATATGCCTGCAACATAATACAGTCAGGGAATAAGATTATACCGAATTGTAACCTCCCACTTGTTTTGTGAACAAGGTTTCTATTGTTATCTCTTTGGTAATTTGTTTAGCTGGAAAAAAACAGTTTGACAGTAGATCTCTGTGTGGTGGTGAAAAACAGTGACCTCTTGAGATTGACAGTATGATCTGGCAGGAAGCAGGGCAGCCCTGGACAGCTAAGTGGTTGAAGCCTTCCTTACTGAACAGCCAGTCTTCTGCAGAAGAATATTCTGTATTTGCCACCCATGGGTCACTGCTTTGAAAGCCCGCTTTTGAGAGGAACTAGCTTGAGGAGGGCAAAGGTAGAAACTGCTAGTCTAAACCCTTGGCTAAGAAAAAAAAAATCAGTTACTTCTATTTGACCAGCTAATCCCAGGTGATGAAGAAAACCTCAATGGCTTTTGAGACTGCCTATGGTTAAGGGATTAATTATTATTTAATGTGATTATTTAATATTTGTCTATATTATTCAAATGTTTGGTCAAAACTCTAGGAAATCTTCAGAGGAAAAACTAAGAGTTATGAGGCGCATCTCAAGAATGATCAAAAAGATCATTACTTTCTTTGAAAGTGTCTCAATCTTTGTGTAGCAGAGGTGATGCTGAAGGGAGAAGTGGTGTTATCTGTTAGCCAGCTGAAGGTATCTGGTAAGAGGGATATGGTGAAGAGGGAAAAGAGGGAAGGTGAAAATTGGAACAGACAAATAAAAAATAATTTAAACACAAAGAAAATGTATTTTGCAAATTAAAAAAAAAAAGGGGGGAGTAAAAGCAGAATTGGGACAGATGAAATAAGAGGAAAGAAAGCCTTTGAGGCTAGTACACTACTTTGCAGTACACTCGTATTGCAAAATAACCTGTTTCAAACTGTCATTAGTTCTGATAGAATATTAGGGTATTTGTGAGTCAAGCTTCCAAAACTGACTGGTAAGATCTGAAACACTCAACAACAGCATGTAACATGCTGTCGAGATTCATACACATTTGTAAGACCCTGATCACTTCCCACATGCCAGAAATTCTGAATCATCTATGCTGAGTATAAAACTAAAGGAAAAAACCTACTAGCAGAAAAAAGTGGTATAAGAAAAAAGTCTACTTTTCTAATAATTGAACAACTCTGAAATTATATCTGAGAGATAAATTTTCTGCCATCTTCTCTGGTCTTAAGCTTAGCTAATGCCATTCTTTATTCTTGGCCTCTTAAATGACTGATAGCACTCAAAAGTAATAGAAGTTAAAATTGCTTTTTCTTAAAGGGAAATTTCACACCTATCATGTTGCCCCTTTTTAAGTGAAGTGCCCTGATTTAAGTGAATCAACTTAAAGAGAAATGCAAATACTACCTGTTTGGCTGAGCAGTGTTTTTGGATACAGAATGTCAAAGTCTCCAAGCCTTTGGGATGAAAGAGCTCCTGACAATATCAGTAACAAATCCATTTGGATGTGTTGTTTGTCCGGCTTTCCCAGTGGGCGTGTGGCAGAAGCAAGAACCATGACATGTGGGAGCAGGGTTGGAGTCAGGATTGGAAGCAGTGCAGAGAGGAAGGCCAAGCCATAGGCAGAAAAGAGGGATTGGGAGACAAAGCAAGCCTGTCAGTGATTTGCAGTAGGTTGCATTGCACAGCTAATGGCCGTACAGCCTTAAGGATGTTATGTACTCCATAGCTTCCACAGTAGGAGCTTTGATAACCATTCCAGGAGCTATGCCTGTGAATTGTTTCCATTGAGTTGTGATGAATCATCACACAGCGATGCGTGCCAAATGTCACCACCAGTTTGTTTCATTGTAAATTTGTAATGGGTTACTGGAGGTAGGAAGTAAAAGACAACCAAATAGAAAGTTAGTGTCAGCATTTCTTTGTCTGATGTTGGCTGATAAATCAGCAGAGCATAACTGCTTAACCTAATGAGAACTGCACCTAATGCTTATGTAGATCTTGTATCATTTTGAAGAAAACTATTCTATATTAAAGATACTTGATAAATATTGACCTGGGAGATACGTTTTAGACCTTTATATTTTCCAGTTGTAGATGACAATTTAGTTTAAGCTTTATGAATAGGAATCTGAAGAGAGAAGCAGCTACCACATATCTTGAATTTCAAAGCTATTCTATTCTTTTTTAACAAAAAAAAATCTGTGCTTTTGGAAAAATTGCAGTATGATTTTATTTTTGGTCAAAAACCAAATCAAGATTTGTACATGAAATTATATGTGACTTTAAATGAAATTAAAAGAAGAAAGTATTCAAAAAGTCACCTGCTACCTGGTGTACAATGTATGCAATTCTTTCATTACTGCTACAGATATAAATTTTTTTGCCAGAAGGCAGAAGAGTTTTTGAGAAGACGTGTTTAGGCACTGAGTCTTTGCTTTTAAAGGATCTTTTGAGATCTTAAGAGGCAGTTTTACATTAGCTGTAGTATTATCTTTAGTCTTTGCTGTGAAATGCAGAAATAATGCAGTTTTAATTGGCCTTTGGAAGCAGTAGTTTTCAAATGGTAATCTACAAGGAGACTTAAAATCCTGAAAAAATGAAGGCTGCTGTTTTAATTATAACGACAACTTGCTTGAAGAATTAATACAAGCTAAATGTTTGTCTAATTCATGTGATTAAGCAATCACAAAATGGCCTCTCTTAACGGTTTGCATTTTGTGTGGGAAACATGCATATTTTGAGAGCCACTGAAAGTGGCTACATAGAAATGAACAAGAAGAAAGATCTCTCTTTTCATTGCTTATATTTAGAACCCCTTTCTATGATATGAAAAACTTCAACAATGAAAGTAAAAAAATAGAAACATTTCCTTGCCATTGCTTCTACTTTCCAAAATGAACTTGTGTGAAACCAAGTTCTGCATGCTGCAGAGGGTGCAAGGATTTTTAGAGGCCTGAACAAGATAAACCACAAGAAGTGCCATATCTTTTTTTTTCTCAATGAAACTACAGAAGTCTCATAAGTGTTTCATAAATCTGTGAAACAAATGCAATTTAGAAAAACAAGTCACTCCTCAGGTGTACAATATTACTGAGTTGCAATGATCTAATTGTCTAAAACTGAAAAACGTTTTGCTGGGATGAATGAGTGTTGAATGAAAACTTGTACATTTTTTAGAGCTGAAAAAGATTCATGACCTCATATGGCAGCTGACAGAAATGAAAATAGAAAAAACCATGCTCAGTGAAGCTCCAACACAGCAGTTCTCACCACACTGATAGCTTTAGCGCCTGTAAACAGATAGAAGAACACTCTGTCTGAGTGTAAGAAACAAAAACTATTACATCTGTAAATAAATGGGAGATTTTAGAAATTAAATGTCAATTTTATTTAATTGAAATAGCTATTAGAAGGATTCATCCATATGTATACACAACACAGTCTCCCCACAACTAAAACCTCTTGACAGATATTATTAAGTAGAATTCAGTTCAAAAGGGCTTCTCTTAAATACAAAGTAGGTTGATAATATATACAAAAATCCCGCTACAAACACAAATGTAGTGGTTATCAGACAAGACAGCAGTTTTCTTAAAAGTATTGCCATATGTAGTATTTAGGAAGGAAAACTGCAAAAGAAAAAAGCTTTCTTTAGAAATTCTGTCCTTTTTTGTGCCTTATTTTTTGATTATTGTTGGTATTCTTTTTAGCATTTCAAGTGGCAAACCTTAACCCAAGCTTATACCTCTTTTTAAGTTATAAAAATGAACTTACTTGTTTTAGTTGCATGCTATTCATTTTCTGCGGAAGTTGGCAATTTTAAAGTTATTGATTTAAATAGCAGCATTTAAAGGCAGTGCAATTTGCAAACATTTCCAGTAGCTAAGTTAGGACTTGGAAAGAATGTTGTAAGCTATAATGAAAATGCCAGTTTCTCTCACTTCTTATCGTGTTGTCACGTTCTGCATTCTTGAGGCAAACTGAAAATCATTATGCAGCCTTTATGATACAGCCACTATTTTGCCAGGAAGTAGAGTGCCATCATTTTAACAGCAGAGCTTTTATACTGTACTATATTCATTTCCTTCAGCAATGATTTACAAACATTCCTATCTGCATATTAGGCCAAGGTATAACCCTAACACACAGTTTCCAAACAAAAGCAGAATAAAAGACAGGCTGAGCAACAGCTATAAGTACCTGTCTCATGCAAAGAGAAAAAAATAGTCAACACTTGCATCCTGGAAGGTGCTGAGGCACCTCGTTTTCTACTTTGTTTAAGTTCAGTGGTAGTCAATGGCATACAGAACTGAAGCCTCAGGAAGAAGTCTGTTTCAGGCTAGTGCTCACTCCTATTTGATGCAAGAAAGAAAAGCGAATGAGGACCAAAGCTCATTCAGGTGTGCTTACAGTGGAAAATCTTTACAGATCACTAATTTTGTGATTAGTGAGCCCTTGCAAAAGCAGATAGTGCCATTCACGCTTGAAAAATGTGTAATCCATATTATCTGGCAAATAAAACCTAAAATGAACAGCCTTTCCTCTTTCTATACGGTTGCTTTTCATTGCTATGCATTTGCCCAGGCTGAGAGTTTTAAAACTAATGCACCAGACCTGCTGACTCTCATGTTACTCTTATGTTATGAAGTTACTAAACTTCGGTGATTTAAGAGAAATAGTTGTAGGCATATCTTTGCTGCAGAATCAACCAGGAGGCTCAGCACATGGGTTAGCCCCATGGAAGAAAGGAAATACTGGAAGCTGCACTTGAGTTACCCTCTCCTGACATGAGTGACCCTGACCCTGTGGGTTGCTGGGACTTTTGGGGTCATATCTTTTGTTCCATATCTTTGAGGTCATACCTTTTGTTCCATATCTTTGGGATCATATCTTTTGTTTTGCTGGGTACAGCACAGCAAGTCTGAACCTTGCTGGGAGAATGCGACTCGCCTTTGAGGGCACAGAGGAGGGAGTTTTGGGAAGGCAGTGAAATACACTGAATATAGGAGTATTTTACTCAATGTACTGCTTCTAAAGAAGCCAATGACAGTGAAAATGCAGCCCATGCTCTCAGTCAGGCTAGCTAACCCGCATTCAAAGGAGCTTTTCATTCAAGTGCCTAGCCTAGTGCTTCAGACAGGAGAGGCAAGCAAAGAAACCCTATGAATAAACCCGACTAACTAAAACAAAAAAACCCCCCCTCAAATCCCAAATGAAATAATGGATTTTGGACTGAATCTGGAAATTATAGCCTGCTGTATCTGTGATCGTTACTACTGTTTTGCATTTGGCTGAAGGTGACAGCGGTTCCTGTAAGGGAATGTGCACTGCTATAAATTCAGAAGTGGATCCCATTGTATGTATGTCTTTTGAACATGGGCTGCAAAGTCTTGATATCCAAATCAGCTTCAAAATGTGAACTAATGTTAAGAAACTGGGAATGTTTGCTGCCAGTGAATTCACTCATTAGGAAGTATGATTTGTTAAATTGGGTTCAGTGTAAAGAAATAAACTAATTTGCTTAAATCATTGTCAGAGAAAAATACCTAATATTGATTAAGTATTTGAACAAATGTAGGCACTGTTTGGAATACACAGTTCATAAGACAGTGAAGGTAGGTGAATATTGGAAAACTTCTGCAAACTGTTCACATGTTAATGCTTTGTTTTGACTTTATTTATATTCCTTTTGTAACACTTTTCGCAAATTCTTTGCTGGGTCCAATTACTATTAAAATACTACTTTGGGCTAATTTTTTTTTTAAGCAAACATTGCAAAACACTTGTGGATATTTAACAGTGAATTGTATATGCAAGTATTCACACTTAAAGATTTCTATTTAGCAGGATGCTTGTCTGTCACAGAATAGAAACAAAGCTTCTGCAGATATGCAGAACAATATTCAGTAAATACTTTAAAAAATAAATTATTTTAGGTAAATAGTAACTTCTTTAACAGAAAATTCAGTTAGAGAAAACACATAACATTATTTTTCCCAAACAAATCAAGCAGTTTGAGTGCATATATCTACACCAATGCAGGTGCTTGTTTCACTGGCTCATTAGCTGACACTCATTTCTCATAGTCCTACTTAAGTAGATACTTGAAACCTGTTGTACAGCCACTAGTGGCTGCTAAGCCCAAGATGAGCTCAGTCTTTCATATGGAATATCGGACCTTCATGAATCTCACTGCATCACGACAGACTTTTGGTTTTGAGCTGATCCTTGGTGAAAGGTTAGGGGGAAAGCAAGCTCAAGGTCAGGGATAATATTAAGTCCTACCTAAGTTAGGTTCCTAAGTAGTTTTACAAGGAGTGTCTGTCTCTGTCAGGGTGGTTCGGGAATTCTTTCCTCCCGGAGTCTCAGTATATATACAACACTGTTTGTTAATAATGCAGATTAGTTTTGTTAGTTAGGCAAAAAGAAAGTAGATGTAATGACTGGTAATTCTGGTACTGGTCACAACATACAGTGAAAAGCACCATATATTTGTACCCTGATCTAAAAGTTACACGGGTACCTGTCTTGTGCCTGAATGAAATGGGTCATGCAAAATTTTTGAAATACTACCTGACAGATGGCTGACTACATCTGACAGATCCTTTATCCAAACACTAGATAGTATCATGGTGTTTGGAGACTAGAACTGTAGCCTGGCAGCAGCAGTGTGTTTGGGAGAGAAATAGGATTATTGTTTCATATAGGGCAAAGCAACATTTTTTTCAATACAACTGATGAGGGAAAAAAACCCACCCCAAAAAGAATGAATAGAGGAAATTATTACTTTAATTACTCTGCCTCTACAAGACAGAGAAGAAATTAAAAGTGACTCATTAATGCTCTCTATGAAAACTGAAACAGATAATGGTAGGTACCCTATCAGATAATTCCTCAGCAAAGGAGTTCCTCAGTATAGCACTTCCTCAGATGAGAAGAACCTGTGAATCACAGAAAACTAATAGCAGCCCTTCTGTTCACATATGAGAGAAAAGGATTTCAAGAAAAAGGATGGGAAACCTTAGCAGGCTGGATTGAAGGACTGTAAGGTCCTCCAGCTCAAGGTTTTCTTGAGCCTAAAACCAATTGATGGTTGACAATATACATGTAAAACCACTCTTGTGTGACTTGAAGTTATTCTTTAGTGTGGAGACTGACCCTACTTCATACATTTAATGTCCCTTATCAGGCCTTTCCGGCCCTGGACATTCACTGTAACTTTTGAAGACATATAATAATTAAATTTTCAACCAGATTTTTTTTTAATTTCTTTAACCAATAATTAAAACCAAAGGCTTGTTTGAAAACAATTGTAGATTCTGGGGAAACCAGTGAGTCTTGCTTCTTCACCTAAAACATGGAGACAAGCTTTTAAATTTGGTTAATTAAAACTAGGCCTTTTGCTTTCTATGCACACACTGTTTACTGAAGGGACAAAGCAAAGGTAATCTTTGGGATTTGGATCATAAGTGTCTGTCTTCACTGAAAGACTGCCTGCAGTCTGTCATGCAGCTTTCCTCTCCTTACTTGGCAGAATAATGCAGTCTGTGTTGGCTATTCCACTGCTGGATAAACTCCCCTCATTGACCCCTCTGCTCACCAGCCTCCACCCCCAGATCTCTAAACTAACCATATCTGTACTGAATAGCTGATTGAAGCCCTCACAGCAGGGGCAGAATGTGATTATCGACTCTTGGAAGCAGATCATCAACGCAGTTTTACTGTAGGGGCAAAATTGTTGAATATTTATGGAGCATAACCTGAGCCAATTGCTCAGAAGCTCCAATATACAAGCCTCTAGAAGACTGTAAAAGGAAAATGGCAGTCTCAGACTGAGAAAGGTCCCCCAAAACCAAAATCTTTAGCTGTTTTTTTCTATAAAAAAGGCAACTATGCTCCAGTTCCTACAGCTGTAAACAACATCAGAAATAGTTCAGGCAGACCACTGTATAGAATGAAATCATAGGCCACAAAAATTTCTTATGTTTTATGTCCTGAGGGTAACAACATAAACACAGTAATGCTTTGCAATTATGCAATGCCTTTGAGCTGAGGAGCCCAAAATGTTTTACAAAGGTGGGTAAGAACTACATTTTTGAAAGACTTACAAACAGCAGTGGGGAGTCTTCCATGTAGAGCTATGTGAAAAACTGATTATTTTCTCCACGGTTCTCTAGCTGAAATGAAAAAACAGAACCAAAAATTCTGTTTGGATCAATAGAAGGCTAATTTTTTATTTTCTTGGTGAAGGTGAAAGTCATACAACTTCATTTTTTCCATCTAAAATAAAACATTCTCTTTTATTTTGCTAGTCGAACCTCTGTTCTAATATATCCTTTATTCAAAATAAGTTTTAAAAACAAATCAATAATGTTCCATTTTTAGAAATACTGACATGACTGACTTCCACTTTTGCCCATTTTTATATCTCATTTTGAGGTGTCTTTTGAACTTGATACAAATTCATTAAATGTTTCTGTTCTTCTCCTTTCTAATTCATGCAGCTCTGTTCCACTCTCCTCCCATTTATGCCATTAATACCGCTACATCCTGAATTTGCACCAGTAACTGGTCCCACTGTGTAATGATTGATGTAACAATTCAATCTGAAAGCAGTGTCTTGATGCCTGAAATACACTTAATTGCACTGCAAGCCAAGCCAAGCTTGCAGGGGATGGATGGAGTTTCAAGTCAAGCAGTAACTCTAGTTATTAAGAAGCTGTGAATAATGCTGAAATAAAGGCTATCCATATTAGGAATCATTCTTAATGTAAAATGAAGTATCTGAAATAATCCTTGTTAATCTTCTTAAAGTCTGAGACAGTTAAATTAAACAGGATATGAGAGAAAAAAAGCCATGAAAAATTTGATTGAATTGTATTCCATTAACATTCTGAAATTTCCAGGGTTTTTTACACTAGCTGTAGAGTAGATGGGAAACTGGGAAAAAAAAAAAAAAAAGAAAATAAAAAGAAATAGGGAAAATAAACTCTTGGGTTCTCCAGCTTCCAGGAAAGCATTGCTGTTGGCCTAGAAAAGCCTCAAGCACGTAAGCGTGACCATTATTCTTCTATTGTACTCTGGGAGTACGGCATGTGCCCAGCTGTAGCTGTAGCTCTCTCCACTTATAGAAACTTTAATGACAGAGGCTCTGTAAACGAGTATGGCATCTAACATTTGTGAGCTAAAGTTCTTAATTTTAGCTAAGTTCCTCCTAGTTCTAAATAAACTAACATGGACAACGATATTGCTTCTGATGGCTTATGCTCAAGTACACTATTTGACCATATAGTGTTGTCCTCGAGTTATCCCCTCCAGACTTGAGCTTTAGAACAATTAAGAATTACTGTTAGGGAATCAATCACAGCTTTTACATGAGGCCTAGTGCCAGCTGTAAGACATGAGGAGTTTATTCTGGACAGAAATTATAGCTAAGAAGGACTTGGAAGTAGTGAGTGTTAAATACAGGAAAGAGCATGAAGGATGAAGAAAGGAAAGACCCTTAACGAAGGAGTCATCGGAAACAGGGAAAGCTTTCTACTTTGGCTGTCAGTAATACATGGACTAACACACGTACAAATGTAAATATACACACAGACACACACTGTATTTGCACTCTGATTAGATTTTCAGATGTGCACAGAGATCTCCTCAAAAAACTTTCTCCAAACTGAGCACGTTTTAGTGCACAGGTAGGAAGCAGCAAAAAATACAGCCCTGTGATATAAGACACCAACTTCTCAGACATTCTTGCAAACAACTTTCTTGCCATCTAAATGTCATGAAGTCAAGGCGAGTCTAATGACTACGAACAGACACAGTCACTGAATGCTATCAGCTATTCTTATTTCTTCAGAGTCTGATACTGTGAAGGCAGAAGGTTTTCCATAGTATTTCTGACTTGCCTTGTCTACTCACATCTAAGAAGAGACAGAGAAAATTATTTTATTTTTAACTCTAAGAATTCCTGTAAGATTTGGATCTGGGTCAAAGGTATTGCAAGGTTGTTCTCATTGTGCACATTGTTTTTCTTATTATAAACTTTTGATATAAGAGCAGTCTGATTTTTCTTTTTCTTCAGGCTGGTTGGTAAGTCTCTTTTCTGAGACTTCATGTCTGTGAACCATACTGGAGAATTTATGATTTGTGACTACATATATAAATACAAAAGATCAGAATATATTTCATTACTAATATCCATGTTTCAAAGAGCAGATCCATTCAAGATGCACTGCTTCACTATTCTCTTTTGTAGGAAAGTATAATGTGTTTGTGGTTAAATATCCTCAGAAGATTCCTCCTCTTCTTTTTTATAGCTTTGTTTCATATTTCCCACAGCCATGAAAGACCACACAAATAAAATATTCCTGTAAAAATGAATAGCACAGTATCACAGAAATTATCTTAGTTAATTTGAGCACAGAACAGTTGTCAAACATGGTATTAATTTTTAATGTGAAATATTTATTCTCTCATTTTCTCTTGTCTTCAAGAAGAAAAGAAGATGATGCTTTGTTTTAAAAATTAAAGAGGAAATGCCAGTAACAGTTTGTATTGCTCTGTATGGAACCAAAGTTCTTCTGTAATCCAGGAGTAAAAATGTAGTTATTTACCTAAGAAATAAAGAGTCTTTCCACCAAACTAATACTGCTCAGTGAATTATAGAGCAGGATAAATACTGTAAAAAATCCCAAGTATATTCATACATTTTAAAAAAGTACCATAGCTGTGATCACGTTCTTTTTATATCCTGTTTCCAAAAATACCCCAGCAGCAGCATTTTCTGGCAGGAACATGTACAAAAATAGCCAAATGTTAACATGACTATTACAGAATGTGTGTGGAAAGAAAATTTTAATTTCATTTTGCAAGCTTTTATATATAAAATACATTTCCTGGACTCAATAAAGTACTTAGACAGATGTTTACGTATGATTATTTTCAAAATGTATGCTAAAATTTTCTCTTGTGGAGTTGAGAAATAACTTGAAAGTATGATATTACTCCAGAGTTTCATTCACTTATTACAAATACGAATTCCATATCTGTCGATAAAACCAGAATACAGACAGTACTGTAGAAATGATAAAACATGGAAACTAGGCATCACATGAACTTTCTGTCTTTCATTCAAAATTAATTTAATTCTGAAAGTCTAAGTCTCATAACAGACTTGTAAACAAGCCACAAATTAAGATTTTTTAAATAGAAATTACTCAGTAGTTAAATTTAAAACCCACAGATTTTGATATGTTCAGAAATCGTGAGCAGGCAAAAAAAATCATATCAGTTATTTATCATGAAATTTTTTATCTAATATTTAGCACATAATCCACTTAGAAGGAACAGAGGATTTTTGTTCATTAATAGGTATTTGTAATTTTTTATATATTGTGTTTTTCAAATAAAACATATCCTACTGTTGTTTTTAACTCCAAGGTTTTCTTCTTCGGTAGTGATGAGTCAAATTTCTGTTTAAGGGCAACTGCTGTCTTGTTTAAATTCCTGATTAACCACATTCAGATTTTTGATACTTCTGGCATTTTTATTACTATGGGGTTTTTTCTGCTTTAAACAAAATGACTAATTGTTAGCAGATTCATTCTGGTGATAGCCAGTGGTGACCAGGGCCAACTCAGGCCAAGGCTGCAAGTACATAACATAACTCATTTGGGGCCTTGTCAGTACCTGCTCAAGTCAGTTCAGCCAATACCTGTTGAAGTCAACAGAAAACCTTCAAATAGACTTTGGCTATTTCAGCTATATCCCTGAGAAAGGAGAATCTGTATATTTCCAGGAATCATGACTGCATCAAGGACTGAAATAGTTGGTGGGCGAGAGAGATATCTGTGAGTTCCTTGTTCTCTGAAGTCACCACATTCTTTAACTGAGACTCACTTCCCTGATAAGTTCATTACTTTTCTTGGTAGATCATTCCATTTTTATCACAAATGAACAGTATTTAAAAATATTTTCTAAAAGTCATAGAAGTGGCTAAACTATCTATTCATTAATGTTCTGTTGTATAGTCTGTATTTGTGTCAGACTTACTTCAGTTCTTATATTCTGGAAAAAAAAGACATTAACTTCTACAGTGCGACACAAATGATCACACTCTCAGGGTTGCTAAGTTCAATAATTCCCATGCTTACTTGTTATATTTAGGTGTGGGTACCATACAGACTTCTCTATTGCTGGTTTTTCTTTTCCTTTTTCTCTTTTTCTCTTTTCCTTTCTCTTTTTATCTTTTTCTTTTTCTTTTTCTTTTACTCTTTTTCTTTTTCTTTTACACTTTTTCTTTTTCTTTTTATCTTTATCTTTTTCTTTTTCTTTTTTCCTTTTTCTTTTCCCTTTCTTTTTTCTTTTCTTTTTCCTTGTCTGTTTTCTTTTGTTTTCTCTTTCTTTCTTTCCTTCTTTCTTTCTTTCTTTTTCCTTCCTCCTTCCTTCCTTCTTTCCTTCCTTCCTCCCTTCCTCCCTTCCTTCTTCCTCTTTATTTAAGAAGAGAAAGTACATACAATATTTTCTTATAATTTTTGTGCAACAGTAACAATTATTGTTTGATATTATTCTCTTTTTTTGGTACTGATTGATATGATATTGCTCCTGTGAAAGCAGTTGGTTCTGCAGATCTCAAAAACTGAAGGACTTTTAAAATAACCAGTGATAAATCTCTAGTGTTTAGTTAACCATCAAAGTAAGGAAAACACAGAACAGGCTTTTTAAAGCAAAGCAAGTACACAAACCATGGCCTTTGGAATATTTTCCCATGATTTGCTCGTACTGGAATTTTCAAGTTGAAATTCAAAAGCCGAGAATATCTTCTCTTATTTCCTGCTACTCAGAGTAGAATAAAAGCTTCCCATGTAAGTATTCTCAGTAAGCAAAACTATCTATAACTCTGTATAGTTGCTACCACATTCTAGAGTTCCACAGTGTTATGTTTTTTCAGACCTTGTTTTTTATGTTTTAGATTCTGAACAGTCCTAAATGGTTTCAGCCATCATATAATTTAACACTGAGTCATTCTACATTCCTACAAGAAACCTCCTCTTATGCATGATTATATATTGTGAAAATGGATAGGCTAATTTTGCAACATGAATTTTCTATGATAGCTGTTCTGCTACTATTTTAGTCTGTTTTTAATGATATACTCACTGCAACCCCTCTTATATACAATTACAATTTTGAAAAATGACTAACTTTGGTTACAATTATATACATCAACCCAGACTCTCTCCTGTGGTAGAGTGTGCATGGACATTTTTGTGTGTTTCTAGACCTAAACAAAGATGTTTGAAAGAATGTGCCCACTACAGGTATTATCATGAAGTAGAGATGAAAATGAGAAGGCTCTGACAGTTTCTCAACAGTCAAATGTTTCTTTCACCTTTGCTCACTTGTTTCACTTTCTAAGCTGATGTGCAGCCAAACAGAGTGGAGCTGCTTTGGATTTATATAAGATGACTTGTGGGTCCAGAAGGTCCATTTGCCCCACAGTAGCCAAGAGTCTGCTTTTATTTCTGCACACCTAAAGAAAAAAATAGATTTTGCTGTTACTGCCAAATTTAACAAACTTAAAAATAAAATTAAACTTAAACCTCTGCCCTTTTTTTTGCTTTTTATCTCTCAACTCTGAGTAGAGAGAATTGACATTTGGTAGCCACCTTTTGCTTGCTCAGCAAAATGGAAGGTTAAATTAACAGAGTGACAAATACTGAAACAGTCATTTAAGATAAAAAAGAAAAGACATATCAATAGGGCTGGAAGATGCTGTACAACACCCCACTTAAAGATACAGTGAGAAGGATAAAGGTTCTCAAAGAAGAGAGTCCCTTATTCTCAAATTTGCCAACAGGTCAACACAAAAGCTGCTACAAGTTGAGGAGCAATAACTGAAGGAAGGAGAAGAGGTTAGGCAGACGAGAGAAGCACAAAAAGCTTCTACGTTAGAATTTCTTTTCTTTCTACAAAGGAACAGCTTTGGAACGTCCCCATGTGGAGGATGATAGAGATAAGAAGCTCTCTGGTGGTAGGCATCTGGGATGGGAGGGAAGATCATAGGATGTTGTGGGATTCTCTTTGTTTCTTTCTTTAACCGTGTGTATCTCCACTGTTTTTTTGAAGCTTTTCCAAACCCCAAGGCTTCTGAGGTTCTTGCATCACTCATTTTCACTTCTTTTTTTTTTTTTTTTTTAATATAACAATGTCAGAGCAATGTGTATATATGTTAACACAGGAGAATATCAGTGTTGGGCCCCTAATTAGATTCATATTGATATTGAAATTTTAATAAGTCCACAGCACAAATGAGTTACCGTAATGATTTCTTCCCTCCTGATGGGAAAAGATAGCAGTTGTTGCTCTATGTACTAGCCGAGCCAAGAATATCTATAGATTCAAGTTTGATTGAAGCTCAAATAGATTGTCACATAATGAACTTGATTCATCAGTGCTGCCTTGAACAAACCAAGGTTCGCTCACTAAGTTTCAGACTGTGTCTTTGGAGATCCTTGTAAACTTACTGTATGTGTAGTGGTGTTGTCTGAAACCAAGTTAGTCTTCAAATCAAAGTCTTTAGTACCAGAAGATGTTGTACATTACTGGAGAATGACCAAGTAAATATTGGAGTGCTGCCATGTAAGTGAAGAGAGAAAGAAACATGTTAATGGAGACAATTTGCTGCAGGGAACTACTTGGGAATAGTTTAGGGGGTGGGAAGAAAGAGTTTAGGGCACAAGGGAACAAACCCAAACATGCCTTGTATTTATTCAGCACTCTGTAGGCCATTCTCCAGTGGCCTTACCTTTAATGTTGAACATTTAATTTTTTTGTAGACAAACAAGAGCTCAGTAAATGTTCTATTTTCAAGGTCTCTGCTCATCCCACTCATCATGTATTCTTTGATCAGTGGGAAACTGAAGTAAAGGCGATGCTTTAGGGCCTGATCCAGAAAGCTAGATAATTTTATTTACATGAATAGAAATAGACAAAACTACATTAACGGGTAGGGGCTGTACATGGACATATTTAAAAGATAACTTAGGAAGTGTTAACTTGTCTGTATGTGGAGGCTGTTCAGACAGCTTTTTTTGTTAACAAGGAGGTAAAAAAACCCAGTAAAATAGTAAACTAATTATCAGCATGGATGGGAAAGGAATCATACATTTAACATCTGCTTTAGACGCAATTGTTATAGCAATTTGTTGAAAACTGTGTTGAAGAATATGATTTTCTTTAGTATCTTTAATGCTTTTAGTGATTTCTATGCAGAGCACAAGATTTGAAATCAGAATTCAAAATCCAGTGATTTTTTATGCTTGCTTCCATAGGAAATCAAGTCCTTCTCAGCCATTTGGTCTGACTTGCTGTCTGTTAAAATGGCAGTTACTGAAAAATGTGGGGTTTTTACCCACTGGGACTTAAAAAGGGCTATAATTTCTCAAATAGCCTAATTAAGTGTGAAATTTTGAAATATGTAAGAGTATTCCTCCAACTTAATTTTGTATTAAGATGTGCATGTGTAATATAATATATCTTCATAAAGTTTAAACAAAGGTTGATAGATTAAATACAAAAGTAGTTTAGAATGTCTCATCAATCATGAAAAAAACATGGCAAAATCTTGCTAGTTTCATTTATTAAACCAAAGTTTTGTACAAGACTTCACTTGTATAGACAATTATGTTCATAAAAGCTGCTTTTACTTGGATTGTGATGAGCAAAAAGTTCACAAGATCAAGGCACTTCAGTGGCCATTGTTGAAGTTAAATATTTGAGTTCAGCTTAAAACACATTTCTATGGTCTGTGCTTTATATAGTATCAAATCAGCTGAACATTGTTAGACCCCAACTGTTCTCCATCTCCATTTTTTACTGGCTTACCTGCATTTTCAGTGACCCCACCATATACCAGGAGGTGTTTTTCTATGTGTAGAAGTCGGTTTTACTGTCTAAAGACGATAATTGCTTGTTTATGTCTGGAGTAGCATAGGTACGATCCAGTGCTGCAACTTCTTCAGGGTACAGATTACATTTTTTTCAATATCAGTAGCCGCAAGTTATTCTAAGTTATAATTTGCACAATTTTTCACACTATCACTGCCTATTACATCCCCACTGAGCGTAGCTGTAATCACTGGTCATTTGCCACATACAGTGACATGACTGACTAAATAACAAAGTGATCTTTCAAGATTTAAGGCTATATGCAATGAAACTATAAACTGTGTAAATTCAAGGGAATTATGCATGCCTGCAAATGAATGTGATTTACAAGTGCGTGTATCATAATGGGTGATAGGAAATATCAAAAGATTAATAAAATGTTGTAAATGAAATGCAAGGTAAAATATAGAAGATCTGACATTTGCCATGCCTGCTTGTTGGTGGTTTTTCTCTGCTGTTTTTCCACTTTTTTTCAGTCGTCTCTGTCAATTGCACTAATTTTTATGTTATAATTTTAAATTCTTATTTATCATTTGGCTGAATTTGGCAGCAGACACAGAACATAGATGGGCCCTACCTTGACATTTTGGTTTGGAAATACTGGATCTTGGCAAAAACTGTAGTTATTTGCTTATTCACTGTCATCATTATAGTAAATACATCTCTCTATGGCTCACTGAAATGCTTTAAACACTTTTTTTTTTCTGATAAGCAGCACTTTTCCAAATATAATTTGTAAGAAAAACTTGGTATATTGAACAGTGACATTTCACCATTTTTACAATATTCTGTGATTTTTTTCATCAATAGAGCTATTGACCTTCTTTTGCTGAAAAGTGACCAATGTCCCTTGGTCAGGACCTTTACCAAAATCCCAGTGGAGCCTTGAATGAGGAACATTTTGACAACTCGACATAAGTAAGTTTCAGGATTCCAAAGCCATATTTTATCTTGGCAACTGCCCTGATTAGTTTCATTGGAAAATGCTTTTGGTTGTGTGAGTGAGGAAGAAGAATGTGACTCTGGACTATGCAAGGGTTTTGGATTTGTTAAGTTTGGGACTTGTTAGGGCGCTTACACAAACTGCTTTTGTAAAATGCCTTGATATTTCTGGACTATTAGGAGGAGTATACACAAACAGAGGAAGGTGGATTCAGCTACCAAAAGAAACTTTTTGTTCTAATAAATACTTTGATTTGCTTAATCTGTAACCTACAGGGGAATACCATTCGGTGGGTTGTCAGAGTTCACATGATTCTGTATGTAATTACCTTGGTATTATAATTGCCCTCTGTAACTGCCTATGCTGGAAATGATGTAAGTTTCTGACCAGGGGGGATGTTTTTACATTATTGCATTATTCATGTTTAAAGCAAGTTGGTGAGAAGTATAATTGGAAAGACAGAAAACAAGGAATTTAGATTAAAGCCCTTTACAGTAAAAGAATTTGGGTTTGGAAGATTTTTTTTTTTGTATGGCAGAATTGTTGTGAGGCAGATTAACACATTCCTTATCCCACAGAATCATTATTTCTGCTCAGAAAAAAATTAAAATTTAATAATTAGGAGGATTTGGGAACAAGTCTTGACCTTATGAACACTTCCTAAAAATAATGTGTTTCGGAACAAAACACATGTCACTGTGAGAGCCTCCGAACTTATGTACTACATTCCAAAATAGCAACAATTTAGGGAATGAGATTATAACACTAATCAGCATGCCATGTAGTTAAATGTGGTTTCAATATGCTTGTGGACTGGTTTCTGCTGCTTCTCTGGAGGAGGGGAATCTGCTTCTTCAAATTTCAGAGGAAAGGTCATAAAATCTGTAAGATTAGAAATCTAGCAAGTTCCACACATCTGCACTAGCAGAACTCCCTGTTTTAATTACTTTCAAGTAAGCATATAATTTAAATTAACAGTTATTCTGACTTTTCATCACCTTTTCTTAAATTAACAGTTATTCTGACTTTTCATCACCTTTTCTATTGAAGTCCACATAGTGAATCAAAAAAAAGACTTCTAAATGATCGACAAATGTTTCAATAGGCAATAGTTAACTGTAGTACAACAAATTAATATGTTCATTCTCATTTGAAATTAACATCTTGTATTTTCTGCTGTTGTGCCCTAAATTATTTGTACCACATAATTCTAAAATCCAGCATTCAAATTCTGAAATAAATCAACCATGTACAACAATTTTAAAACACTAAAACACTGAATCCTGAGAGTTTAAGGATTTTTTTTATTCTGATTTACCACCTTCCTGGTGTTTCACCTTTTTATATAAGCAGAAACAGCTATCCATTCTCTCAATCATTTTAAAGTTAAATGCTGATGACTGCAAAAAAATGGATACAGTACTCTAACCACAATAAGACACAGATATATTTAATGTTAATTAAAGGTCGAAAACATTTTTTAATTTTATATCTCTGTGAAGTATATACCGCATTGCCTGCTTTAGCAGTTACAGCAAAGAAATCAAGAATTGAGGGGAAAAGGGAGGATTTGTTTCCTTACAAATTAATGGTCATATTTTAAGCACTACATGATGTTTTGTAATACTGATGATATTCCTCTCACTTATACATAAAATATTTATACTAAAATAAAACTGCTTATTTGATTTCCCCTCTTTGCTGCATGTCTGCAAAGAGGTCTCAACTATCTTTACTAACATAATTCATTCTTACAAAAGTTTCTTTTATGACTTGACTATGAACAGCTGCTAGGAGTATCTTATACTGAGTACTTGATCTGTGCGAAGTAATTAGGTTTGGTCAGAGTTATGCTTTGGACATGTAGAAAATAATCACAAGTTCTCTGAATCTCTCAAGAAGAGGTAGTAGTTTAGTTGAAAAAAATATTGTGGAATTTTATAATAGTTTTAATGCTTTGTGACTTGGCTACACTGGCTTAGCCCACAGCATCATTCCTGAATATATTAAGCTACTGAAAGATTTAATGACTGAGTGAAGATTTTAGATTAAATTGTATTTTATCACATTCATGTGTGTAATTGTGTGAGCATGCACAGCCTCAGTTGGAAAGAAGAGCTGAAAACCATGGCTGAGTCATCAAATGCCTTTGTATCAGGACTCTGGCAAGGGGTTTTGAAAAGAGCAGTGTCCTATTCTACACAAGGTTATCAAATGCATTGTTTTTTATTTCTCTCATTCTCTTCAATTCGTATTGCCTCTTGCATTTTGTAAAGTCATTAGCAATGCTGTCCCCAAATTGATCATGAATCAGAAAAGTCTTCTAATTCAAAAGGGGAAAATACCTTCTTTCTAAGTAACAGTAAGAAAGCTCAACAGCTTTTTTTAAAGAAGGCTAGCTTTAACTTGTGCAGCAGCATTTGTAAACTGGTTCCATACCTGAATCTCCCAGACTGAGAACAGTGTCCACCACCTGCACTAACTGTTGACATAAAACAACAACATGCTTCTGCTTGGTCTGAGCTGCAAAATGCATGCTCACATTCTTGCCTGGCTTATTTAGTTACTTCCATAGATATGATCTTTGGAGGAAAACCTGTCTTTGGTTTTACCTGTGAACATATACTACCACTAATGTGAATACTTGAAACATGAACTTAAGCCCAACTTCTTTTTGGACCAAGAGGGTGGAGCTCTTGGGATCCAGTGGCAAGTCGCTGCTTCTTGTGAATGATTGCATTCATTCTGTACCCAAAGTAAATCTGAATAACCTCTGAGCCACTCTAATTTATGCCTGGTAGCCTCAGTTTGCAATGGATAGTATAGCACTAAAAATTTCCAGACGAAGAGCACCCACTGGATGTCTTTTTTCCCAGCCTGTGATGCATTGCACATAGCACTGTATTTTGGTAGAGGCATTGGAAGGAATTGCACTTGGTCCACTGCTGCTATTTTCTGTCCTTTGTACAGTGCTTAAGAGGTGTAAAAGAGCAAAGAATAGATGAGAATCTGGCCTTGCCTGTCTTCTCTTTTTTTTTTTCCTGGTAATATTTCTTGTGAAAAAAAATCACTTATGAACACATGGATGTTTGTCAAGTGAATGGGGAATGAATACAAAAGTAGGCTGAGCATGACTGAAAGCAAACAGCCAAATATATAGTTTTGGTGTTATTCTCCTAATTCAACACTTGTTCACATGCTTATTGAAAAAGTGATGAAGATGGAACATTTTCAGCCAGTTTCTCTGGAGAGATTCCAGCATTCAATTTAGGACTTCAGTAATACACCTTAAAAAAGAAAAACAAGCAAATGTATTTGTGATTTTTTTTTTCATCATTCATAAAAAGAAAAACTAATCATGAAAATATTTATTTGATGTTTTATTCATGAGCTAAATGTTATAAATTGGTTGCTGTAATAATATAGTTATATACCTTTACGTTTGATTCCAACAGTTTCTTCTATTTACAGTCATGAAAGAGAAAATATAATGATGCAAACAGGGATGAGTGATTAGCATAATGATCCGTACTGATTAGTACTGTTCAAACTGTTTCTTCAGAAATTTCCTCTCTCTACTTTCAATAACTATAATTATTTTTTATTCAAAGTAAATTGCAGCAGCAGAAAGTACATCCCTTTAGTGGCTTTTGCATTTTGTTTCAAGTGAAATGCCTGGCAATAAGCAACATTGCTCCCCTTTGTTCTTCCTTATTAAATACAAGTGAGTTTTCACACTTGTAATTTTTCGTGGTCATTCCAATGATATTCTTTAAGTAGTTTAGAAAAATAAAGATTTTGACTAAAACTTTATTTTCATGTATAATACAAACCTTTATTTTCATAATGAAGTCTTATAATTAATAGACAACAAAGCTTTTTCTTTAACCTAAAGCATTTTTAATTTTTGAGAATGGATTTAAAAAATCATGAGATAATCAAAATCAAAACATAGTTAAAAAGGAATTTTGTTTTTAAATTAACTTATGAAACAAAACCAGTGTACAGTTACTGATTTTTTTCCCAAGTTGTGTTCTTTCTGTTCACTTACATGGTCAAGATTCACTGTCTGCTTAAGCTGGTGGAATCTGAATCCATTCCTATTCATAAATAAAATGAAGAAATAAGGATGAACCTAATATTCCTGCTAAACCCTCCTTTAATCCTGACAAATGATAAAATACAATTCAAGAAAAAAAAATCTTGAAAAAAAATTTTTATTATGGATTTCACTTTCTAATTGTTGCATAGGGCCACCTCACTGCATTCAAAATAATGCTCATGGCATTCAAGACTGAGAGTATAAGAAAGAAAGTGACTTATTATTTCTATTGTGGCTTAATTAAGAGGAAAGGTTTTTGATTTCTACAGTTTGCTTTTAATAACCCCCTTGTTGGTACAGTACTGAAAATAAGTTACATGTAATTTTTCCCTGGATCAGTCATAAATAAACTAACCAAAAAAATGTGGTGAGGGGGAGGTAGGGAATCATAGCAGCATATAAAAAGGAGGATGAAGTCGTTTTTGAGGCAGACTTCTTTATCTTATAAAATTAATTCAAGTGGGTTCCAGATCCTGCAGAATCAGATCTATAGGCCCAATATTAATAACTTATACTAAGTTGTGCCTTACGTTATATGAAGTTCTTTCAAGTGAATGAAATTGCTTTCATGTGAACATACAATTTGCCAAAAGCAGGAGTTTCAATATCTGGTTTTTAAATCTGGCATTTATCCTTTTACCCTAAGGCCTTATGGGTTGGAACAAACTAGCATCTGGTCCTTGCAAGTCAATCTATGAAGCGTATTATAAAATTTTGACTATAACATTTCTGCAAAAGAATTCTTTGTTTTTCTTTTTGTTTTTCAAAGATAAAGTGTTCATCTTTTAGTGTCTGAATCTCAGATGAAGACAAATCCTCTTGGATGAGTTAGCTGGCAGCAAACATTTCAAGACATAGTTTCTCTTTTGTCCTCTATTTTTGTAATTTAATCTGGCTTAAATTCAAGTATCTTCTCCATTTAGCTACCTTGAGTATCCTGTCTTCGCAGGTTAGGAAAGTGGTTTGTGTTCTTCTGCCAAACAGTATGAACAATCAGAGTGAGTAGGAATGTTGCCATCCTTTTAATGCTTATATTCCAAAAAGAGCAGGAAGACTTCCCAGGATATTAATTGCTCCTAGCTGAATTGTGAATGAAATTCATGATCAGTTAAGCCCTTCAGTTTTCAGAAAACCTTTATTAATTCTGCTGTAATTTTAATTGAAAAGCATAGTGTAGTACTATTGACTGGAGTTCCATATGACTTTCTTTTTGCTAAAGATTCTTCTTATCCAACAAGACTTTCCATTTACACAGATGATTTTAAAATGCCTATGTGATTAAGCGGTGCCTAATGTGTCAATATAGTCCAGCAGCTAAGGCAGAGAGATGCAGAAGACCTAGATGTTTTTCTTAGCTCAGGCTTGGGCCCACAGGGTGTCTTTCGGCTACTTACTTTTCCTCTCTGAGTCAGCTTTCTCACCTACTGGGGTTTATGAAGTGTCCTTCTTTTGTGAAATCATTACTAATCTACAAGGGAAAGGTATTATGCAAATGACAGTCATGTAGTTACAATATTTTTCAGTGGTTAAAAGTTACAGAACCACATTTCAGGCTTCATATTTGTAGTCCAGCTCCTATCAAACTAACATTCATTTTCCAATCTCGCGTACAAGATAGGTGATCTGGAGGTATTTCTCACAAACCACAAACATGTCTGATGAAATATGCTGCAGTATTTCTCACATTAGCTGTGTTTTGAAATGGCATTTCCCAATGGAGACCACACAACATCATGGTGAGTGAAATAGGAGAAAGGGGAATAATACACTGATGAATCAGAATTCATATGGATTCTCCTTCACGGTGGAAAGTCTTCAGAACTTCTCCATGTTTTCTGGGCTACTAATTGAAGGAAAACTTAGTTGCTTTAATGGTGTCTTTATTTGCTTAGTTAAAACTTGGTATCTGTAACTATGTTTGTATATAAATACACACACACACACATATGTATCCTGATGATGATTGATGCTGAGAAATTTAATTTTTGAAGGCATTTCCTTAATACCAGAATTATCTTTCAAATAGCACAAAAAATGTTGAGTTTTTCCTTCAGACAGTAGCATCCAAACTCCTAAGGTAGAATTCAATCAGAACATTGTGGTTCTCAAAGCTCTGGGCAATGCTACCTCTCTGCTTATTCAGTGAGTCACACACATCGTTTTTGTTTCTTGGTTTTTTTTTTTCCTTTTTTTGGGGGGGGGTGTGTGTTAGGTTTTTTGGTTGTGTTTTGCGGGGGGGGGGGGGCATTCTTGTATCTTTTGGCATCTTTCAGTGATCAAAGTGCCCTTAGCTCTCTGATTCTGTCAGAGGAAATGTGGAGGGTCTTCATGCTACTTATTTACATGCTGAACACTGAACACTACTTACAACACTGCCAAGCAAAACACACCCTGTTAAATTTTACATTGGAGGCTTAGCACAGGCATGCAGAAGTCTGCTCATCAGTTCTGTCTGGAATGGTATGTGAGAGGAGGTTGCATTTGTTTGGTTGCCTTTTAAACAGGCTAATAAGCTATTATTAGCTTTCTTGTGAGAGGTCATAATGGGGAAAAAAGAAGTGGGGTTATTAAATGCTTTGGCACCGATTTCAATGCAGTGAGAATTACAGGTAGTTAGATCATAATATTGCTGGAAGGGAATTCAAGAGATTATCCAGGCAGTGTCCATCCACCTACTGCAGGGCAGGGTCAATTATATTTAGGTATAGTCTGAGAGACATCTGTGCAACCTGGTCTTAAACACCTCCAGCACTGGAAATGCCATAGCTTTCCCAAAAAGTATGACCCAGGCTTTACCTTACTGCCGTATTATTAATATGGTTTTGTTAATATCTTGTTCATTATAATTTAAGATGATTGCTGTTTTTCATATTTACATGAATATGATACTAGGTTAATTCCTTCCCTTTTCCTGAAGTGTTTATTTAGGTGAATACTTATTTTGTTTCTTCTCCTCTTGTATCTCAGTTTCTCTCCTTCAGATTAAACTTGTCTGTCTCTTTATTCAGTATTCTGTAATAAATCATCCTTTAAAAACCTCTCATATTTGTGTCTCTCCTCTGGACTCCCTTCCTGTCACCTTTCTTGAAATATATTGCCTCAAGCTGGACACAAAGTACTTCCACTTTGTCCTTACCAGTGCTGTCTAAATCAAAAGATTATTGCATTTGTCTTTTGTTTATATGTGACAATCCAACGTTTAGTTGGCTGATTGCAAAAGCATGACTCCATTGACTTATGTTCTGCTGCTTATTAAGATAACTACTATATCCATCTCTCAGAGTGATTTCCCACCCAATGATTTCAGACCATGTATTTATGTAGATGACTGTCCTTTAGTAAGTTCTACTTCCCTCTGTTAAATAACATCCAACTATTTTTCAGGACGTATCTCCAATTTGTCAAGTTCAATTCTGTCTTTCAATATATTTGTAAACCTAATTTTGTGAGTTCACCACCCAGTATCTTAATGAAAATATGGAATAGGTATGAGGACACAGATGCATGAGAAATAGAGCTCTGCGGAAATCCATTTGCCACCTAGTTCAGAGGGAACCATTAAGAATCATTCCTGGAACATTGTTTTCCTCAGTTCTACTCCTACAATATTCATCCAGATCATGATTTTACAGTTTGCTTATGAGAATGTTACATGTCAAAAACCACAAAATATATGACATCTGCTGATTTTTATCTCTCCACAGTGCCAGTTTTTCTGTTGTAAAGTAAAATCATGCTGTTTTGACCTGATTCATTCTTGATAAATTCCTGTTCACTTATCTCTTTTTATCCTGTATTTGCTAAACATCCTTTGTTTGTTTTTTTTCCCCAGATTATTTTCTGAAATTTCAAGTTATTATAATAATGCAATAATTCCCCACTTCTTCCTTTCTTTCTCTTTTAAAGTATAGAATTTAATTTTTTTTTGCCATCCTTCTCAAATTCTCAAAGATCTGCAGTTTCATCAGTCAATTCCTTAAGTTACCAAGTACATTAGGCAAAGATGATTTGGAATAATGAAAATTATCTAAGCACTCTCTTATTTATTCCTTTCTCACCCAAGGACAAGATTTTGCTTTTTTGTTCCTGGTATTATTTATTATGGTCACTTTATCAAACCTAATATTTTCAGTAAAAATACACTGAAAAAAGTTCTTGTTTTCTGCTCACATCAACCATTTCCATATGCTACCTCATGAAAGGAATTTATTTTGATTTGCTAACTTCCTTTTTTGTGTCTGAGGTCCTGTCATGGTTTAACCTCAGCCAGCAACTAAGCACCGCAGCTGCTCATTCACTTCCCCCCCACATCCAGTGGGATAGGGGAGAACATAGGGAAAAGAAGTAAAACTCATCAGTTGACATAAGAATGGTTTAATAGAACAAAAAAGAAGAAACCAATAATGACAATGACAATAAAATGACAACAGTAATAACAAAATGATTGGAATATACAAATGATGCACAGCACAACTGCTCACCACCCGCTGATTGATGCCCAGTTAGTCCCCAAGCAGCAATCCCCCCGCCCCTGCTCCTCCCAGTTCCTATACTAGATGGGACGTCACATGGTATGGAATACCCTGTTGGCCACTTTGGATCAGCTGCCCTGGCTGTGTCCTGTGCCAACTTCTTGTGCCCCTTCAGCCTTCTTGCTGGCTGAGCATCAGAAGCTGAAAAATCCTTGACTTTAGACTAAACATTACTTAGCAAAAACTGAAAACATCAGTGTGTTATCAACATTCTTCTCATACCTAACTCAAAAACATAGCACTGTACCAGCTACTAGGAAGACAATTAACTCTATCCCAACTGAAACCAGGATAGGTCCAAAAAGAGCTCATTGTTTAGCTCATTTCCTAATATGCTGATGTTTCCTTCACAGTAGGATGGTTTATATTTGTTTCCCAAATGATGTTTTGCTAAAGAACTGCCTGCTCTTTATCCCACTCCTCTCAATTTTTTTAGTTTGTCAAATTCTGCCTGCCTAAATCAATGGTTATTGTTTTGCTGCTACTCACCTCTCCTGTCTTAAGGAACTATTATTTATGCCACTGTCTCCTAAGTCACCTTTCTTCTTCATATTTAACTCATTTCATTTTACCACTTAAGAGTAAAAACTCGAATGAGCTTCCTGTAGATATATTGTCTGGTTTTTTTCTGTGATAAATCAGAACAAAGAAGAGTTTACAAAAACTTGAAAAAAGTAATTGTGCTGTTCTGGGTTCCTTCCCTAACAGCTGTCTGAGTAGTTAGTATCTCCCATTTCCCCAGCCCTGCATAATTGTCACTACTGATTAGAAAAAACCTTTACCCACTTCTTCAGATTGAAGGTTTATAGCATAAATGTTCTTTTCCTCCACAGTCACTACTCAGAGCTTCTTCATTGGGTCTGTTTCTTTCTACAGTTTTAGTGTATTACCACGTGTTACAAATTTTTACCATGGTCTGCTAAAACTGTTAACTGACCATATCCAAAATCAAAGCTCAGTTAGGCAGAGAGAAGGTTTTAAAGGAGAGAAAATAACCTTTGCCTTTTGAAGGAATGAAAATAATCTTTGTCAACGTAGTTTAATGACTTTGGGGTGGGGTTTTTTTTGAGTTGCATGTCTTATCTTGAACCTTACTCTTTAATATTCTTGCTTATGAACAGTGTGCCTTTTTAAGTAAATGTGATTTTTATTCCTTCTGAAATATATCTAAGGAAAAATATATATTAATTTGACCTTGAAGTCTTAATGGGCTAAATGCATTGTTTAAGTGCTCCACTTAGCTCTTCTTCATTTGAGGAGAATTACGAATTTTATTTCTTATTGCTGTACTCACAATTCAGTTTGATGTTCTTTAATCTGACAAATTGATTAAACATTCAAAAATCCTAGTGATTTTCATTATTGTATCATTTAAAATAGCCAGGTCAAAAATTATAAATGTCATAATAACTCACATGAAATAAATAGCTCAGGTGTTCACTTTTAAGAAAACAGAAAGGTTTTTTAGTTCTAATGTCTCCTTTTCTGCTAATAAAATTATGTAACTGATACCTTCTATATGTACAATGACAAGGTTGCAAGGAGGAGCAAAATCTCCACGTGAATTTAATTTGAAGTAAGACCCCACTCCAGAACAGAAGCCATGTAAGTATATTAGCTTGGTTCAAGAACTGTATATGGAATGATGCCCTTGACGGAAGAGTGGTGTTACAGAGAATGAGCTCCACAGAAAATCTAAGAAAATACCATGGAATTTTTCATTAAAAACAAAAAAAAATCCTCCAAAATATTTCCATTTCTTTTTCAAAAAGAAGTCTAATCTGGGTACTAGAAGGAGTAGTCTAGAAGAAGAAGATCTGGGATCACTTGGGAATCAAAGGAATGGAGGCCCTTTAAATAGACAATTATTGAATTAATTGTACAGTTAATATGGCATTCTTCTATTGACTATCATTTTCTGTCACATATCTGTCAGGAAGATAGCTAATTTCTTCATCTGTACATCTAGTGACTATACCAGTTCCAGTCTCAGCAGCGGAGGTGTTCAGTTTGGTCTACATCATCCTGAAATGGTGTATTTGCATGTTTCTCCATCTATGCATCTTCCTCTTTCAGTGTTATACTACTCCTGTGATGGTGACAGGCAGCTTGCCGTTTAATCTAATGATTTTTCAATCTAAAATTATGGTGTCATTTTTTTGAAATGTAGTGCCCGGCTGGGGTGAGCAGAGTGGGGCTGCTGTAAGGGACTGGGGTTGGCCAGGTCCCCACCATTGCTGGGCATGGCCTTGGGATGGGGTGGTCCTGGACCAGCTAGGGAGCAATCGATATTGAAAAAATGCATCACCAAAAAGGCCTAAAATGGCATTATTTGTTGAAAAATCTATGCTTTTCCTGAACCCTTTGAACTGGAGAAACCTAAGCCAAAATACATTAAAATAACATGAGAGTTAACTGCATCATTTTTCAAAACAGATGTCTTCATGACATCTATTTAGAAATTAGAATGGTAATTATTCTAGCGGAATAAGTGTATATAGCTCATGGAATATTTTTGTTCTATTGTTTTATTTTTTAATGTACTACATTGACATCCATGGAAACTAAATTTTATTTACAGAATATGCATGACGGCCTACATTTTCTCATTGTTGTTTTAAAGAATATGTTCAGATTTTAAAAAAGGTCCCAATAGTCCTAACAACAAATATCTTCAGTTTCTATACATTATATATGCATTAGCCATAAATGTCTCCCCTTTTTTACATAAAACCTGTTAATCTATTGATTCCGCCCTCCACTGGACCTGTCTGCCTGTCTGTGTGTCTAATTTCACCACGCTTTCAGCTCCTATGCTTTGTGATGATTATTCTAACTAGTGCCTGATGTTGGTAGTTTTTTGCATGGCTATAGTTGGCAGTATGCATAGTGGTGCATAGCTTATATTTGCTTTTTTGGAGGTGCAGATATTATAATTTCCTTATTGTCTGTCTAAAGAAACAACAGAAGACTTGGCGCACAGACATGGCACTGACACAGTAGCTTTCACCTAATTGAGGGCTGGGATCAGGGGAATACCGCTTGTTTTGTGGTTAGGGAAGGTCACAGATTGTTGCTGAAAATCCTCATTCAGCTCAGTAGAGGCTTGACCCCATTGCACATCCTCCTGTTGGAGCAGCTGATGTGATATGTATGAGACCATGACCGAGGGAAAGGGGCCAAGAGGTATTTTATCCTCACAGATGCTGCTCTATCAGGGTCAGATTTCCTTGATGCAGCAATTGATAAAGGCGTTTACCACTCTTTTTGATATTAGAGAATGACACAATAAGCAGTTGTCTTCATGTTTTTGTGTGGGAGTAAAAAGGCTTCTTCTGCTTATTTTAACCCTGCTGTGTGTAAACATAAGCAACTCTATCACAGACACTCCAGTGCATACATGACATGAGAGATGAACTTAACAACATGTTTTTGGGAAACATGGGAAGCCTGTAAGACCTCCTTGACATACAAATGTGCCTGCACGTGCACACAAGTTAAATACCGTTTCTTTTGCAGAAGTGAGAGTTGTTTATTATTTCCAGATATGGAGGTAGGATAGGAAAACAATCAGTTTGAAATGATTATTTTTTCAGCATGACTTCAATGAAGCAATGGGCTTACCCTGGATTTCCAACTGCTACCTGTAGAACTGATTCTTATAACACTGTTGAGAATCAGACCCTTGAATTGAATTTGATGCAAGAAGAGGGTGCTGGGTGGCCCTTGTGGTCAGATTCTGACACCTTTCAACAGCGAGGTCAAAATGTAGTTCTTCTCCCAAGTGGCTGAAGAGAACCCTCTGACACTAGGCCACGATACGATGCGTTTAATTAGACAGGCTTTCTAAGTTCTTGTGCTGTGTGATTGCTGGTCCTACAATGACAAAAGAAGTTTTCAAATGTAATGATAGTTTTGCCCAGTAGCAATAAATTATGAAGAGTTAATTATCAAAGCCATCAAGTCTGTTTTTCCTTGTACAATTTGATGATTAAATTAGAAAGCCTCTATATTTTTTAATTAGGGAATTGAAACTCTACAGATAGAAGGTGTTGCCTGGCTTTTTTTTCACCCTTCAGGTGAGATAATTAAGTTTTCTGCTCAATTTTAATCACAGATAGAGTTATTGTACTTCTTGACTTGATGCTATGAATCAATTCAATATGGTATAGCATGGATTAATTCTTGCGAAGGTAACTGCAATAATATAGATACTTTTATAGTAAATATTCTTATTCAAAAAGTGTGGAATTGAGATAGCTGCCCAATAAAAAAGCATTTTAAAAGGCTGAAGATGATTTAAAACTGGGAGAAGACAAGCACAGAGAGTTTAAAACAATGGTTTAAATAGGACTAATTTTGATCTACAAGCACCATCAATCAATACCTCAATTTTTATACCATCACATACAATATGATACAAACTTGTTGAACATAATTCCTGTCTGAGACAATTCTACATTCTAAGTAACACACAACCTTTCCTCCATTTCTTCATAAAATTACTACATTCAACAATGTGGTAGCAACCATTTTATTACTATTTGTAATGATACAGGTTTTCTTTAACAATTATTTTTTCAGTAAAATTCAAATGTCCTCAGAGCCAGAACTGGAGGTGGTATAATTGCTGTAACTGATTTTTCTGAGTTCAATTTGAGATTTTACTTAAGTCTATGAAGAATATCTTTAGGATTTTGTTTTTACTTTCTTCTCATCATAGCATGTGTTACAGCTATGTGACTCTTTTCTAAAAGCATATGCTCTACTACAACTGCTTTTTCTCATGTTTTCTTTGATCACCTGAGCTGTAAACCAGCATGACTCTTTTATGTTGCAATCAGTAGGAGATAATCCTGTCCAAGTCAAAATTCACTTTGTGTTTCTGAGTTACTAATGTCTTGATTCCAGCAGACAAAAGAGCAACCTGGTGCAATATTCCTATACTCTGACTTTTATTCTGTGTCTCCATCTCCAGACTTCACCAAGCCAGCCCAATATCATCATCACGTTGCAGACTTTTAGCTAGTTTTCCTGCTTGCTGCTGGATTAACTTGTGACTCTGTGTTCTCTGTGCTCAAGTTCCAAACTTTTTTCAAGGGCACAGTAAGCTTGAAATTACCAAGAGAATGGGAAGTTTTAATTGAACTGAAAGCCTGGAGCCCTTGCAATGCCTGCCAAGAGTAGTTGAAGTTGACTACAAAAGGAGACCTTTCAGATTGCAAGGATTTGTATTCCTGACCTATCTTGTTTTGTGCATGTCCTTTTTCATCACCAGTTGTATTCAGCCATACTCCATTTTAGAGGGCTACATAAGCATGGTGACCTGGCTGTTGACTCTCTGCTGTGAGTTACTCAAGATGCTATTTTCTTCCTGAGCTTGCTGCTCTCTTTTGATACCTCGTTGCCATTTAGGGAGGAATTAATTCTGAAGAAAGAAATGAAGCAAGAAAAGAACAGTGAATATCAAGAATGAATTGGACCAGACAAGCTATGCGCAACAAGACTAAACAGCCAAGAATGGAAACAGAGGAACGGGATAGATGAAAACGTGCTACATAGAAGAGGGGAAAGAGCTGGAGGCTTGGGAGTGCTTGGCTTGTTTTTACACCTGCCCTATCTCCCACACTTTCTTCTGTTATTTTTTTATTTTCACATGCAATGCAAATTTTAGCTTCTTCTACATGAAAAATAGAAGTGCCAGCATTCTGGGGGTGGTGGTGGGTGTGTGTGTGTGTGGATTTTATTCTATTTCCAGTTACAGCAAAAGTACAACACTTATATTGAGAACCTCCTTTTGAAATACTTGCAGAATAATGTTACAGATTAAAGTGATTTAGCCAGAACTTTTAAGAAGATTCTAAACTTATTCATTTCAGCCCTCTGCACATTTTAAGACTGGCTCAGCACTCTATCAAACTCCCTTGTCTTGTCTCCAGTCCTGTACATACAGATACATGGATGCAAGAAGATTTATATTCATCTTACATTGTAATATATAAGCCCTAGATGTGTAGGTGTATGTGTATGTTACATAGATACAATTTTAGAAAAGTCCCTGAGGGAGTACCTTTTTTGAAAGATCCCTCTAGTGGAAGAGAATTATTTTATTCACAACATTAATTATCTCTGCAGTTCTGTTCTATTTTTCCTTATTTCTGTCAATAATATAATGCTGGTTTCACAGACATGATTCAGAGAAAGCCTAATGAGCCCTTTGAGAACACTCTTCCTTCACAAAAATTTTAATGCAGCCCTTCAGTAATTAATTACAATTTCATTTGTTATTCTCCAACACAGACCAAGAAAAAGCCATTTAGTTGCTCCTGGACTGTTGTGATCTCTTAAGTCAAATGTCATCATATGGCATTTCATGACAAGGAAAGGCTTCTTGGGCATCTCCATAGAGGTTGGCTTTTTTTCATGGGAAACTCTGACTGCTAGTTGCTTTCTCGTTCCTCGGACCTGCTTCCAGATTACTGGCTACTCACAGCCATCCTGTGTTTATTAAAATACCACAAATAAAAGATCCTCTCTAAGAACCTTCTGAGGGGTAGAAACTGCCCTTGAACTGTGCTATAATGCTACAAAATACCTGTCTTTGTGTAGGTGACGGCCAAATGCAAGGGAAACTGCTCTACCTGTACTGTGCTTACCATTGCCAGGAATGGACAAGAGATGTACGTGGAGAAGTGGAAGCCCTGAGCTAAATATGCCACCTTTGAGGCACTGTGGTGTCCCATGACACTTAAATGATTTGGGGTTCCCTCCCCAAAGTACAAAGCCATCTGTAGAACAGCTCAGAAAATGTGGGATGTATCTCAGAGAAATTCTCCATTTCCAATTGTAGTTTTAATGTTTATATTAATACAAACACCTGAATTATGTGCAGACTTCTGATACAAATACTCCAACGTGCTTTGTGTGCATACACAACCATGTGCACACCTGCACATGAGCCTAGCACATTGGTGTATCCTGCAACATAGCTATCCCTTCAATGTGTATTGTCAGGATTCTTGACAAATTTTGGCATTTTGTTTATGTGTCATATTCCCATAGCTCTGAAGCTGGCTTCCCCTGGAAAGCTCAGCAGTCTTTTCACAGGGTGTTCTCTGGTCACACTGGGAGCAGATGGACAAGCCCTGTGGAGAAGATACATTATCTTCAGCAGATCTGACAGAAACACTAAAAAGTGAAACACTTGCTCTTTTTTCAAGTATGAGCTGAGTACGCTGTCATCAGAGGATTCAGTGAAGGACCCAATATCAAAGGTCCAACTATTTCAAAATAAAACATATATTGAAATAATTTATGCCCAGACCCAAGAGCTCAGAAAGATATAGTATAAAAATTATAATGTGATTAAAACAAAAAAGAGTGAAGAAATTTAGTTCATTTAAATGTTCGTTATTGGTCTGTAAAATGTGATGCTAAACAAGTAAAATAACTGTAGATAGCAGATTGGTTTGTAATTATTTGCAATGAGGATACACAGCTCAAGATCTTTGCTTCCAACCCTACTCACTTCCACCATGTACAACTGCTGTAAAACAAAGCCCATGCCATGTACTGCAACCACCCAGGGAAGGGACCAGCAAAAGAAATCAATCAATAGAAGGGGCCTTTAGCTAAAGGTCAGACAAAACGGGAGTAGAAACCTTGGGGATTCTTTCAAGCAGTTACTAAGAGAAGTTGTCTTCTGAGCTGATGTTTACTACAGGTTTTATTGTGCCTTCCTTTACAACCTATGTAGGCTTCGGAGGTCACTTACAGTAAATTCCAAATGAAAGGTCTTTTCACTTTATATATTTGTAATAATTTTACTGAGAAAAATAGTGGGCTCTCAAGAGGTGATGAGACTATCACTGCAGTCAGATGTACTTAAAATAACTTCAGTGGTACAGGTTTCTTTGAAAGCCTCTAATATTTTAAAAGCCGTTAGTTAAAAACATTGGATTTCTAGATCTCGTTCATCAGCTTCAGTTTTTCTTTTACACAATAACATTCCTGTAGACTGATTGGGCACTTGGGCACATCATATTCAGCTACCTCTTCCTGCATTTACTGAGCAAAGCAACAGAAATTCCCCAACCCCTTTTCATTCTCCTCCCACTTCACGAATTAATTCCTTTCCCAATATTTAAGCCATACTTTTCTTGTGTGAAACATTTGTTTAATGCAGTAGGCTCTACATTTGAATTGGAATTGGAATATATTTTCCTGTCTTGATAAATAAGAGTAGAACAGATGGACTAATAACTAGGCTACAAGTAGATGCCTGTGAATCAGATGGTAACGATCTTACTGTAACGACTCTTTTGAGTCTCAGCTCTTTCTGGCATTTGATCACAATAGATTTTAGCTAAAAAAGTCAGCAGTTTAAAGCAAAGCCTTTTCATTAATGAGTTCTTGTGACAAAAATAAAAAATAGACTCCAGAAAGGCAGTTGCTGCTGCTCACTTGGGATACAAAATTGCCATCATGATCACTGCTTCCTTTGCCTTTAGGAAATTTTGTAATAGGAATACATATTACAGTAGTGTTAAAATCTAGAAAATATATTGGGTTGCTCCTGATCTTACCTGAATACTTCTCTGCACAATTGGAGCCATGCCATGTTGACTTGCCATTATGTGTTGTATTTCTCAGAATTTGCTTGAAGACAACTTCTTACGTACCCCACCTTTTTGTCCTTTTGTTGTCCTGATTCTACAGCAAGACTGTATCTTCTTCATAAATACAAAAGAGAGAGAGAGGAAGGAAACAATCATCTTTTCTGGAACTGTTCACTGAAGCACTATTAATTAGGACAGCCAAATGCACAATCACTATGTACATCATTTTCACTGAAACAAAAATATGAACTAGATTTTTATAGGCACTTGCTTGAGTTTCTTTTGCTTTTAAAGGTGTGAATGTTCTATTACATACAATGGGTCATACCATGTACTCTGCTCTGATGCTTTTTCTTTTCTTTCTGGTTATCATGTTCTTGTTACAGTGGGCATAGGGCACGAGAAAGGTGGGGAAAGACTATTCGATACAATACTATTGTGGGGCTGAGTTTATGATGTGTACAAGCCTGTTCCTACCATTCTTACTCAGAGAAAACAGAAGCTAACACAAGTGGGGCTTTTTCTGAATATATGGCACAGAATCAATCTCCCATGTGTGCACATTTGGACATCAAGCCTTTCCATAATTTATATGCTTATTGCAGCTTGTATTTTTCTTGCAGTGCATCCATAATGAATGGTAAAAAACTGAATTGTGGTTCTTTGCTTCTAGACTAATAATTGGAGAAAAAATAATATAAGGCAAACCCAAAGACATCTTTATGCTAAAGTCCATAACTGGAGGGTAATACAAATTTTGAAAGGTGCTTTAGGTTGATGATGAATTAAGCAATTCAGCTTTTCATGATTTGTACATCTGTCCCCAGATGAAAACAACCATAAGAACTCATAAACAATTACTGGACAAGCCTGTGCTTTTTGAATGTTGTGCAGACCTATCTCTAATTGGAATGGCCCACACTATTTTGTCATACAAATGACAAATGACTTAATATTACATTTATGCCTTTGCTCCTGGCACCAAAAATTGTAATTCCACAGAAAAAATATAAAGTTGGTATTCAGGCTTTTTTTTAAGCAGTCTTTCTACCCCTATCACTCCATTTCATACCTCAGCATGGCCTCTGTTATGTTTTGAGGCAGTTTTCATCTGGAGAACGGCATTTGGGTACTCTCTTAGTTTTGTTTTCCATGATGCATAAGGGATTTTTTAGAGCTGCTTTATAGTAATTTGGCCTTTTTTTCATGGATTATACAAGGGCCAAAACAGGTGACAAAACAATACAGGAGCAGAACAGGGATTAAGATAGACGATTCTCTCACAGTGTACTTAAGTTACTAGTGAAAAAATGTCTTTTGAAGAGCCTCATTTGCAGGTCATCTGATCACTGATTAGGATATTTTTCCCCCTTTCAAGTGAGGTGTGAAAGCATTAAGAAGGAAGAAATTTAGCTTTGCTTCTTGATAATGGGTTGAACGTGTTACTGGGGGATGCTGAAAAAGTTATTTAGTTTCTGCTGCACTATTATATGAATAAATAAGTTTCTGATGTTCTGTTTACCACTCTATGACATTACATTAACAGATGATAGTGTTGTATTCCAATAAATAAATATTTAAATGTCTCTCTAAATACTCATACAAGACTGCTCACAATAGTATCAGAACACCTTACAAAGGCTGTTTCAAGTGAAGCTAATTAAGCAGGTAATTATTTTCAGCTTTGTCAAAATAAACTGCAATTTGGAATCTGGGTGAGTTTATTAAAAACTCATCGCATTTTACTTTTGAAGTTCTGTTTATTTGGCATTGTTCCCTTACTCATTGATGTTTGCAGCTAATGTTGGGCTTGCCTCACCCTATTCAAGACAAAGCTCCCATTATAGTGAGATTGATGGGCTGTTGAAACCTGTGCATTAATTTCCCTGTGGGGTAGTTTAGACCAGACTCTGAAACTAAGAGCTATGTACTGCACCTGATAAAGGTCTCCTCTTCCCACAGATGAAACTGCGATAGTGAGTGCTTATCAAGGTCAGGTTTTTGTTAGACTTTCATTTTATTGTAAGCCTTTCAGACATGTCGGTCCTTATTCTGAAGTTCTATGAGAGTGTTATGTTTTATGTAAAAAGCATTTAAGCAGAGGTATTTGAATCAGTGATGTCAAAGTGGTGATGGAGAGGGGCACCAGGCCTATTGTGAAAAGCCAGGAAGTATAATTCTACGGGAAGCAAATAGTAATTACTAATGAGTGTCTTCATGTCAAGGTTAAAGATGTAGGAGGCGTACATCTTATTGCAGTGCAGCACTGCAATTTTATGGCTGAAAAACAGACACTGCACATTAAAAGTAGCTACACACACTGAGCTCTTCACTGATCTGACAAGATTTAGATTTAGTAACCACAGTAGCTTGTAGTTGATCTAAACCAAATTGGCCTTAATTACATTGTTTCATTGTTCCCCCCACCCCCTGTTCACTTTTACTATAATGGGGAGGGGAGAGGAGGTGGAAATAGACCTGAAATGTATAGTCTAACATTTATCTCCTAAAACGCTGGCTGAAATAAATGATAGTTAATTAATGAGTAACTATTTTAGTTTCTATTTTATTTTGGAAGGAGGGAATGTTTGCTTTTCCTAGCACTTAAAAGAAGCAGTTGCATAAATGGCATCTATTCTTGCGTCCCCCCTAACCTCCATCTGTAACATGTAAAAACATTCTGACAGCTGAAGAAACACATGGCATCCTTTACAAACTGAAGAGACCTCTCAAGACGTGAAATGGGATACCAACTCCTTTTCTTACTCTATAAAGTTGCAATCCCAAACAGGACTTAGTTTGTAAGGATCAGGAATGTCTATGGGCTTCTGGAAAGGGCACATTTTTATTTGTACATAGTAAGCTAATTCTCTCTGTGACAGAGATATCGTTGTGTGCTTTGTCTACTGACCCTGCAAAGAAAGGGGCTGCTTTGTTCAAGGCATGGGCTCACTCCTTTTCTCTGGCATTGTTTTACGCTGTAAGAAACGTATTAAAGTTTCAGCTTAAGCTTCTTCCTATCACCACAAAAGCTCAGGTAGCCAGCTCCATTCTCTTCATCTCCTTGCATCTGGTATAAGGGAAAAGGAAAGATGGGGAGACAGGGTAAAGACTTGGTCACTGAGCTAGAGTGTCTCTAAGCTAGGCCAGGGGACAAAAGCAAGTGATAATGACTTCAGAGATTGCTTTTGCTCTTGCTTCTCATCTTTTCTACCTTCCCAGCCTGAGCCTAACGTAACTGAATGTAAAGTTGATTGAGTTCAATATGTTCAAATTTTCATAAACATTAGTGTTATTGCATTTAATACTGAATATGATTTCTACACTTCAGATGAGTATTGTTAAAAGGCAAGTGCATTTCAACACTCGTCCTCAGATCAGTTGAGTAAGGTATGCCACAATGTAGTATGTCTATGGTAACAGTGACAGGAACAAAATAAGACAAGGTGCAGAAGCTATTAGGTATTCAGAGCTTGTCACGAACCTTAAAGTACCCAACAGTTTTCAATGATCAAAGAAATGCACTTTATTTATAAGCAGAAATGAAAGAACCATCAATGTAGCACGAAGGCAACTCTGGGTAACTAGTTGCTATGCTATGATAAAAAAAACCCAACAACACTCTGGGGGATTTTTGAATTAACAACCTGTCTGATGCTAAATGTTCCAAGTACACCCAGTTGCTGAGTGGATCTGTAATAATACACCATTGATCATAACAATAGGTGATGGCAATACAGTGGTGCAGTGAGTGGTTAAAAAAAAGCCGCCAGCTGTCAATTGCTTTATTTGAATTTTCTAGCTTTTATGATTCTGTTTGAGACTCTTAGAAACACAGTAATTAATTTGTTTTTCTTCTGCTTTTTTCTCTTTTCTTATTTGTCAAACTGTTTTCTCTCATCTCCTTCTAACTCCCAGTGCAACTGAATTTAACATCATTCTGCTTCTTACACATCCTCATTTGTACAGAAAACTCACTGATGCTAGAAAGGCTTCTGAAAAAAAAGAAAAAAAAAGCTTTTAAAAGTAAGTGTTAAGCTCCTACACATTGCTTTCTTGGTTATTCAGAAAAACTTGCTATTTATTAATTGAACTTAAATAATTCAGCAAAATCTTAAAAGTTAACAATATACATTATACTGCTAAAATAGCTAAATTTCAAAGAATGCATTGTAGATTGACTGCAGTTGTAAAAAATTAGATTACTCTAGAGCAAATGTATGTTCAGGATTCTCCGTGAAAGACTTTGTTTTTTTGAGGTGATGACCTTACCAGGATTGCAGGACTGCAATGAATATGGTTGGGGAAACAAGTTTCTTTACTACTCCACAAATGACAGCTTTTTCACATTGAAGTTCAATAATGCTGGTTGTTGCTACTGTATGAATAATCTAGTGCAGGGTAACAAAACTCTCATTCAAGCAATTTATACTGAATGAATGACTTCACAAGAAAGGTCATATGGGTCTTGTTTCTTTGGAAGGAGCTCGTTGCTCCTGGAAGTATCCCAGCACAATTAGAATTTTCCTCTTTTAACTGTTTGAAAATCCTTTTAAAAAGCTTTGACTGCATTCAGTTTTCCTTAGTTTTCTTCATTCTTATGCCACGTATGATCTTAGTCTAACTAAACCTTACTCTTTAAGTTACATGGATCACCTTGTGGTAGGTCCTAAGATAGCTTCCCTCTTCTTGGAAACCTCTTTAATCCACATTTGTGGGATGCTTCCTCATTCCCGCTGACATTCATAATCAAAATAATGCCTTATAGATCCAGATGTGGGCCTGCTCTGAGCACCACATACTTCCCACATAAAAAACCCTATTCAGACTTAGTTTCCTGAATCTATTTCTAAAGACACTTTGGCTCCCTTCAAATTTACGGCTTTCAGAATATGGGAGGTATCGAGCCAAAACTTCTGTTTTTACTATGTCAAATTTAACTACCCAAGAAATCGCTTGTGTTATTACTGCTTGAAAGGTTTTAAGCACTCGCTACACATCTGTCAAACAGATTGGAATATTTGTTTTGAAGAAAACATAGCCTGGTGGATAGTGGTTTGCAATATAGGAACCTTGGAGTCAGGTCTCTGATCTTTCTTGTTCAAGATATGCTCTGCTTTGCACAAGAGACTTGCATGTAGGTCTCTGCCATCTTTGATCCTGACTCCATGAGACTTTCTGTCAGGGTGCCACAAGGATGGGCTGGCTGCTGCTGCCAAATAACACATGCAGCATGGGGGGAGCCTCACCAGCTGGGGTGTGCATCCCTGCGCCCACGAGGGAGCAAGGCAGCCCCCGGGGGGGCAGCTGGGGTCAGCCAAGAGTCTCCATCACCTGGCACACATACTGAAGATTTCTTAGGACCTCGCTTGTAACAGAAATTGCTCCATTTAACAGCAGGTCTATTTTGACATAAGATTTGGCTAAAAATGTGGTAGGCTTCCTGGCCACAGGTGTGAAGTATTTCAGATTTTCTTTTCCATGTCGAGATCATGGACTCAGTGGCCTTATCTGCACGATCCCCTGCATTTATTGAACATTAGTTCAGTTTCTTGAAAACTACAAACTTCTTTTACCGTCTCCATTTTTTTCCATCCCATATTCCAAGGAATATTTGAACCTTAGATTTTAAAGTGAAAAGTGGTAAAGCAGATGAGGTAAGCAGTCTTTTCTCAGTCAAAGGAAGAAGAAGAAATATTAGCTTTTGTACAATATGGCTGTTGTTATTAGTGGACAAAATCTCTTCAAAGGAAATTGCAGCTGGGAAACAAACTTCTCTGAACACAACTATGACAGATTCATCTAATCCAGCCTTGGGACTTGGTCACTGAAACACATGAAAGTCCAAGCTCTGAGAATATTTCTGTGAATAAAAGTGATTAAGTTGTTGCTGAAATATTTTCTCCAGTTGCACAAAAGGTTTTACTCACCTATTAACAGCCATAGCAGTCATGTAGCTTACTGATAAACAGGCGTGTTGGTCATAACAAGTCTGTCAGGAATCACTGGTTCTGTGAAATTAGTATTTACCTCATCAAGCAGAACCATAACTCTGTATTTGGTAAGCAAAGAGTGTATGATGGTACTGAGTGGTATATTTTAGTGGGCAGGGAATAGTATAGCTGCAGTTATTGTCTTTTTTTCAAAAAAAAAAAAAAAAGCTGAATTGATGGAGAAGCAATGTCTCACAGCTCTAAAGTGTAATGGGAGAAACTTCTACACCTATTTTCTGAAGGTTCTCTGAATCTGTAGGTGTCTGACTTTACAGGAACTGCTAAGTTGCCAGTCTTTATGCTCGAGTCTAACAGTCCTTTTGAGGACAAGGCAGTGAGTTGGCCTCACAGGCTGCCCGCTGGCCTGCAGCAAGAAGTGGCAAATAATGAGAACTGAGGACTTTAAAGATGTTGTCTGGTTCTAGGATGGCAGCAAAATGTTGATGTCCATGCCATTAGTCTTCATCGTTTTCGTAGCATCGTAGGTACAAGCTAACGCTTACCAGTATCTTTCAAAACTTTCCGAATACTTCACAAGTTTGATCTAATTCCAGAAGACAGCAAACTGTATTTTCATATGCATTGAGATTAGTTTTCTTAGGTACCTATAATGACAAGCATTTGATTTGTGTCAGGTAATATACCTTTAACTGTTTTCTGTTTCTTTTCTTATTCTCAGTATCCTGTGTTCTAAGAGCAAGTTCTAGGAGTAAGTCTGTCATAAATTATCAATAAATATGTCTGGAAAAATGTGTAGATTTATTTGGATGAAAGTTGCTGGTCAATTGAAATGGGCTTTCTTTCTGAAGATGATTTACATGTATTTCTAATTAGTTTTTAACTTTGCCAAAACCTTGAAAATTTCTGTTACTGTCTTCTGCATTTCAGCACAATGCTTTTTTCAAAAACTTGTTTTCATAACTTCAATATTTTTTTCTAGAAAGTCTTTTCAGTTTGAGAGTCAAAGTTAAATGAAATGCTTTAAAATCATGGAGGCAAAGTTTTACATTTGGATAGACTTATGGTCCACTGTAATGAGATTTCAATTCACTATCTTATTCAAGACAGGGGCAATATTTGAAAAATGAGCTGTCCTGGCATGTGAATACTATTTCTCACTGAATAGTAGTTATGAGATCAGAGACCATTTAATGTTCTTTTTGTTTATTGTGCAATTTAATAAGACACCCTCAACTGGGATGTTCTGAATGCCAGCTGGTTTTGTTTCGTCCTGAAGACTTACACCTAGGGTACCTCTAAGCACTAGTTAGACTAAGGAAAAAAGAATGTTCAGTGGAAATTACTCCTTCTTTTCACTGTGATGTCAAAGTATCTATACATATACATACACATACATATATATGCCTGTGCATATACTTGCAGACACACACGTTAAAAAAAAATCTACTTACAACTTTATATGTATAAAAGATATATTTGGCATGAAATGACAGGTATTTTGCATTTTGCTTTCTGTTAAATGGACCCATGGTGTCCGTCCTTGAATAATTCTGTTGAGGTTATGATCAAAAAGAGAATTACCAGCAAGTAAATTTTCATAACAAAAAAATGAAAAAATACACATATAGAATAAATTGGTACATGGCTGTTTCCTTAACCCTTATTGAACAGGGTGGGAGAGAAAGTGATATGAAATAAAACATTCCTATATATCCATTTCACACTTTTTGCCTTTGCACTTTGTACCTCTTAAATGTGAAAACATAGAACAGATGTCTTATGAATGATGTATATTTCATAACAGAAGCCAATTGTCACGTGTGTTTTGAAACTGAATAATTCATGGCTAATCTGCTACATCTGCAGAGGGACTGATCCGCTTCTTGTTGTAAGAGACACTTAGAAAATGATAGGACCCAGCAATGTGCATTTACAGCCCAGAAAGCCAACCATATCCTGGGCTGCATCAAAAGAAGTGTGGCCAGCAGGTCAAGGGAACTGATTCTGCCCCTCTCTCTACTGTCATGAGACCTCACCTGCAGTACTGCATTCAGCTCTGGGGTCCCCAACATAAGAAGGATGTGGACCTGCTCGAGCAGGTCCAGAGGAGGGCCATGAAGATGATCAGGGCGCTGGAGCACCTCTCCTATGAAGACAGGCTGAGAGACTTGGGGTTGTTTAGCCTGGAGAAGAGCAGGCTCTGGGGAGACCTTATAGTGGCCTTCCAGTACATAAAGGGGGCCTACAGGAAAGATGGGGAGGGACATTTTACAAGGGCGTGTAGCAATGGGACAAGGGTAATGGCTTTGAACCGGAAGAAGGTAGATTTACGTTAGATGTGAGAAAGTAGTTCTTTACTGTGAGGGTGGTGAGGCACTGGAACAGGTTGCCCAGAGAAGCTGTGGATGCCCCATCCCTGGAAGTGTTCAAGGCCAGACTGGATGGGGCTTTGAGCAACCCAGTCTAGTGAAAGGTGTCCCTGCCCATGGCAGGGGGGTTAGAAGTAGATGGTCTTTAAGGTCCCTTCCAACCCAAACCATTCTATGATTCTGTGATTCTGTGATCAGAATTAACTGAGTTAATTTTGATTTTCCCTTAAGATATTTTAGGCATGAAGCATACTAAGAATTCTGCTGTCAGAAGTCACCAGGGACCAGTAGATCTCTCTAATAAAGACTTCAGGGTTTTCTTATGCTAGCTCCTAGCATAGGGAATTTTCACAGGCTTTTCTTCAACACAGCACATTTTGGGGTAATATTATGTGGGGAAACTTATGTCACACTCTTGAGTTTAAAGAATAAATACTATATACCAGCATTCCTGGGTGTCATATATTCAACAGATACCAAAACAAGGTTAAAAAGAATGACAGCACAAATGCCAGGAGGCCACTTCTATCAGTAACTTAGAAGAAAGCCAGGTAGAAAACTGGGATGGGTGCTTGAAATTATATTTGTCAAGTATAGGATAATTTGAAATTGTCAATACATTCCCTTGGGAATGAGAGGGGAAACCTTCAATGTAATAGAAAAAGTATTTTAAAGAAAACATAACCTTCAGGAATAATCATCTTGTTAGAAATTGGATGTTACTAAGTTGATAAATATTTTATATAGCATCTCCTGTGTGTCTGAAAAATTATCAGATGGAATATTATACACTGAGGGCATCTTCAGATGATCAAAAATGATTGCTGAACCAGCTGAAATCAAGAAATCACTTAAATGATTTTGTGTGCATTTAATTTACTACATTGGCAATCTTAACTGCTTTTATTGTAAGTAAAATGGAACAGTTGAATTCACTAGGACATTAGACACGTTTAAATTACTCTTTTTTACTTAGCAATGAGGACAGTTGATGGTGTGCTCAGGCATGCAGTGACTCCATTATAAGACATGGAATTAAAAAAAAGCAAATGGTAGACAGACAAGACTTGTTTTATTGCGTATTTGTCTCTAAATATGTTGCAAAGCAGTAGATGCACAAACAAGCTGGATGCCAGCAATGAAATAAAAAAAGGTAAATTTACGAGAGAATGTAACTTACAATGCAAACTGTACAGCAATACAGGATCAGATTAATTAATTAATTTATAGCATGCATTCAATCAAATAGTTTTCTAATATAAAAACTAGCATAGAAAAGATAATAAGACAAGAACTGATGTGAATATTAACTTTCCAGAGACCAGTATCTATAGTAAAGACAATTTCTTTTCATTGTATAGAGAATTCCATAAGATCCAAATTTTTGTTCTGAAATGAGACAAAGAATTTGCTTACAGATTTTAGAAGCAAACCATTCAGTTGCTAGCACTTTTGTAAAATTGAAATATTTCACTAAAATTTTGACATATAATAAAAATAAAAACAAAGTTTTGAAATAAAAATGGGTTTTATTCTGAAAAGGGTGAGTACAGTAGCTTCATACATTAAAATGTGTTTCTATTGTTTTTTTCTTTCAAACCAACCTTTACCTCTTATCTGATTTTCAATACCAACTGTTCGATGCTTTCTAATAATAACTCCTAATGCATTTTTAGATTGAAAAATAAAATATTCTGAATTCTACCAGTCATTTGCCAAGGTAGAAACGATGTTAAATAAAGACACAGTTTTGTTACAGCTTTTAAGACCTAATTGTAAATATAGTGGAAAACATCTACATAAACCAGAGAATTCTGGTGTTTTGTGTCTCGCAGAGATTGAGTGCTGTTCACAGTCCTCCTGTTTTAGTGAGAAAGGCTTGAACCAGGTGGCAGATCCTCTTTAGCAGCCAAACAAGCTAGTATAAAAGAAATTGGTGAACAACTGCTAGCCAAATGAGATTGCTGAGATTCAGGGACCATAGCGACTCATATATATCCAATATAGTTTTCTCCATTCTCCAAATGTGATCCAAAGCTGAGAAAGAAGAGGATGTAGAGAGGATGAATGAAACAAATCCACTTAAGACTATAGAATATTTGTGGGACGATCCTAAATCCTTTATCATTACTGTGGTGGGATTTGTGTTATCCCTGACAACTGTAGCTGGATGGAAGCCAAATCAAACTAAAATTAAGATGAATGATTCAAAGATAAAAACAGCTGTTTGTTATATACATGGTTGAAAGTAGTTGCCAAAAAAATAAATATAAGCACAGGACAGATATGAAATCTGACAAATCAAACAGCAAGATGGTATAAAGTATTTGGGATGTATATTAAAGATCTTAGTTTTGAAACTTCTAAAAAAAATTCTTAAGGAGAAAAAGTTCTTAAGGAGAAAAAACAAAGCAAAATGAAAATTGTTAGATAAAGTAGTTACTGTGCTGGGCCAGAGCCAAAAATCTCTCAAATGGTGACCCAGCATTCAAGTATTCAGTACAAGGATCCGGAAAAAAACCCTACACTTCTTTGTGTCTCAAAAATTGTAGGAACTTTATTTTACTGGGCAAAAATATTTATCATCCTAAGCGACTGCCGCTAATGACTTCATTACGGCTACGCCAAAAAATTTTCTGCGTTACACTGAAGGCCATCTTTATTTTTTGACAAGTTTCTATGCCCAATTCCCCATCTTTATATTAGTCTGATGGTTAGAAAACTATCCTAAGAAGAGAAAAATTGTATGTCTTCTACAGCTTTAAAGGGTTTAAAATCCTGCTTCTGAGCTTCCTAAACAATGAGCTGTTGGCAAGTCAGAAGAGGGGAAAATATCCCATCTCTCATTAGGCGTATGCAGCTGCGGGACTAAGAATCCAAAATTCATTAGGAAAAAGACTTTCTTAATGTATAAATGGACTTTCTTGTATTCCAATTTTGCCTATTGCTTCTTGTCCTTTCACTGGGTACCACTGAGAAGAGACTGACTTTTGTCTTCTGGACCTGCTGCTGCTGGTCTTCCTAATGGAACCCAGGATGCTGTTGGCCTTCTTTGCCACAAGGGCACATTGCTGGTTTGTGTTCAACTTGTTGTCCACCAGGACTTTCAAGGCCTTTTTTTGCAAAATGGAATTTCCTGTTGAATGGGACATTCAAGTCCTTCAGTATTTCCAACTTGTCACTCCTACTACTTTTATATACTTGTCTGTACATTACTGATCCCCTTTCCTCTTCACTTCCACATACTTTATTAAAACAATACTTATTTTAATGAAGAATGTCTCTACTGAGTTATAAAAGTAAATTGCTGCTTTGAGATTTTTAGGAAATGGACCATTTTTTTTCTGAAAAATAATGTTCTCTGGATTAATCCGAACTCTTAATGAATTCATTGGTTAAAATATTATTCTCTCTTTCATAGTAAGCCCATTCCAGCTTTTCCCTTCTTTCAGGAATAAAAGTCAAATGATACCAAACTAGGACAACACTTCAATCCTTATGAGAAATGATGTCTGGTGTTACAGATGGGTATTTTTTTTACAGTACTATATAGTGAAGTAAATTAATAACGTACAATAAAACATAATAATTTCCAAAACATGCAAATTTTGCATGATCTCCAATGGAAATGTATTTTAATCTTTTAATTTATAATAATTGGTTAGTACTACTAATCCTGATTTGATTCTGAAGAACTTACAAGGAACATGAATTGTAATTATATATCCAGCTGGGGAAATAACACATTATTTTGCTGTTTTGTTGGTAATAATTAGCTGCTCTAAACAGGTATTACATGAGTGCTTCAGACATGCTGAGGCCAAAGCTTAATTCTAGCTATCTATAAATAATTTCAGTTGAAATTACTTCCAGCTATGAGTTAATATATATTTATTTTCAAAGACAACAAACCCCAGTGACATTCTGGTACTTGTATTCAAAATTAGAATGACATTGTTTCTGCTTAGTGCAGATGTTCTCCCTGTGCAGTACCTGTAGCACTGTGTCTGGCAATTCTGCTAGTCTGGAGTGAAAGGTAAATGCTGCATTTGTAGGGATTGTAATGAGAAAAAGGATGTAATATGGAACAGGGACCAGAAAGAGAAGGGCTTTGTTTGCTCTTTATTTATTCCAAATAAAAGGAAGGATTGTCAGACTATGACAGGTTTTCCTGCTGTTTTTGCAGCTTTCTGGAAAGAATCCTCATGTTCTGGTTCAGTATGAAGAGAGTTCTTATTCTGGTCCAGTCCAGCCTACTGTTGCTAAGGTGCTTCCTTAAAAGGATCAGAAACAGAACTTAATGATGAGGTAGGAACACTAGCTTCCAGACAGAGGATCCTAAGGGGTAGTCCTGGTTAACACTGGAAGAAGAAAAATGCTAGCAGAGGAAGCATATAAAGAGAGATAACTGAATGTCCCAACCCAGTTCCAGGCAGGGCAGGGGAGGGGGAGAAAAAAGAGGAAAAAATGCGATGCAGTGTTTTGGACAGCTGGAAAAAAAGAAACAATATTATGTATTTTTTTAAAAGTTAGTTTGTTTTTTTTTTTAATTTTAAAACCAATTTAATCCAGGATTTGGCTCATATGAAATTCACATATCAATTTTGTACATGCTATTCACATAGAATATGCATGGAAGTCACAAACTGTGATTTAAAAAGAAATATATTTGAGAAAATCATGAAGTGTTTTCAGACAATCAGATCAGTCCTCAGAGTGAAAAACAATGAACGTTTTTTCTTCTTAAAGAGACAGGATTGTTGTTTACTATAAGAGTACTAGGAAGGAATGTGACCACTTATTAACTTGTGTACCTGTAGGATAGATTGTAGAAAAGTTTTATATTCTTATACGGAATAGACATCCTAGTTGAACTTGCAAAGTGACTTCTAATGCAAATTCCATGGCAATGTTGTAACTATTTGGAACAACAGCTTTCAAACACATTATAGATTAAAAAATTAATCTATTTTGTGCCACTCATTCCATTCCTGTTGTTTCTGTTTGGGTTTTTGGTATTTAGAACAGAAAGTTGTACCTGTGTTTAATCAGAGATGAAATAATAAGTGTGTGAAATCTAGCAAGAAGCAGCATGCCCTTAGTATAGTGTGCAGTGTCAAAGTTATTGCCATTAATGTGTCACTTTGGGAAAGGAATTCCTTTCACAACCAGAATGCGAAAAAGGTCAGAGGAAAGAATAGTGAGAACAACTCTTACAGAACCATCTGATTTTTTTTTTTTTCCAAGTACAACATAGTAATGATGCTACTTACTCAGACGATACCTTTAAAATGGAAATGAATTGCTTTTTCCAAAGGTACTTTCTAAACTTGAAAAGATACAGCACTGTCACTTTGCATGTTTCTGAACAGCTGAAATGCAAATATCTCATCATCTCCTTTCCCCAGTTTTCAGATTACCATTTCTAGGTATTTGGCAATTTACCATGGTAATGAAAATGCTGGAGCTTGGCAATGTGCCAGGAAATTGCAAGAGAATGTATTATAATTGCTTTTAATGGGAATAATAATGATCAAGAATGAAAAATGTATTTTGAATCTACTAAAAGTTGGGGCAACATTAATTCCTTTCTCTCTCTTTTCTGCCTGTTTTTCCTTCTAACTCATTTTTGGGATAGGAAACTAATTTGTCTTCTAGACAGAACTGATTTACTAGCAACATGCTCCATGCAATGAGGTGAGGCATTATAATGCCAAAAACAGACTTCAGTTGTATCCTTGTGACACTATTAATTTTATTGTGCTTTCCTCCAACACCTTTACTTAGATAATTCCCTCTTTAACCTTCAGTGCACCATTTAGAATTTTGCCCATATGCTATAGTATAGGTAAATCAGATGCGGATACATCGATTGGTACTCATTTTCTGGGGCATTTGAAGAGTTTTAAGGATAGTGAAACTGTTAGGAGTTGCTATCCTACATTAGTACATATTATAGAAGTCCATAGAACTATTGTCTCTGGAAGACCATTCAGACCATGAGAGCCAGAAACAAGGAGATACAAAATTAGATAAATATTAGGCTTAGGTAAAACCAGGTCATTTTATCAGCTGGTATAACACAGAATGATTATGATACAACTTACTTATTTGTTTCTCTTAAATTTTAGACAGTCTTTGACATCTTGTCCCACATTCTGGCTACAATGTTTTAAATGGCAGCATATGTGAGCAACCAAATTATTTTCCAGGAAAAACACTGCCCAGTGATATTACTTTTCATACAAATCTAAGGTAAAGATCCCATTGGTCTCAAGGCTTGTCCAGCCTGGAGAAAAGAAGGTCTCAGAGGGGAGCCTAACGGCACCCTGCCCGTGCCTATGAGGAGGTTATCAAGAAGATGGAGTCAGAGTCTTCACAGTGTTGTATGGTGGGAGGATGAGAGACAACAAACAATGAAACGACATTCACACTGGATATAAGGAACAATTTTTTTATTATGAGCTAGTCAGACAGGTGAAGAGGTTGCCCAGAGAGGTTATGCAATCTCCATCCCTGGGTGTTCTCAAGACCTGCCAGGATAAAGCCCTGAGCAACCAATTCTGATCTTATAGCTGACCCCTTTTGAAGCAGGAGGCTGGATTAGAGACCTTCTGAGGTCCCTTTGGAAGTGGCTTATCCTGTGATCCTAAGATCCTATAATAGATATTTCCTACAGCAGGGAACTGTTCATAGAAAGTCTCTTCTACAATAAAAAAAACAGAAAAAAATTAAATTCTTCTTAAATTTTATAAATTCTGGGAATTTTTTCCAAGTTTACACTACACTAACATGAATTTTAATATTATGCCAGACCGTAATTTTTCTGTATGTAGACATCTTCACCCTTCTCTCAACAGGAAGTCTCATAACAGAGCAGCTAATTTAGAAATGCTGAAATTTCAAAAATCCTGTCTTTCCATGCCAGTTAAACCTTCAGTAATATATTCCAAATAATGGGTAATGGAATTTTTGTGGGAAAGAAAACCTGTTTTATTTTTCTCCAACTATAATAGTTCATCTTTTCAAAGATTACCTTTCCCTCTAAACCTTGCCTTGCTTATATCCCCAGACCATCATGGGTATGGATACACCACCACTAGCGCTACTTGTTTCTCCTGAGTTCAAAGGCTGTTTGTTATGATCTTTTGCAACACAAATATTCAGTTTCAGGGTTTCTGCTTGATTACTTTAATAAAATATAAGGACATATTTCATTAATCAGTCACGTACTAGACAAAATGCATAGATTTACATCTGGCATTTGCTATTGCACACCTCAAAAGCAAGTAAATTTTTTTTTTTTTTGCTTTTGGTATTCTTGAAAGTACCTTTCTAACTGAGGGGAATTCCAGTTCTCCAGGAGGGAGGAATTTTGTAATTGAAGGAACAAAACAGAGTTGGCAGGAATGAATAATTACAAAAAACCCCTCTCTCCTAATTAGATAGCGTATACTGTGTTCTTAACTTTGTTAAAATTTAGAATTCACTTTGTGAAGTGTAGGCTAAACAAGATCGGGTTGCATAAACAGAGTAGATGTTATAGCCTGCTACATCCAGAACATTGGCTGCAAGCCCTGTGGTAAACTGCCTCAGTTAGAATTCTGACTGCAAGAAGCTAGGAAAAAAAAAAAGATGACAGGTAATCTCATTTTTTTTCAACATAACATAGGAACATCTGTGCTGGATCAGATCAGTAATTCTGCTTTAGACAGTGATCAGTAATAGGAACAGACTGTGGGAGACAGGATACCTCTAAAATACACTGTCTCCTGGTTTACTTTCTTGATTTCTGACAATAAGTGAGGCAAAACCTTCCTGACTCAAATGGTTGCTTCTAGATCACTGCTTTTAGTAGCCAACAATCAACCTATACTTTTGAACCCTTCTTTTGCACACAAAAAGATACTGTGGCAATAAATTATTCTGTAAAAAAAAAATGAAAAAAATATACCATTAAGATCCAGAAATATTTACTTTAAATCTGGGCCTGAAAATTAAAATAGAGCTTGGAGAATCACAAATAAAGTCATTTGCCATTGGAGAATGAATCTGTTCTTCTCCAAATAAGTAACTTGTGCAGTGATGAAACATGTTTTAATTAACTCTGTTTCATCAACTCTGATAAGCTGGAGAGATCCAAATCCTAAACTGGGTTGTTTCATAGCATCAGAAGCAAAAGTCTCTGCATTTAGCACTTTGCTTACTGGACGCACCATCTTTTTCAATTTTCTCCTATATTTTCAGCTCATTATGAAAGAATTAGGTTTCTTTTGTTACTGCACAAGAGCAAGAGGGCAGCATCAGTTATGTGGTGTGGCAGCGCATGGAGGACTGCACTTGCAGCATCCACTTACCAACTGCACAGCACATCCTGCCTTGTGCATGGGAGTAGAAGGTGGTGCAGACCCAGCAGGCCCATGTAGTCCAGCAAACCTCAAGCAGCTGTACTAGCTGACATTTGAAAACAGTCTTAACACTGGTCAGTTGTCCAGGTTTGCCTGCATCCAGTTCAGGTTCAGAGATTCCTTTGCATTTTTTTCTTAGCATCTGCAGTAGATTATTGAATGAAAAGGGAAAATAACGCAGCCTTCTTGCAAGTCACTTCGATATCTAGTGACAAAAGGTGATATGCAAGAGCCTGACATTATAGCTATTATTCCATTAAGTTATTATCATAACAACCTCTGTATTGGATACACAACATAGGTTTTTGCTTTTCTGCAGCAAACATTTCTTCTGTATGTATAATTACAGAATGGTTATCTCAGTCTAACTCATATCTAATTATGTAAATAGTCATATATGCCCTCAAACTGCTTTTTGCATACTGTTCTGACCTAGGAATCATGCCTTTACTTGCTCATATTCATGGCTTAGAGGTGTTGGCCCAAAGCTTCTTTACATGCAAGTTTATAAATAAAGATTGCATAGAAGTCTTATTATTCTTTTTTAAACTTATTTTTACTGTCTTTCAAATATGAATTACTGGCAAATCAAAAGGGATTAAGCTGGCAAGATTAAGAATGTTGCAGTGCTGAAATTTCTTTAATTCTGTACTGGAATTCAAACACATCTTCTGGAATTTTATAAAAACTGATATATAACAAAGGAGAGACACAAATATTTGTTTTAGTTTGGTGGGTAAGAAGCTTGCATGTTGAGACAAAAGTTTCTGTATGAGAACATTTTTTCATCCAAAAATCACACCAAACCAGACTGTTCCTGTTGGTCATCTTCTCCACAGACCACTAACTATATTGTCTCTCTTTCTGTGTGTTTCTCTATTTGATTTTTTTCCTGTTAAAATGTTAGCAAGTCTAATAATCCCTCTTGCTTTTTTCTCCCTGCTTGCCTTTTTTCTAGCCCTCCCAGATGAAGATTCCCCAGAAAACGCTTTTTCAAAAATTGTGTTTCTGAGGATGGCTGGCCTCAGTGTAATAGAAAAGTTTAACAAATATTTCAACTAATTCTAATTATTGGGTATTAAACACAGCTACATGACATGCCTAGGTGGTTAAGCCACATCTAGCATAGTTCTGGTGTTTACTGATTTAATTAATAGGATTAATTAATAAAGCCCATTCCTTGGTACAGAATCAAGTATTCACCTAAGCCTTAACTACTTAAGACAGCGGAAAGCAATAATGTATTGTACTACCAAAAGTCACTCTGCTCGTATGATCACAGAATCATGGTCAAGGTTGGAAGGTACCTCTTGAGACCACCTAGTTGAACACCCTGCTCAAAGGATGGTCAACTACAACAAATTGCTCATGGCTGTGTCCCATTGCATTTTTAATACCTCCAAGGATAGAGACTCCACAACTTCTCTGGGCAACTTGTTCAGGTGTTCAATTGTCCCCAGGAAAAAAATGTCCTATTTCTTTCTTATGTTTAGATGGAATCTTCTATATTCCACTTTGTGTCTATTGCCTCTTGTTCTTTCACTGGGTACCACTGTGAAAATTCTGTCTTTGTCCTCTATTGCTCCCCAACAGATAAACAAGGATAAGACACCCCCACCCCCTGAGCCTTCTCTTCTCCAGGCTGAACAGTCCCAGCTCTCTCAGCCTCTCCTCATATGACAGATCCCTTGACTATCTTCATGGCCCTTTGCTAGTCTCATTCCCGTAAGTCCATGTCCCTCCTATACTGGGGAGCCCAGAATGGGACTGAGAACTCCAGATGTCTCACCAGTGTTGAGTAGAGGGGAAGGATCATATCCCTTGACCTTGAGCTGATGATGTTCTTCCTAATGCAACCCAGGATGCTGTTGGCCGCCTTTGCCCACAAGGGCATGTTGCTGGCTGGCGTTTGACTTGTCCACCAGGACCCCCGGGCCCTTCTTTGCAGGGCTGTTTTCCAGTCTGTTGGTCCCCATCCTGCATTGGTGCCTGTGGTTTTTCCTCCCCAGGTGCAGGACTTTGCATTTCCTTTTGCAGAATTTCATGGATATCATTGGATATTGAACTTCATGAGAATGTCAGCCCATTTCTGCAGCCTGTTAATGGTATATATTAACTGTTGTAAAAAATCCCCTTCTAAACTATTTTTCAGTGGTTAGCTGAAAACAAAAACAGTGGTCAGAAACCTTTACCAAGAATAAAACAAAATGCCAGAAGCAAAGTTAGAGGAGGAGTACTACAGCCCTTATAATCAGTGAAATTCCAAATCTGAAATTGTTTGAACTTATTCATTAGAGAAGGAGTGCATGTTTTGAATAAGTACAGTTGTTCACAGGGAAGAATCAAATTAGAAAACAGAAATTTTATCAGGGGAAACCCAATGAAGACTGACAAATATGACTTATAATCTCACAAAAAGTTGTATTGAAGCTACCATATTACAGCTTCCCAAATTTTCTGAACTGAATTCTTCTGTCTGCACTCAACTTATCTAGCATTTGTCCCACAAACTGTCAAGCAAATGAGTTCAAAACAAAGCAAGCAAACAAAGTATTTATTAAAAATCAGTTAATCTGTTTAGTTATAGCACAAAAAATTTAATTGTTCATTTAACCATAGTCTGTGGTTCAGATGGAGCACAGACTTACAAAAAGTAAATTGTCTCTTGCTTTATCTGACACATGGAACAGTGTCTTGTGTATTGTAGCATCTGAATGCTTACCCAAATGGAAAGGCTGGACTTCTTGCGCAACATGATCTCCCAATTCTGTTCCCATTCAAGCAACTGGCAAGTATGCCAGAATTTCCTTCTTCTTCTCTAGACACGTGCTACAGCTTGATTAATCCAAAAATCTTTGGCATTTTATCGAACTAAGTGAGGCCTTGAAGCTTCTGGTGTGACGCTCAAGAAGACAAATAAGAGCATATTAGTTGTCTGAATCATGTAGATTTTGATATGGGTTTGTTAAATGGCAGGTGCTTTTCTTTTGGTTCTGATTCAGAAAGTTATCAGGTGTTTCATTAAGATTAATAATTTGTTTTCTTTAGTCACAAAACCCCACATAAATATTTGACAGTGCTGAGCCCTTCCTTCAGAATTCCATGCTGTAGTGATTTGTAATGAAGGTTACAAAAAATGGCATTCCTGTAGATAGATGGATATTCATTTGTTTCCATACTCTCAGCTTTTTTCTTCAGTTTGTACAATTTCCAGCTGTCTCGGGGGTTGAATGATCAAGTAGGTGATCCTTCTCAGTTATTTTCAACATGTGTATATGACACATTGTTTATGATGCTTTTACAGTATTTAGAAAGTCATAAACTATCAAAAGCCACAGTGAAACTTCGCTGTAAAAATAATTCATGACAGAACAAAGCTTTTAGAGGATACTCAATTATAAATTAGATAAAAATGGTAAGACTTATATTGACCTATACTTCTTGTAATCATGTTTGGCATTGACTTTATTTTAAATTTTTATTCCCTCAGTAAAGGCTTATAGCAAGAATAGCTTTCCTTATGTGTAAACCTTGAGTTTTATGAATGCTAAGTCACAGTCAGGAAGAAACTGTTTTTAATCTGGCTCAGTTTTAACAGAGGGTTATAGCCATTTCAAATCAAATAATTAAAAAAAAAAAAAAGGAAATGTTCTTGTCAAATTGATGCCATTGACGCAAACAAGAAGTACATCAAGCAGTTTTTTATAATTAACAGATGTGATATAACTCAAGACTGTAAAGGTTCTTTGGCAAAGGCAGACTCCATGGCCCACATTTTGGGCCAGAAAGTAAGGAGATTGTCCTGGTTTTCACAGATAAAACATACAAAAATGAAAGCATTTAGTGATCTCAACACAGTCCCTTGAAGAGAAGGACTTCTTCAAGTCAACTGGAGCCATTCAAAATCCAAAAACTAATCCAAATGCATCACAAATGGATCTCATTATCATCTACTTGCAGATTAATTTTTTATTTGTAATGAATTACAATTCGGTGAAAATTGACATGTTTTGCTGACAAGGTAGAATCTGAACATGGAAATATTTGGTGCCTTTTATAAGAATTCGAGACTGAACTGAGCTTTGTATTTTTTTATATATAAAACCTTATGAGAAGGGTCATATGCAATTTTAGTGTAGATTGGTTAATATAGAAACATTTTCACTTAATTTCCATATATAATCATACAAGCTGATTATTGTTGGTAAAAACAAGATGTTTGGTGAAAATACGAGCAAGTATATTAAAGAAAGCTGAGGTTCGTGATCTTCATTCTCAAAATTAGGGAAAATATTTATTTTCTCTTTAGTGTGAAAAATGAGATGCTCCTTTATTCATGAAAGGCTTGTATATCAAATATTGTACAAAACTTTCTTGTGATTTTTTTTAATAAGAAAGACTATATAGAGATTGTAGCTTAATCTTTTGCTTCTTTCAAAAAATTAAAGCAGCAAAATTTGAGTGGAAATGAAAATAAAAAAGTTAACACCTAATTTGCTGATTTAGTTTAAAGGTCATTTAACCTAGAAAATATAATCACCACAGTTCCTTTAAAGAATTTGTAGGAAATGGTTATGCATTCTAGAAATTATAGTCTTGTCTTACTCAATGCCAAGCATAAGTTCCCTCCCAAAACACAAAAGCAGTCTGGGCAATGACTGCTGTTAGTCATTTTTTGTGTAAAGATTTGGCTGTGTGAATGAAGTGGGAAAGAGCAGAGAGACTGTGACAAGGTGGCAAACAATCACAAGCTGCAGCCTGAAAAAGCATGGGGACCATGGCCCTGACAAGGACTCTAATAACACACTCTTGAAGCTGAGGGCAGATGGAACTGTAAGCAAAAGGACTATCCTTCATGTTTCAATAATCCTAAAGCAAAAGGACTATCCTTCATGTTTTGATAATCCTATATCTGAAGACACAAGACTTTGTACATTTTCAGTAAATGAAAAGGGTGATCTAAACCCACCATCAGTTCCCCTCTCCATCTGGAATAACATTCATGTCTCTAACACTACCTAGCTAGAGGATTCCAGAGAGATAACACTAGTGATAAACGAGATGGGGAAGGAGAACATAACAATAAAAGTCTGAGACATGGTTCACCTCTTTGGGCTGGGATGCTTTTGAAAATGAAGCGTTTTCCAAACCACAGCTAGTTGGAAGAGCAAATCAACCCTCAGCAGCATATTTCAGCTGTGTCCTCAGCTGTTTATTGAGGACTGTCATATTGTAAAGATTAACAACTATATACTTCATTGCTAGTATTCTGTTCTATCCAATGTTTTGTAGATCAGACCCGTTGACCATAGACATAGAAATCAACTGTTTTTCTTGGAACACGGTGCTTTTTCATAGTACGTAGTCTTTGCTTAAACTTTACTTTTCAAACATAATACTTAACTTTCTTATGTTGTAGTTTAGATACACGACAATCAGAAACAATGTCAGTTCTCTTGATTGGCTCCCTTCCTCTATTGCCTACTTAAGTTTTTGCTAGATAAGTGAACCATTTGCATGACAGCAGTATGATTTAACCTAAAAAGAGAGCTTTCAGATCAGTTAACCAGACTCTGGAGATTTTCTTCTGGCTAATTACCTGAGGAGCAGAATGGATTTTCTCTTTGATTTTAATGCCTAAAGGGATTTCTGTCCACTTTCTCTGCATGCAAGGAAAAAACATCCACTGCATGTTCAAGGCATGAAAGTGATTAACTGAATCTCTAGTTTATAGCTTCTAAATAATAAATCAATCTATTGATAAAGAGATTTAAATTATATCAATATGATAAAATGCTAGGTGGACAGTATTAGTATTATATGCAGAAGTTTGACCTCCTTTCTCAAGGCTTGTATCCAACAATTGGAAGACTAGATGGAAGGAATCCATGTACAGAGATCAAGAGACAGATACATTGCTTCTGACTTATTACTCTATTCTCTTTTATTCCTTTGGATATTTTATGAATGATTTTATCTTTTTGACAATCAAGCAACTCTTCTTTTGTTCCTTCAGGCATAATTTTAACAAGGTTATTTATAATCAGTAGATTATAATCACTTTTACTGGCTAGAGAGAAAGAATAGTAATATCCAAGCTGTAACAACTGAAAATATCACTCCTTCAGGTCATATGGTAGAAGCTTGTGATCTGGCATTCAAGGTCCCATATTCAGCCTCAGCTGACAAATCCTATATTTTCTCAACTAAAAGTCTAAACAATTTCATGATCTTGTTGCTATTAGCTTGACTTCCTTTCCTTTCTTATGCTGCTTTTTTTTTGCAGTATTTTTGCTGCAGTTTTATTGAATTATGATTTTTTTTCCAGCAAAGTTCATCTTTTATAGCTCCTATTGCAATTGGAATATCAGTTTGATTGTGACTGCCGAACTCCTAATATATGAATCTTACTTCTTTCCAATTCCTTGAAAGCTCAAAGTAGAGACAGGTATAGAGGCATCTGCAGAGTCACTTATTATTCTCAGGCTATGGTCTTTTAAGGCAAAGAAAATAATGGTGCTTTGATTTAGAGTGATTTGATTTGGAGTGACGCTCTAGAGCATGTCTGTGTTTCTCTACTATTATCTTCAAATTAATAGGCAAGAGAAAACTCCTAGCTAAAAGTGTACTCACTACCATCCCACTTTCTAATGAATTCACTGAAACAGAATGTTTTAAGTTCCTTGTGGGGGTTCCACTTGCAGTGTTAATTTCCATATAAAATAATTGACTTTTTAATAAGTACTGTTCACCACAAGACAGTGTGGAATAATCCCGTGGCTTTGACTGCATAAAAAAACACTTGTCTTGATTGTGGCAGATCAGCTTCTTTCCCTTAAAAGGGAAAACCTCAGATTGAAAAAAGGAGTAACTGATGTAACCAGTGAGTGCCTTAATAAGTTTAGGCTAATGCTGGTGACAGTGGCCTTGAGAAACGTAGTCACATTTGCAGGACTGATGTCTTCATTACTTTCAACCTGTACAATATAACAGCAATATAAAGTATTCTCTTCAAGTTCTTCCAATTATTGGTATGTCAGTTGTGCCTTTTCAATTTTTAAAATGAAGCTCATAAGCACTTATATTCTTCATAATAAAAATTAAGATCTTTCATGACCAGCTAAAATGGTTGCACGCTTTTATTAGCTAATGCCATCTTGGGTTGACAAAGGGAGAGTTTTTTTCATTTTTCAGAATACTTCTGGTTGGATTTTTGAAACATGCTCAATATTTTTCTCTATTCTCTGGCAGAATATAGACAATGAGATGTGAGGGCTGAAGGAAATAAGAATAAATTCATTGGCTTGAAGAATTTGTGATTTTTTTCTCTGTCTTATCACACTTACATTAACTATTTATTTGGTCAATATTAAAAAAAAAAACAGAAACAAAGGTAATTGTGTAAAAATACTAAAACTATTATTATAGTTCAAGGAAAGAAAGTGATATGTATGCTTTAATACTGACCAAAATAGTCAGAAAATATTGAACTCTATTTATCTATTTCTGTGCTAAAGCTGAAGTAATGTGTCCAGAGTGCAAAGAATGTTAAATTCTGAACAGTATATTTGTAGGTACAAATCATCCATTATTCAATGAAACTATTAAATCTATTATTAATTTAAATCTTAGAGAATGAAAGATGACTAATTTCAACACTTTTCCACACAATTAATATGCAAAAAGACTCACAGGGTAAGTATCATTGAATTTACCACTTCTTTTTGGTAGATATGCAGTAAGCAAAATATTCTGGGTGGTTACCACATATAAGTGGAAGTGAAAGTTATTTTTAAAAAGAAATGTTACTTTTCTGCATCTGCCATTTTTTCTTTTTTATATAAGTATCTGAAGTTGCCATAGAAGTATCTATGAATACAAATTACACTAGATAAAAGTATAAATAAATTGTGTCTTTCATAGTTACAGAAATACAGGCGTGAGTGTGACCTGAACCTCCTCTAAAGAAAAGCTGATTCTTCTACTGATGGAGCTTAAAACTTTATTTGGAAAAGCCAAGATAAAAAAGGAGAAGGAGCCTTGTATAGCTTCTTTCTTTACTTCCAAAAAAATCATGCATGTTAAACAAAACCACCTTCCATGAATACTTACTTATAAACTAGTAATTACTGCGGAGCCAAAATCTAGGCTTTACTCTCGTCAGTAAACAGCACAGCCGTAATGTGAGCCAGTCAGGAATTAAAACATAAACTTAATTGCATGCTTGGACATTTATTCCTAACAATGAGTATACATATCCCCAAGTTCCTACTGTTGGAACAATGAGCAGTTTACAAGAGGTGGAGTAGGTCCAGGGACAGTGGGAAGAAACAGCTGTTTTGCTACATTCTCCTCTTGAAACTACCATACTTTTTCCTGCCCGCTTCAGGGAAGTACAGATACATAAATTAGTAGAGTTTATTTTCCAAAATGCTTAGCTTGCTGAGGAAGAAAGTGACAAAATGTATGAGATATACAAGTAAACAAATATATATGGCTATATATCTATATATACACCCCCCCCCCCCCCCCCCCCCCAGATGTTTAAGAACACAAAGTAGTCATGGTCCTTTAGCTTGACCTGCTATATTTCAGGAAAGAACAGAATTTAATACAGAATTTTTGCTTCTGCAGAACGCTGAGTAACTTGTTGCTGACTACGAGTGTATCATTTATGTTTGAAAGGCATGGATAAGTTGTAAGACTGGGAGGCAGAACATAAACTATTTGCCTTTAAATGAAGGCAATTCTCATTTTGATATTCTGGAACTTTAATACACAAATCCATTCTTTTTGCAGTCTGTTTTGCTTTCTGTCATCATATGAACACTTGATAAATATATGTGTTAAAGCTTTTGAAAATGAATCATACATAGAACAGAAAAAAACACAGATTTTTTGGAAGTAGAACAGAACAATGATAGAGGAAAATTTATATTTGATAAAATTCGTGTCTTCCTTTCAGGGAAAAGAAACAGAGCATAACCTGAAGCATTTATGACTCAAATATTTGTTTTGGCAGAAGCATCAGTTCATCTTGCCTTATATCAGTATATCACAGAGCTGTATGCATTTGAAGTACAAGGAATTAATTTGTTCCCCACCCAGAGAGCATTTTTAAAAAACCTGATGTGATAGAAAATAAAGCATCAGCCAAAGAAAAAAATTAATATAAAGATCTAATACACTTCCACAATGACTTCTTACTGAGTTATGACACTGCAACTTCCACAGACATTCCACATTTTTGCAGAAAGCGGTGCAAGACCCGAAATGCTTTGAAATTATGAAGATCTTCTCAGACAGATCATTATCAAGTGGATATGCTAAAAACAGAATAGAAAAGAAAGAGAAAAGATCAGAAGAGAATACATTGTAATTTATTTTGTAGGGTACCTCTCATATTCTAAGTACCTTGAAGTGCTTTACAAAGTAATGAGTTAACTACTTGTAGCAAAGCAACCATTATGAAAGGAGAAGCTATAATGTGCCAGTGTTTCAAACAGGTCCCAGCAAGCCTCCTGAGTTTCAAGTCTAGTTGTTAGGCTATATTGTTTGTATCCAGGAGTAATTGTGCTTGGAAAGTTGCAGGTGCAAATAACTAAAAAATAAAACCAACAAACTTACATTACTTTTAAGAGCTGTTTTTTAAATGTTGACCTTACAAATTTGTGAAAGCACAAGCTTATCACTGGAACTCAGCAGTTTAATTAGCTTGGTCTTTTGCAGGTTTTTTTTTTGTTGTTTGGTTGGTTGGTTGTGTTTTTTTAGGAAAGGTGGAGGAAGACTAAAATTAAGATACAGGGCCATCATGGGGGCTTTTGTGAGGTGGAAGGAATGTATCAACCAGAGGAAGGGTCAAGTCTTAAAATTCAATTTGAAATGATCAAAGGCTGAGGAAGAACTGAAAGAGGGGAAGGAGCTGCAATACATCATCTCCTGTTTGCATTCCAAAATTATGCTCAGAGGAGGATGGGCAAGACACGTTGGAAGAGCCTATATCAGTCACAGAAGGAATACTAAGGTTCTTGTTCAGGTTTTGATTGATAAGCTTATCTACATTAAGTCTGTATGGGAAATAAGTGTCTAAATTTCTCTAGTTTATCAGGTTGGGAAACTAGAAATGGTTCAGGCTTTGATAAAGCTATTGGAAAAAATAAATTATGTTCTTTCCCCCTACAAGCAATCTCGAATTTGGATTTTCTCAGTACAGTTCCTGTATATATAAAAAACCCCAAACAAACAAATGAAAAGCGTGAAAGAGATGATGAAAAAAGAAGAGGATGTTACAGTCATTCAAATCTCAGACTTGTCTTGGTCTTAGAAAAAAAAGTATTTTTCAATACTGCTTATGGAAAAGCTTTTTGAACAGGGAATTAAACAAAGCTTGATTTTGAGAGTCATGTAAATGCTATGACACCAAAAGAATAGGAAGACTCATCAAAAGAATGTTTTTAACATTAGAGAAGCATGAAAGTACAATATCCAGAGTTTAACAGACCTTAAAATACTCTATCAAAATACCTTGCCTAGTGACATTTCACTGTATCTATGCACAGGAAGTTTTGGATATTCACCAGAGAGAATCATCAAAGAGATAAGACAATATAACAACTAACAGCCATGGAAGTTCTACTTTAGCATTTAAAGTATTACCATTTCACGTGACTATTCCAGATTTGTTCGGGGGGGTCTGCACATACTACACTTTAGATACTGTATCCTCACAGTGTAAAGGTGAATAATTACAACATGTGCCCCAATATCTAAAATTAAAGATGAAATATTATTATAAAATTGTAAGAGTTGATTAATCTGCTATTAGCCTGAACTACACTAATAACATAACATATTTTTGTTATACTTTTAAAGCCATTTTTAACTGATCAGCAGGTAACACCTATATGTAGTATATTTTTAAAGGCTGATTTGACAATTTGCTCCATTTTTGTTCCAAACAACATGTCTGTTCTTTATCTTAGGTGCCTGCCCACAAAAAATAATCTAAATAAGTCTAAATCAGGAGTTCCCCTATACTAGACTTCAGTTAGTGGCAGCAGCTTCTCACCTGAATACAGCCCTAGAAAGATACACTCAAATGATTTGCAAGCTTTTTGTACTACTTTGAAGTAGATTCCATAGCAAAATTTTGGAACCCTTGGTACAGCTCTTGTTTTAGTTTTATTGCTTTTTAAAATACATATTAATCTTATCTCAAGAATTATTTTTTAAAATTAATGATTTCTGTAGGATTTATATACTTTAAACTGTAGTTTTTGTGATAGATTTGACATATAACTTGAAGCATCGCAGGAAAATGTTTAATGAGGTTGCCCATCCTTATACTACTAAGTTGTATAACATTAAGAAGCTTAGTTAAGCATTTCGTATTCTTTTAAGATGCTGTTACTGCCATGTACACTTCTACCCCTATTAAAAATCAGTAGTGGTGTTTCACTTTTAGTGAAATGATGCTATCCTGAATTAAATTGCTCAGCAGTTCTCCAGGAGTTCTGCACGCAAAAAGGAGAATTGCAGAGACCACAATAAATCTAAGGTGATTGAGCAGGAAAAGGTAGAAGAATATGGGGAAATATAGTGGAGAAAAGGGAGCACTGTAAGGAGTAGGAAAATACATACATTTACGAGGAGACACAATTTATTTTATCACTGCCTCTTTTACAAATGCTTCATTATTTTAGTTTTCTTCTCCAGTGGTAAATGTCATCTCAGAACTGCCACAAAATTTGGTAACTCTAGAGATTAAAGTATGCAGGAGAAAAAGATGCAAATTCATATGAATGCCAAGATGGTATGAACATGGAACTGCGAGCTTTCTAATTCTTCAGGAACTTAGAAGTCAATAAGTGGTTTATGCGTATATTCTCACTTAAAACATTCACTAGAATATCCATTTATGCTTAACTGTCCAATGCTTTAGAACAATACAACATAATATTTTACAACGAGAGTTTTGGATTTTCTCCAGAAAGCACAGAATTAAGACTGCAATGACACTTGTTGGGGTGCAGAATAGAAGAACAATCCTTAGATAATATGAAATTATAGTTCAGTGCTAGCCTCTGAGACCATCCCTTACACTAGAATTACGGCTCGTGACCCAAAGCTGTGTGAGGGGAAGCGCCATATTCTTCTGCTGAGGTATCAAAGAAAAACCTCTGGTTCTCAGAACAAATGGAGATGAAAACTGGAAAAGCTTCCTCCCCACCACCTCCTTCCTCTCTGGGAGCAAAGGTAGGCCAAATGAGGTCTTTTTTGGGTGGTGTCCTAACTAGGCATGCCTAACTTCTACCTTCAGTCTGATGGAGCCAGGCAGAAAAAAGCTGCGAGGAGTGAACTATACAGGGGAGGGAATGTGGATTGTGGACCCAGGATTCAGCTTCCAGCTGGGTCTGGCTGCAGTCGGTGCTGCAGCACTGGCAGCTCTGCTGACACCTCCAGAGAAATAGTTTTTCTTCCATGTCAGCTGGGAAGAACAAGCTGGACGGAATAACTCAGTGATACAGATGAGAGATCTATTGAAATGAATCGGTTGCTATTACTGTGACAATGTGGGACTGTTCCTTAAGTAAAATTTCTTATGCTATGCCCAAAGTGCAAACTGCTTAAGAATCCTGGGTGATCAAGCTTCATCGCTTCTTTCAAGTTTTGTCCTTCAAGCAGCTTTAATTTTAAGACATTTTATAATGCAGTTCTTATAAAGTCTCTGGGAAAATGGCAAAGATATTTCTGAGGGTTTTTTTTTTTTTTCCCTGAAAGATGGGAAACACCAAAAAAGAAAAGAAGGTGAACACCTCTGCATGAGTTACAGAGCAACTATCAACTAACTTCCAGATTTAAGACTTGATTTTGCTGTTGTTGAGGTACATAATAAAATGCAAGTGTTTTCTGATTGTGCTTAGAACCTGCAAGTGAATGTTGGAGAACAAGAACTTACTTTTGCAGAAGAAGTCTTAGTACTATCTTTATGGAAGGTTCCTGCTGAACTAAATACCCTTTGTATGAACCAGCCTCTAGATTTTAATAGGAATTATATGCTGGTTGTAGAATTCTATGGGACAAATAAAACCATAATAGAAAAGAAATCATTCTTTTAGCAAATGCCATAAGTTTTGTACTGATTTTTATAGGATCATATTCTATTTCTATAGATTGGTAGTTTCTTTTACCTTTGTAAGTTATTTCCATGAAGGCTAAAATATCTTCTGAAAACAGATAAATATAAACTTCTCCAACACATTTTTCTAGTACTACCAGCATTTCTACTGTACAGTATTTCTGTTTTTATTTAATTTTATTATTTATTTATTATATTTATAATAAAGTATTAAATTATTTATTTATTATGTTATTTATTTATTATTTATTATATTTATTTTATTTTATTATTTTATTTTATTTTATTCTTCTTATGTTTCTAGTTAAGCTGTAAAGTAATACATAACCTTTCCCATTCTATATAGTCACCACTATTGTTCAGAAAGACACATGAATATCTAATTGTTTTGTTGTTTTACAAAATAACACAGGGATTTTTATTACTAAACGCAATGTTTCACATTTTTTCTATTTTAACTGTTCTGAATAACTGACTGCTGAATGATTTGATATTTGCAGCTACGTTGAGGATAACAACCTAGTCACATATTTAACTAGTACAGAAAGGCTGAATACACCTATCAAATGAACAATATAATTGTCCCAACAACTAGAATACAGTAGCTTTCACACCAGCAATATTCCTGAAACCTGATGCTAAGGCATTCCAAGAGCTTGGCAAAGCAATTGCTTCATTATACTGACTAGCAGGACTCCGATTATCGAGTAAATTGCAGAAGAGAGAAGAGATCTGGAGGATTCTGTGTGGGTTTAGAGCTGTATGTACAAGAACTTTTAATAATGTCAGTTATTATATCAAATAAGCAGTAATGATCACAAATCACTGCATTTTCTGAAGAATAATAAATGATAGAAAGAATTAATGATCTGAGGTGAATACGAGGCCAGTTAATACTAACTGGTCATTAATTCTTTAAGAAGTGCAGAAAGATAAGATGCTTGTGACTTTCACAACATAAACACAGTGATTAAAAAGAATCAGAGATATTCTCTCTCCTTTTCTGTCATAATTTCTGCTAGGCATTTATGAGAGATGCACTTTCACTTCACTGGGCATATCTATGTATGTCCTGTGTTAGTAGACAGAATGGTGGCTGACTTTTCTTTCAGCATGTTTTTCCAAGAATAACATTCATGCTTTATTATTGTATTCCCATTGTCTAAGTGAAGAAATCTTTGTCTCATACATTTATGACAATTTATAGAAATCATTTACACTGATAAATAATGTTCTATTGCTATCATGGTTTGGGATAGTTCTGGTAACCATGTACATTGTTTGGGCTAGGGCAATTATTTAGTATGTTTCTGTACAGGTAAAAAGCAATATCAAGTCCTTGTATCAGTTAAAAATTACCTAAGGTTGAACTTGTTTTTAACACAAATGGCATGGAAAAGTCTTTCAGTTTTAATAACTGGAAGATCGAAATATAAAATTAGTTCTACAGAACTAGAAAATGAAGTAGTCGACAGCATTTCTATTTTTTTACAGAACTTGATAGCATTAAATTGATATTTTATTTATTCTAGGATAATTAAGTAAGATTTTAAGGAAAAGATGCTATTATGCACTGTTTTATATGTGTAGTCCAAGACTATTGCTGTACTATATGCCTGTCTTTGGTGATGGAGAAAATAAATCCTATAGTGAAATTGGTTCATTCTTAAAAGCAAGCAATTATAGCATGTGAGGGAATAAGACAGAATGAAGAAGAAATTAAATGAAAGAAGAAATTCCATATTATAAAGTATTGCCCTATGGCTGCAAAGCAGAAATGAAAAAAAGTGAGAAGGGAAAAAAAAGAACATGATGAAAATGGGCCAGTATTCTTAGTGACTTCAGTAAGCCTCAATAGAACTATATCTACTTATACATATATTAATAAATTATTCAAAAGAACCTAATGAAATTCAAGAGAAAATATTATACTGTACTGAAAATGAAATAACCAAGAATTCATGAAGAAGTCATTAAAATGAAACACGAAATGAAGTATAATTCTGTTCTGTGTCAGAAGCAGAGGAGGATATATTCTATTCCATGCACTGTATCTAGTAGCGAGACCTTACCATGTAGCTGAAAGCAATTTATAAGACTGCAATCCATACCAGACAGAAAGCAAGAGTTTGCATACTGTAGCATCAGTGAAAATAGAAGAAAATATACAGAGTTTAAGTTCTCTAACTCATGGTCATTTTCTGCTTCAGGTATGGATGAATGTCCACAAATGAACTAGGCAGGGTTTTTATCCCCTTCCTTGTTCTCAACATAAACAATGCAGAATACAGAGGAAATGTAAGACACCCCCATGTTAATATTCTTTGTTGAAAAGTGGAACAAACCCCAGCGAATTACTGCTCTTCCCATATGGATGTGCAAGAAGTAAATTGAGATGAGTTGAAAAATACAGAGTATTGTACATCTCTGCATTGATATAAGTTGGCATTTCAGTGGAATAATCTTCTTTAGAACTAGGCAATAAGAGATCGCTTCTTGTGGTTTAACCCCAGCCAGCAACTAAGCATCATGCGGCCGCTCACTCACTCCCTCACAGTGGGATGGGGGAGAGAATCAGAAGGGTAAAAGTGAGAAAACTCATGAGCTGAGATAAAGACAGTTTAATAGGGAAAGCAAAAGCCAAGCGCACAAGCAAAGCAAAACAAGGAATTCATTCACCACTTCCCATCGGCAGGCAGGTGTTCAGCCATCTCCAGGAAAGCAGGGCTCCATCATGCCTGACACTTACGTGGGAAGACAAACACCATCACTCCGAACGTCCCCCCTTCCTTCTCCTTCCCCCAGCTTTATATGCTGAGCATTACGTCATATGGTCTGGAATATCCCTTTGGTCAGTTGGGGTCAGCTGTCCCAGCTGTGTCCCCTCCCAATTTCTTGTGCCCCCCCCAGCCTACTAGCTGGTGGGGTGGTGGGAGAAGCAGAAAAGGCCTTGGCTCTGTGTAAGCACTGCTCAGCAGTCACGAAAACATCCCTCTATTATCAACACTGTTTTCAGCACAAATCCAAAACATAGCCCCATACTAGCAACTGTGAAGAAAATTAACTCTATCCCAGCCGAAACCAGCGCAATTCTATTACTTAGACTACTCCTGAGGGAGTAGAGGTATATGCTACCCCTTATTTAAGTCTAGAATGAAAATGACAATCTACTCCTGTGTAATTTGAATTCTTTTGATATAGTGATCCATGTTCTTTCATCTTCTTGTCACTGCAAAAGATTTGGAAGAAATATAAAACACATCTCATGTTTGTAGCTTTATATATATTCCCATATTTTCCTCCACAAGCCAAAAGGAAGTCAAGGCAAAATAAAAGTGCTGTCAGTTTAGGATGAGACTCTTTAAAATTTTAATATCGATGTTTCCATATTCTGTATCTTTTTTTCTTATCTGGCAGTACCCAGGTCGCGTTAACAGGAAAGCAACATGAAGTTTATTTTACAGTAGTAAAAAACATTTGTCTTTGTAAGTGAAACATAAATGAGGTGCTTTTAATTAGAAATTCTTTCTGATGAAGGGTTATAAAATAGAGTTGACTCATATGGTGAAATAGCTGAATGTTATGTTTGAATTTATGGAATGTCCATTTCATACAGTGTTAGATTTTAATTATTTGAATGTAATATATTGAATGTTGAGGGTCACATGCTCTACCTCTGAGATGTGTTACACACTTAAGGTGCCAGTGGAACTGGTCAGAAACTGTTCATTAGAATGATTCTTTCTGACAGAAAACACTCTGCTTTCTTTTGTGAGACCATGTCCATTTGCTAAAATTCTGATAGAAAACTATTTGCTATTTAGTATTGGCTAGTCCACTAACTCTGTCTTTTAGCTTTTTGCCTGCTTGGCAGGTAGGATGTTGAAAATCTCCAAGCTGACTACCATAAGACATTTGAGGTGGATATACTGCAGAAGTGGTGGAGAGAGTGATTATGCAGCCATGTAACCATAACTTGTGATCTAGTTAGTGACCTTATGCCCTCCTCTCCTCCTCCCCTTCAAACATTGGGCACATAACCTGGACGAACCTCCCAAGACAGACCACAGGATTTCAAGTTGCCTCCATTAAGGCTGCCTATATTAAGCAAATTTCCAGGGTCCATTTTCTTAACAGCCTGCTAGGTCATCTGTCCCTGTCTTGCTAAGCAGGCAGGTCACCCAGTGTGTCGCCAGGTGCCACCATTCTGGGTTCTGAGCAGCGAGAGAACCCCTAGGAAAACTCTGAACAAGATACTACTTCGAAAAACTTATCTTTAAACTTGCACTTTTCAGTGCAAAATATAGAAATGTAATTTTTTTTATTTACCTTGGACCATGTAAAATCGAGCAGTAGATTTCTTACAAAACAGGTGTTTAAATTTCATATCAGGCCAGCTTCTGACATGTGGTTTGCATATTACCATGGCAAATATCTATTTACTAATAATACTTTCTCTTATGATAAATATGATACAAACAGAAATAGCCCATAATTTTATTTATACATATGAATAAACCTGTATAGATATATACATATATATATGTGTAACAAGTATGATTAGAAATGGCCGTAAAACTTGACAGAAGTGCATTAAATGTAACATTATATTCCTAAGGTCTTCATTAGTCAATGACTGAATCCTCTCTCAATGATGAGCAGATCCTATTCTTACAGAGTTGTGTGGGAAGGAGAAACACTAATCTTCTTTTATAAAATGGGAAGCTGTGGCAAATGGCCAACTAAAAGAATACACGTTCACCTTCTGTGGGATGGAGGCAGCAATTTGGTGCCTAATTCCACAAGTACAGGAGTAGAAATGAAGTTAGCCTAACAAATTGCCGTGTATCATCTGAGTCATGATAACTTTCTAGAAGAAAACTGTCAGCCATCTGTAAGGGCAAAGAAATACAATTCAGGTTAACATATAAAGAAAAGAGGTTACACTAATTTTGTGTTACCGAGCCATGGGTTAAAAGCACATATGTGAACAGTTATAATGGCAGTTATGCAGAGAATTATTTCAGCTGAAGACTTTTTAACTTTGTAGCATATCCAGTCTCAAGCCAGTGATTCACAGATGTCCTGCGTCATCATCCAGGCAATAAAAATTCAACAGGCAACTACATATTTGCCAAAGGAGTTAGTTCTATTAGTTTCTTTTTGCATGTTCAGAATTCCCATCTTGTTGTCCGAGCTGAAGAATCTTGTTCTCTAAAACAGTTTAAAATTCATAGGTTAAGCAACCTTATGCCTGCCTCTTCTCAAGGTCCACCTCTAGAAGATGAATTCAATTATGCCCAATACACAGTGAGAGTGTCTGAGTTATCCCCAAGGGAGAGCAACAAGATCACTTGCATCCAAAACCACACTGCCAGTTCCTCATGTTTTATGATGACGGACTAGGAGTTCCTCAGGACATGGGGTATACTTCAGCCTGATGACTTCAAAGCAGTATTTTCCAGAGTACCTCCCAGCCATACTAATCTATGACTTCATGGGTACATTGCAAGCCTCACCATGGCTGCAAGGTATATCTGGAAATGATAACAAGATTCCCATCTTTCCAAATGGATGATTTAAGGAAGTCAGTGTAGGATGAGACTTCTGTCTCTGAATCCCAGCCTCAAAGTTGTACCTAACTTAGGGACACAGACAGGTAATTATAAATAGATATATACAAACCACAAGATTTCAAAAATCACCTTTTTCTCTCTCTCTTTTTTTTTTTCTTCTTTTTTTCCTGATTGCTTCAGGAATCATATAATGAAAAAAACATAAAACCAAAAGTATCTCCCTGCCCTCTATAAATTAGCCTCATTTAATTTCTACTCTGGCACTAAGAGTTTCAAAAAATGTTTCCTTTTTTAGATAATAAATGATTTTCTTTCTCTCTCTTCAAGGAACACTACTATGATCTTGATTAAAGGGGGAATTAAGGAATGAACTGAATGCTTTTCAGTTTAATACTGTCAGGGTAGATTTAAACCTCTGACTAGAGGTGACATATTGCTTGCAAAACAACAGAGAACAAAAATAATGTGTTTTACTTTACCAGGGAGGAAGATAAGAGAGTTGGATGAATGGATTGTATAAAAAACTGATCCTAGACCAAGTATTCCCTCCAATTGTCTTGTGAATCACTGAGCTGAATGCCAAAATACCTCATTCCTCAATGATAACCAAGTTCTTTAAAGGCTAAAGTGAAATGGTTACAATTTGAAATGTGTTTTCTATCACTTTAGTAATCTGCAGTTTGCTTTTCCTTTCTTTCTATGCGGCTTTGAAAACCTTAATCCCATTCAAATGTTTGTTCCTTCTCCCCACAGAAACACCACATTTTTCCCTCTTGAGATTCTTTTCAGAGAGATCAATAAGAGACATCAAGATGCACATCATATTGGCAACAAGTGTTTATTGTGATGTATAAATAAACCAATTTAATACGAAAGTGGTTTTTTTTAGGATAAATATTAGACTTTGTGTCCAAAAGTTTTTCTTCTGAGCTGTTGTGAGACCTGATGTGTAACCACCACAATCAATATCAAATATCATAACAGTAGTGGGAATGTCAAATATAATTTCCTACCTGATATAGTTTTGATATATTTAATTTAACATCCTCTTTTTCTTTTCTCTTGAAGGAATCAACATTTTTTTTTTTTTTATTCCTTGGAGACAGGCAATAATCTACTTCTTTTTGGGTCACTTCTTGATGACTTGTTGGATTTGGACAGATATCAGCTTCAGATCAAGCCAGTAACTTCCTCTCCTGAACTAGCTTTATTAGAAGCAATATTTAAAGAGCTTATGTTCCAAAACTGGATTTCAGCTCAAGTGTCTGAATGTCTTTAAATTAAAATGGAAAGCATGAGAAGAAATTATGTTTGTGTTATACCTCCATAAAATATGTAGAGATATATATCTAATGCAAATCAAACACTGCATTTCTCTTGTTCTTTTTAAAAAAGTGTAGTTTTCCTAATAATTTCATGAAAGTGTTTCCTAATTTTGCTGTTCTCATGCTTACATCCGTGTACCCAAGCATCTGAATGCTTTCAGGAGCCAAAGTCAGAAAAGTGGATATTATATGAACCAATGGCATCAAACTTATTTAGTACAAATATTTAGAAAATTTTTAAAGTCCATATGACCTCATTCATTTCCAAGGAAGGAGCAGGATAGAGAGGGTGAAAATGGAAGAAAGTCCATGGTTTTTTTCCTGAGTTTCATCTTAGCAGTGAAGAAATAACCCTCTGCATCTGTTACTTCAGAGGTTCTGGCCCATGTGGCCTTTGCTTCTTTAATGTCAGGAGATCACTGTGATTACCGTCTTCATTAGGCATACCATAGAGCGTAGTAGAAGTTTACCCAAGATCCTAAAGAGACCTTTCTAGAGCATTATGACAGAACTCACCATAATATTCTAGAAGTTAACTGAATGGAAGCTCATGACAAAGTAAAAGCTAATATTTTAACTCTATTTTATTTCTAAGTCTTTTTTCCTGTTTTAATCAGCATATGGTTCCTGCTCTACTTAAATAAAACTAATTATCTTTTCTAGTCATCCAATGTCTTCAGTTCTGTTGAAAAAGAGGAAAGAAAAATGCTCACAGGAAGACTTACATCTCAAAAATACATCTCTTCGATCATTCCTCATCTTGTAATATTGTCATTAGCTTGTTTGCTTGTAATGTTAATCTGTTCTTTGACAGCAGTTTTTTTAACAGAGAATTTGTTCTATTCTTGGGAATTTTTGTTGTCATCAGGATAAAGGTCTGAAACACTAAGTTACATCATTTTTCCCACACACATACTCTATATCGAACAACACTGATTTAAATTATATTGAACAAACCCCAGCCACTAACAGCCCCTAACTATTAGTTGACTAATAGTATTTTAAATAGTGATCAGAGAAAGTGACCTGGGAAACATTTCTCTAAATTTAGCCTCCCATTGCTATTTTATATAAAGCAGTATTAGTTATCCATTGAAGAGCTTGGTGGCATTCACTAGCGATTCGGTACATAGTTTTGATTAAGTTAAATGTTAAGCAGTCTACTTCTTGTTAATATAAATGGAGCAAATTACAGCTGGAAATACAAGGGCAGCTACACTAGAGACAGCTCCCAAATATCTCAAAGTGGTTGCTGCAGTACACTTGAATGGTTGATTTTTCTTTTCTTTCTCTGCTAAATGAATAAGAAAAAGGTACAACAGCCAAGAACCTTAATGTTCTGCATTAGAAGTGCACTTCCTGGGAGCACAGTCAATATATGTCCTTTTATCATAGAATGGGAAAGCATTTAATGCTATCTGAAATCATTGAGTTTACACACGCAAGTGGTCTAGCAGGCTTGCCCTTTTCTTTGAAACACTGAAAAATAAAGGCAGGTTTTGTCATCTTCTAGCTCTTCAGCTTGCCCTTATGCTATTTTCCTTGCTCTTTAGTTCCCCTCTCTGTTTCCTTACATTTTGTCTTCTTTCCAAAGGACAGGTTCAGTAGGTTTTTTCTCCTTACTGTTCACAGAAAGAACACATGGGAGCAAGTGGCCAATAGATATTTTGCAATTTTGGATTGTATTAATTCCAGTCAGGAGTTTCCCATAGAACATGATTGCTGAGTAAACAAAAGTATCATCTTGGAAGCAAACAGAGATTTGCAGAATGGAGTGAGAGTTTTTTTCCTACCAGTGAAAAATTACGAACAGTGTTAAAAACTAATTGTCCTAAGAGAAATTTTGAGATGCCCCAAAAGCCCTAATAAATATCTGTCTCTAAGAAGTGCTCCCCCTTTTTACACCAAAAATATTAAAGCTCAAGTCTTTTATGTTCCGGATGTTTCCTTTGCTGAGGCTGAATGAATGTTATGACATGAGACTTTTATGTATTTGGTTTACGTCAAATAAAATAGATTCACCTGGAATCTACATCTGGTGTGTATTACAATCAGAATATGTAACAGTTTAAACTGTAAGTGAATTACAACTTCCAAGATCTGGACTAAGGAGGAGAAGGACTTGCTGACTGCTACATACCACATGATGCACTGTAATAAACAGAAATTAGAGTATATCTACACACTTGAACACTCTAGGACAGCTGTCAGGGTAAACGTACATTCAGCATCCAAAGCTTTTCACAGCTGATTTTGGAACAAATATACAAGGGCTACCTGCAGGGTGGTCCATTCCCTGCGTGTTTGGAAAGACCTGAAGTTTAACTGAGCTAGCAGGCATGTCTCTAGGCTGAATGTAAGATTTCAAATGCTGTAAAAGACATAACAGTATGTACATTCCTTAAGAAATTTAATGCAGTGGAAACACTTCGAAAACCTCTCTTCTCTGTCTGCACAGATAAAAGCAAACACACTGTATGTGGCTGATTTGTCACATTCCTCATGCAGTCGCTCTTTCTAAACGAGTGACAGACAGACACTTGCATATTGTGAGCCACGTTAATGCACAAATTCAGCTTCTTTACATCAGCATTTAGTGCCTTCCAAAAGCCAAGCATGTGCACTGCATTGTGTATTACTCTGAGTAAGTCCCGCCAAGGTTGGGATGTACAGCACCTAATCCTGATGATCAGACAGTGTAGGTCTGAACTGAGCCAGGAGGAGGGGCTGCCCTAGCTGGGAGAAGGGCAGGAGTTAAAAGCCTGTGACTCCCACTTGTCTTGTTGGTCCTGGGCTAGATACAGAGAGCTGGCTGGGACCACACAGCAAGAGAGGGCATCTTGACAGCGTGTTCCTGGGTGAACTAGCAGCAGATGATAGAGATTTAGTGGCAGGTTTTCCAAGCTGACTGAGTCTTTAGTATGTAAATAATAAAATCTGATTAGGACATTGACTTTACATAGTCATAGAGGTCTACAAAATCTGAGGTAGTCCCTTCAAACTTCCTTATAATCAATCGAAAGAAGACACTTCAATATACAATTTGCTTGATTTATTTTAGACTAGGTGAATAGTATGCTAGTTACAGATTTTATTCTTTGTTCCTGCATAGGCAGTGAATTGACTGCATGGCAACTCAGCCAGTCATGTTCTCAGAAAGCTGTGAGGATTTTCTAGAGTTAGTGTTGTCTATTTATTTCACATATTTTTACAAGAACAGATATGGGGAATGCTGATTCTGTCATCAGCCTCATGGAAATGTTGGTCTCTTTTGATAAGTGATAGCCAATATCGTGTACATAAGCAATAAGAACAGTGTGAAAGGCTTTTGAATAGAAAATATACACTTTGGTCATAATCTGGCTCCTCGTTACCTTACAAATTTCTTGTGTGTGTGATATGATATAATTCACAAAACACAGACTGCCCAAGTCAAGATGCCATATTTAAATGAGAAGAAGCTCTTGCCAGGGTAGTCCTGGTACCAAGTCCTCAGTTTGAAACTCTGGACAGAGGGTTTTGAATTCGTAAGGCATGGGACATTTCACTGCGTTATTGTCCAGCTAGGGGTTTGGTTATTGCAGGAGGAGGAGTTAAACCCAGTGAGTAAAGCCAATATTAATTCAAGAAATATAGCCCAACAATTGCCTGCTGCTTGGTAAAGAAAAATAAATAAACACTAAACCATGATTAAATACAGCAAAATAAAAAGGCATAATACAGGAAAATAAAAGAAATGTTACAAATACTATGAAAAAATGAAGCTGAACAACTTGCTCTTTTTACTCATTGCCCAGTTTCTGGAAGAAAAGTAGTGCAAAGAAATGGTTGACTTGCTTCTTCGTGCTTTGTGGGAGTCAAATGATTATGTCTTTTTTTCTTGTTAAAGGCATAAGTGGCAAGCTCAGAGTATTTGTGTTCTTTCATAGAAAATTCATAATTTTCAAAGTCTTTAGAAATTGTTGAATATATTACTGGAATTTAATTGTGCAAATTACCTTTCAAATTTGGAACAAGGTTCTTAATTGTAGAACAAATAAAACTGCTACAAGAATACTTACTTGTGTAAATATATGAAGTTTCAATGAGTATGTACTTCTATTCTACAGTACCTACCTACAAATTAATACTGTAATAGAATAGCTCACCTAAAGTAGATGCATTGTGCATTAACATTATAGTGCATGAACTTCTACAGGCAAAATCTCTTAACTGATTGGTAAAATGTGAAGAAAAATCTTTTCATTTCCAAGAGCTGTGAAAAGGCTTGAAATGAGGTCTTTCAGTGTTCATAGAGAGCAAACCCTGTGATTTTTCTGAAAAGTTTTTTGCTGTTGAATTAAGATTTTTCCAGAATTCTTAATATAATATCCATAACAAAACAGCTTTCAGCAATTTCTCAGCTGGAAATTCTCTGGATTATCAAAAAAATTACTTCTTTAGTGATTTAACTCCCTGTACACCCCAAAATGCTTGCCATTTAAGCTTTTAACATCGACATCATATAACAAATCTGTAAAAGCAAACCAATTGTAAGTCCGTTCCTGCCTCCATGTCAGACAGGACTCTACAACACTGAGGTACTGCTTTCACTTTGCAGGGAATGAAGAAATGAAGTCAGAAATCTCAATTGATGAGTCACCCATTTGCCATCTCATATCATGTTTGCTATAATAATATTCAAAGCTGGTGGTACAAGCTTGCAGTCCTTTCTTTTTTCCTCCCTTATGGCTTCAAACATAGTATTGTCTATCTACAGCAGACAATTCCTGGCCACCTCCACTTCATGGTATGACCAGAGTAAGTTAGCAGAAAATTTAATTTTGCTTGATATGTAATATCCCAGCTAGACCTCCACATGCTTTATTATTGTGCAAATATCTTTATATAGTTCAGTTGCACTAATAACAAAAACATACACAAAAGAATTAGCTGATGTAGGTGTGGATTAGCTACTTTCAGAAAATTATTTAAAAAAAGAACTTGCCTTATACATTTCTTTTTAATTATCATTGAGTAAAAATACACTTTCTGTCTGAATAACTAATGTATGTATTTTCTATCCTATAAACATTCAAAAGTATTCATGTGATTAACATTTTTTGGTTATGCCCATGGTTAATGCTTAAGTAATAATATTAATAACAACAATACCGGCCTCTTTCAGTAGTACAAGGCACTTTAATTGTTTGCCATTGAAACCCTACATAAGGAACAGGGATGATACAGAGCAAAACACTGCAATTTGCTAATTGTTATTCTGTAGTTTTCTCCAAATGCAAAGCCCACACTGTCCCCAGGATCTTAGAGTATTCGCAAAGTGGCTAAAATTGGACACAAATAGAAAAATAAATCCATGTACATAATGATCTGATAAGAGACATTTGTATGTATTTGTATATACATTATGTAAAGACAACCACAGGCTTAGTTTGATTAAAATCCAGCCTCAATGAAAGAACAGAGGAATGCCTACTCAGATGCCTTCAAAAACATGAACTGTGGCAGGGTGTCCTCGCACCATAATTTATTTTAAATTTTGGTAGTTGCAGCAGTAAGTTTTAGCCTCATTTTTTTTCCTTCTAGAAAATATTTGAAGTAACAAATAGCTTAGTGATTGGGGCTATTTTGAACTTACCAAGTAAAATACTTCACATTTTTTTTCTATAGCATGTTCTCCAGTCATCTGGGGAAATAAGCATTCCTTATAAAAAGAACCACACCAAAACAATTCAGATACTTCAAAGCCTTAGGGTGCCTGCCAGAACTTGCTTTAATGTATGTGTTTTGTGAAAGTTAAAAAAGGGACAAAATATATATGCCTACCCTATCATTATACAATTTGCCTTTTTAAAAATTATTTTTAGGGCTAGGCATTGTCGGAGCTATAAAAATATTTATAAATTAGATTATAAAGTGATACTGTAGATCTAGGTTTGTTTAAAGCACAGGACTGGGCATCATAAGAACACAGGCTTGCTCTGACTTCATTAATGACATGATGAGAGGAACCTTTCTGCAACATTTAAGTTTAAACATTTGTAGAAAAAGGAAGGCAACATCAGCAGCAGGGAGGTGGGGACACAGAATTAGATACGCTCCCTTCAGACAACCATATCCCTCATAAACTGCAATCAATCCTCCTCTGCACTTCCATTCACCAAGATCCACAGAGTTCCTTCTGTGAAGAAACAAGAACTGAAAAGCTCAGTCAACGTGGCTAATGTCCATTTTATTTTCTCTCCCCTTTCTTTCCTAATGAGACAAAACAAATAGGAAATGATAATCTGCTGTTGAACGAACTATGATGTTGAATCTCTTTAGGATTCCTGCTTTGTTCCATAGACTGTGACACCAACACTGGGATGTGGCAAGGACTGGAGTCATTGCAACTTGGCTGTGTCTTGGGACACCTAAGCCTGTCATTCTGCTGCCCATCTGAGACTTCCTTAAGTGAAACTGATGACTCAAAGGCTAGGCTTATTTGGGATTTAGAAATATTGCCTGTGTTTCCACCAGTAACAACCACGTGACAGCAGCATTACTGTAAAAAACTAGGTCTGCTACACATCATGCAAATCACTGTCTAGGCAAACTGCCTTTTGAAAGGGAGACTGAATGTGCCCAGCAGTGTGCTCTGTTTTCCTAAGGGCATCAAGCAGAGAAGTGTATTGAACGTCTCTAACAATCTCCATATTCTTCGTGTGTTGGTCATTGGACTCATCAAAAGCCTCTCCCATTGTAGACCCTCCCCCATTATGGAACACGCCCTCCTTTCTCATACTTAATTATTTTTGATCCTCACAAAAGTGAAGGATTCTTTTTTTCTCTTGGTAAAGCCATGAGGGTCCTTCTCCTGTCATCCTGCATGTACCCAAGAAAACTTGCTTTTTCTGATGTCTAAGGTTTGATTGGCTTATAGCTCCCTTGATCCTCCCTCTTGTGTTCTTCATGACAGACACAACATTTGCTTTTTTTTCGCCAGCAATCAGGAACCTCCCCAATCATTGTGACCTGATAGAAGATAATAGGAAGTGGCCTCTTGTTGACACTGGCTACCTCCCTGAGCAATCACAGGTGCATCCCATCCAGTGTCATTGACTTCAGTATGTCAGATTGGCTTAAGTGGTCACTATCTTTGATTTTCCTCTGCTGCTGGTAGTACTTCATTCCCCCACACCCTGTCACTAAAGGCCTGAGAGGCATGAGGGCAGAACTTGCTAGTCAAGACCAATGCAAAGAGAACATTGGTTGTCTAACCTTTTCCACTGTCTTTGTTTTTGGATGGTCATGTAGTCCTAAAAGACAAAGCTCTGCCCGCAACAGGAGCTATGCAGTTAGGGGTGAACTTGCGGGATGTGCCCGCTGCCGTTTATGCCTTTCCCGATCACTGGCAGAGTTAGGGAGAGCATAATCTGACCCCCTGTGCCCTCTGTCCTAGCCCCCAGAGCCCTGTAATCACCCTTGATCTGCTCGAGACCTCCCTGGCCAGTAGTATTGGCGTTGAAATGAATGAGCAGCAAAAGAGAATGGTCTGTGGGCTAGACAGTAAATCAGATTTGTGCCATTAGTGGGAAAAGGCATCAGGCATTGACCTGGCAATGCAGAGTCTTAGCACCAGTCTGCACTTGTCTTGGCCTGAGCTGGTTGTAGCTTGGTTTAACAGCTGTGTAGGGTCTGTGACTGTTGCCTGACCTGTTTTAGCTTGAGCAATGGGAAACTGTATGTGGTAAGGCCTGACAGCCCCAGGGAAGCACTGTGCAACAAACAAGAGCCCGCTGGGGTAACTGGCTGGGGGATGCTGAGGGGCATCTTTCAAACTTCAGCTGGGAAACAATGAAAAGAAAGCAAAGCATTTCAAGAAAATGTAGGAAAACACAATTGCACCCAAGGCTGAGGAGAAATACATCATTGACCTCATGCTCCTCCTGGGAAGGAGGAGGAAGAAACTCTCTCTTCATAAACATCATACTCCTCCCTCTAAAGACCTCAGGATGCCAATGACCACCTCCCCACCCCCCACCCGCAACATTGTGCTTCCTTGGGAAATTAAATTATTAAATTTTCATCCTTAGGACCCAGGGGGTCATCAGGAGGGACAATATACAGTTTTTAGTAGGGCAGTGTTTTTGTGTAACAAATTTACCTGTATTATTAACAAAGCTTTTCTATGTTAATTTGGACTATGAGTGTTAGTATTACATAATTTGGACTTCTAAGTTGTTAAAACATAAATTGGATTAATAATAAATTCTTACATCCATAGCTATGATGTGTTTCCCTTAGTGCACAAGATGCAGAGGACTGTGTCCTGTTCCTCTTCACCACCATCATAGCACTGGATCTGGCAGCCCCATGCAGTCCCGAGGAGGGCCTCTGGGCCCACTGTGAGCGTGCCTCTATGCCAGCTGTGGATTATTATTTTTTTATCATCTTATACAACGTATTTTTGGATAATTCTATTCTGCGTAACAAGTCTGATTATTCAGCCTGAACCAAGCAGTCTGCTTTACCGAGCGTATGAATTCTCAGTGAGTAGCACTTTATAGCATGAGCTTCTGCATGATACAACAAACTGCTAGAAAAGTGTCTTTCAGGATCTTCTTCAAGGTACAATTTTTCTAGTGAGGATTCAGCTACTTCAGTATGAGATAAACGTAAGCAGATCAGAGGAGAAATCTATCGTACTTCTAATTTCAGTGGTGTAAACACAATGGTAACCCAAAGGCAGTCTCTTGTATTGTGCTAATGCAGAGTGACTTGGTGATCTTAAAGGGGGTTGTTCATAATAACTATTTTGCTGAAGATTTATTAAAATAAGTAACATGATTTTCTTGCACACCCATACATGTAGGCTATCACCTCTGAGTGAGTATACCTATACTGGCTCTACAGTGGTGAAGAAACAAGCTGTTTTACATTTTATATAATGGATATACATAGAAACATATATGCATATGCAGGTATGTGTATGCACACACAGACACACAAAATCTGTGTACACAAAAAATGAAGGAAGGAAAGAGATTGCCTCAGTGGTTCCAGTACTGAGCATTAGATTTGTTAAAACAGCTTTCAAATACCATAGAAAAAAGAAGAAACACATTATCTGTATCATAGAGTATGATTCATGCTGAATGCTTATGTATGCTTGCTTCTTCTAAAAAAAAGACTAAAATAGAGTCACAAAACCACATCTTATTTTTCCATAAAGTTGTGTGTTGATTTTAATTCTCCTTTTTTATGATTCTGGCATATGTGACTCAAATAACAGAAGAATCTTCTTAAAAAGTGAAATTTCTGAAAGAGCACTTTAGAACCAAAGGTGTGCACTCCTGATGACAAATGCAACTTTTTTTTTAATTATTATTATATCAAAGACTACAGCACAGTATGTCTTTTAAAACAAATATTGCCTAGAGGTCTAAGCAAAGATTCACAGTGGATTCTACAGAATGAAGTTCCCCAGACACTGAAGTTTTATTTCTCTCGAATTCTTGTATGGCGTCTTGGCATTAACAGATGAGCTTCTCTTGGAGATCTCGTGTACGCTGCTTGTCTCACAGAACATTTTCATGTACAACTCATTAAAGCATGTTCAAATACATCATATGCTTCAGTGTTTTGACTTTGCAATAAAAAGTATAGCCATTAGAGGCATTTCAAGCACTAGCTTGAAATATTTCCTATGGATTCCAAAATATATATATTTTTTAACTTATATTCTTGATTTTCCATTTTCCCCATTTATCTACACAAGCCCTTGAAATTGTTCATGTATTTGCATTAAGACACCAGCTAGAAGACAATTAGTTACAACTCAGCAACTTAGGTGGCACAATAGTACTGCCTGGACTGAAGTGAGAGACATTTGTCCACTTCACTGATTAAAACATATATAGTTACATATAAAGAACAGATGAACTATCTATCTGCCATATAATTTCTGGAGGGTTATATATATATATAAAAATAACACTTCTCACATTATGGAGAAGTTATCCGTTTATCTGTTTCTCTGCTGGAGGTTGCTGCCCCCTTAGCAGGGATGTCTGACTTAATGTATAGTCATTACTGAACTTCTTTTGTCTACACTCCAGTATATTAGCATGAAGTGAAATCAATATCCTTTTTACCTTAACATTGGGTTATAAACTGCAGGAATCCAGGAACTGACTCATTGGTCCTTCAGTGGTCCCTTCTTCCATAAGCCATGTTAGTGAATAAGCAGTCTGTAAATTCTTCTGAAACTAGCATTTGTGGCCCTCAGAGACCATGACTCCAACTCAGGAGGTTTCCCAGGTATGTACAAAGTTGAATTAAATTTTTTAAAGTTAGATGGCCTTTTGAAAGTCTCAAGGGTAACAAAAGAGTAGCTAGCTCAACCACATGATGAGTGAAAACAAATTTGTTTTACCTGAACTGGGGCTGTCATCCTAAATGAATCCCTAATGTAGTCAAATGGACAGCTAGCAGTGTATCAGAGCGTATCAGAGAATTACTCATGTACTTCAGTGCTGGTGCATCTAATGCAGTAACAAACTTATAACCAAATAAAACTGAAAAAGGGAAAGCTGGATTAAAACCACAACCTGAGCTGCCTCTGAGTCATGGGCATTTGCTAACTTTGGGCTAAAATATAGCACTTGTCATCTTATCCACGCTCATGACAGCCTCAGCAACATTTAAGATGAATAAACATCTTTCGCTTCAAAATGGATCTCAATATGACAGGGATAAGAAATATATAATGCAACTAGAAGGGTGTCTGTGAGTCAGTCAGATCTATGCCTCTAACATAATAAATTATATTTGTTAGTAAAAGGACTTTCAAAAAAGTTTTGAGCATTCCCTACATATTACAAGCTATGGATCTGGTCCCCTCAGAGTGTTGGTAGAGATTTGGCTTTGAACAATACAAGACATTAAGCTTGAAACATCAATATATGTCAGACTTACACTTTGTAAGGCAGAAAATATATGATTCTTATTGTCATAATGATTGGAGGTGTAAGAGTCCTTATCTCCAAGCTATATTATCCTGCTTCTGACAGCTACCAAGAAACTATGTCCTACAGTGAACGAAACAGGCATTTTATATTAACAAAGTTTTTCAGATTAAAAAACCTGCTCTTAGCTCTTCAGCACTCCAAGAAACTATACACTCAAACAACTTCCTCTGCTTGTGAAAGGAACAGGGCGCCAGCTACCTAATCAGTATGTGAATACCACTCAGTAGACACTGTGCACTGTCCCAAAACATTTTCAAAGAAAATATGAGGCAAATTAAGAGTGAGAAGGAAAATTATATAAGGAACTGAATTAACTTATGGGTAATCAACATACATAATTTTCCATGGTTTAAATTACAAAGTACCTCTGCATGTTATAGGAAATGACTGAAATGAATGGTGTCCTGGTTTCGGCATGTGGTGAGCAATTGCATTGTGCATCACTTGTTTTTTTCTTGGGTTTTATTTCTCCCTGTTTCTGTTATCTTCCTTTTCATTATTATTATTATTATTGTTGTTGTTGTTGTTGTTGTTGTTGTTGTTTTATTTCAATTATTAAACTGTTCTTTTCACAACCCACGAGTTTTACTTTTTTCTGATTCTCCTCCCCATCCCACTGGGGCGGGAGGAGTGAGCGAGCGGCTGTGTGGTCCTTTGTTGCCAGCTGGGGTTAAACCATGACAAATGGAAAAGTAGTGAGAAGAAAGGGAAGCAAAGCTGCAATGCAGGAACAAGAACTAGTCAGGGACTGGCATCATTTATGATAAAAAATCCAAAACCAAACCATGGACATGGTTTTTAAATTATATTTGTTGCATTATTTGACCAAACTAGGGAAAGCAGGTGGAGGGTGGTGCTGGTGCCAACCACCAACTGGCAGAAACTGTAGGAATTGGCTTGATAATACCTACATCCAATTTTACCTGATGAGACTTCTCCCTTGTTCTTTGTTTCTGCCTGGCACAAGTTCCAAGTTCTCCCCTCGGATGAGATTGCAGAAGGTGTGTGTGAGTGAGGGGTGGAATGGGAAGAGGTTGAGGAAAGTGGTTTCACTGCACGTACTCCCTGCAAGTAAGCAGGAAGGAGAGGAAAGAAATAAATATTTTGAACCCTTAATGTCTTTGTGAGTGAAGACACACCTGATCTGGAAATCATTTTGCCTTTTCCTTAATCTGCTGTTTGGATTACATTGTTACATAGAAATGAGAAAACTAATTAAGTGAATTTGGTAAATCTCAGTGCAATCTAGCACAATTTCTATGTCACTGCAGTCTCTAATGGTCTATTGGAACCTTTTCAACTTTTGACTGAACTGAGTGTATTTCAAAACTGTGCATCCCTCCTGTTCCAACACCTCAGTCCTTCCAGAATGAGATACGATGTAATAATTTTGGATTTTAGAATTGTTCTCAAAGTCCTTGAACATTACAGGAACAAAAAGCAGGCGACATTGTTCTGCCTGGAAATCTCAAATGCCCTTCTCTTGCATACTATGTGTATTCCTCTCAGGCTCAAGACTCTTGCTGGCCAGTAGATACACAGGCTGCAAACCAGGATCCTGTGAATTGGGAGTCAGAGACAACTCATAATCTATGCATGTTCTCTTCGCTTAGGCCTGTAGATACAGCTTTATATTTTACTCAGTAACTCCATTGTCTCAAAGTTTTTTAGTAAGCAAAAAATCCTTAGTTAGTCTTTTTGATACCTGGCTTGAATAGCTTGCTATATTGCTAGTTCACTAGTTTACTAAACTACCAGTCCAAGCTAGTTTGAGGGAAAAATCTGGCACTTTCAGTTATGCACTTTTCTTTGTTAGTCTGAAGTTCCTTACCACCAGTTAAAAGGTAATAGGCACAGATTCCTATTAGAATTGCACCACAGTTTGGATAGAAATTCTCAAGTCAGACAGTATAAAGATATTTGTGTTGTAAAGAAAAACCTTTAAGGACAGCCTCAGCATTATAAAAATTCAGTCAAAAGAGGCGTTCCAGTTGTCTGGCACAAAAATGATGGCATGACAAAACCCACAGAACTTGAAAAATAATAATTTTTTCATTAAAGCGGCAGAAAATCCAAATGAACAGTTTCAAACTGTGGCTTTATCTACTATTAAAAGATCTATAGCAAGCAACTTCCCAAACCAGCATGAAACCTAATTATAGAATATCTTTGCTGTAGCTGTTTCTATTTACATCTCTTCAAGCACAGAAGCAAATAATCCAGGCTTTCCTACAGCATCAGCATGTTCCTGACCTTTCTTGATGACACTTCTGAATGAATTTACTGCATTTTGAAGACTGATGGTGTTGGCATCAAGATCTATGACAAAGCTTCAGTTTGCTCCATCAGAGAAAAACTACACATAATGTCAGATACCCAACTGATTACATAGGAATCCTTTTCCCCTCTGTACTGACTTTTTTTCCTCTCCTTTCAGCCCTCCACAAAACCAAAGTCCCTCTTTCTGAGCAGTAACAGAGGCAGCAGCAATGGGTAAAATGCAGACATATTTACCACCACAGTGCCTCCATTTGCCATTTTACTCCATGTGGCTATCTTCCTAGAAGGTACGCATTACACTTCTTCACTGATGAGGGCATTGTCTCTCAAGATTATCTTCAGTCATTTGAAATACAAATTAATATTTATTTTTATTAGTATTAATTCTTCCCATCAAGAAGATGTTGGACCATAAAAAATTTTTATGTTGGACCATAAAAAATTTGTTAAAAACCAGGGATACTGAATCACCACTCTATACAGGAACCTATTTCTACTCAGAAATTAATTATACTGGAGTTCTAGGAGACATAGAACTTAATTGGTAGTAGATATTACAATGTGTTCAGTCTGGAGGCTCCAATGTCCATCCTTCTGTCATTGCCTGGACATTTCACTCACATACATATGATTTACAGATACATTGTTAATATGGTGAGTAGAGAGTTATGAGTCGTATAAAAAATTGTTGTATTTGCAATATTTTGCCTTTTTCATAAAAACATACAGGGCTAGGATCTCAGACTGCATAAAACTTGCCCAGAAATCAACTGTTTTTCAAATATCAGAAAAAAATGACAGTTTGTTCTCTTATTTGCTACTGCTTTTATTGCAAGAAAGATGGATGCTTCAGGAACAAGGAGACCTGTGGCAGTAAGACTCCTTCCTTCAAAGTTTGAATTTCTTCTGTTACTGATCCTGCCAGCAAAGAAGGGGAGGGAAAGAGGGCAAAAACTCTCCTCTGTAACAAAACGTCCCTCTGAAAAATGACCTGGCAGTTCACAGGCTACTGCCATCTTTCAGAACCTTTCATCTCTAATGCACATCCTCTTAAATTATCATTATAGTCTAGATTTGCTCAGGTATTCAAGAAGTTAGCTGGCATCTGAGTTGCAATACAGTCATTCAAGGTCTCTCTTCCCAGGGCAGTGCCACATCACTGGTATGTAAAATAACAATTTCTGGCCCAATTAGTAGTTCATTAATTGATGTAAATTAGAACAACTTATCTAAGTTTTATTCCTTTCTAGAAGTTTATTAATTTACTTCAAGCCAAGCTGTTCAGCACCAGTGTCTTAGAGTTTTAACCACTTGAATTCAGGGTCAGGCACATTTTTATAGACATTGGATATTTTGTAATTCTCTCAGTTGGAGATGATTGCCTCTGACCAGTCCAGCCTAAACTTCTTTTGTAGCATTTCCTACTCTCTAGCTTAGACAGACAGTAACAGTCCTCATGTATTTTATCTGCAGCCTACACAGGCTTGTTAATGTGACAGGTTACCTGAAAGTTAGACTTTTCAATGCTCACTTTCTGTTTAAAATTTGCCATGTGGTTGTTCGTACTACAGGCCATCCCTGATTTATTGAGTAAATGACCTACTTTATTTTGTGTTTATTTTGGTTGTTTACACATAGATTCTACTGCTGCTTTGCAATGTTAAGTAGTTTATTAATTAGCTTGAATTGTAAACATGCTTTTCAATTTGCCCTTTAAAGAGAGTAGTATGTGCTTTTACACTACTTCCTTGCAGTCACTGTTTTTCCCCACTCCAGTAATGACCTCTGTATTAAGCTTTTCAAAATTACAACATTTGTTTCAGGTTTTACAGCTTACTGTGAATCCCTTGAGCTGAATATATAATCATTTGTAAAAGGCTATGTTTGTGACATTCCTTATCTTTACTTGCTAGATAACATTGATTTTATTTGTCTTATATTATCCCACACAGAATAGTAGTCATGATGTGTTTCTGTGTCAATACCCTATGAAAAGACAGCAGAATAATTAGTTATATCAAGGCTGTGTTAGTGACATTGTCTCACCTTGTAAATAATGGGTTTCTATAGCTCCGAAGGAGATTACAAACTTCTCAGAACAATAGTAAAAATAGTCTTGCAGGGATTTAAAGTGATTTTTTCAGTCCTAATGCCTTAAGACTGTAACAAGAAGCTTTCTGGGACTCTAATAATCAGTGTTCAAGATTGACAGTATGGTCAGTTGATGAGCAGATACAGTTACAAAGGAATTAGATGGCCTGTTCAGATCATAAAAAAATGTACCTTTGAAGCATATGCTTACCATTGTAATGGAAAAAGTGTTCAAAAGAAAAGAAATAAAAAATGAGACTAATTGCCCTGCGCAATCCTCCTGTGACTTTGCAACTATCACAGTATTAAAGTCATTGGGGAAAAAATCTTACATTATGAAATGACTCTGAAGAGGTTTAGATTCCATTGTTTAAGTTGTGTTTGCTTGTCCAAGCAATAATAGTTTATCACATTCGCGCTTTCTCTGGGAAGGTTCATTGAGGAACATTATACCTGACTTTTATGAAATCATGATATTTTCCATGGGAGACCTGAACAAATAGCAGTTTATTTCTGCAGAATAGTGATACAGAAAGATCAAAGGTATATGGGCAGAATATGTTTGTGTGTTTACAAATTGGTTCCTTTTCAGACAAACTTTAAAGTGAGCAAAAAACTTGACTTCTCAACAGCTGTTCGTTTATGAAAATTTGAAAATACTTAGGAAACTGCAAATTTTTGCATTTTTCATTCAAGGGAAAAATTACCTTTCTGCACCACATCTCACAGATTAATTACCCACAGAGCAGGGTGGGTTGACAGGGGATACATATCCATCTTTTACCATCTTTCAGCTCACCATTTGGTAAAATGAAAATGTCCTAACAGTTCTGTGGTTTTCACAACATCAGAAGATGATACATGATACCTCGAAGCCTAGGCAAGGAAATGGATTGTGAAAATGTCATGTTTTCATACATCCGCACTTCAAATGTGCCAGAGAAGAATACCTACCTCAGCACAATTCGCTAGTCACTTCTACCTGAAGTCTTATTCACAAATAGGTCTCTCTGAAGGATGAAGATAAAGGAAGACAAAGGCCTTTTTGAGTACAAGCTGTCATTCAAAATCTGTAACAGTAACAACAAAATGATTCATGATCAGAGTAGCACTGTGAGTTGCTTCGTATCTGTTATGTATGCAGACCTGTACTGTCAACAGTGCGCCCACAAGGTTTGACTCACCTCTATTATGGTGCTATCATGCTCGACTGTAAGGAATTCATGACAAAAATCTGCAAATTTTCCCACATTTCAAGTAAAGTTGTCTTAAATATGAATTTGTAGCCAAGTTTATAAGTAGCACCTTGGAAAAAATGTCTTCATTTGTTTCCACCCCACCTGACAGAAGAACTGAAGAGTTGTTTACAGCCAGGATAGGCTGAAAAGTTTCATAAAATAACACTCAAATTAAGTATTTTCCTTTAACTGTCATGGGATTTCTAACATAAGTCTCAGATCTTCCTCTCCATAAGGATTTTGTTCCCTTTTTTATGAAACTTATGGAGACCTTCCTTCAGTTTTCCTTGTTTCTTCTCTGTCATGATAATCTATAAGTTGATGAAAATAAAGTATGTTTATACTCCCTGCTTGTTATGCTCACTGCAACAATCTGAATATTGTCTCTCCTGAGAAGAAGAAAAACTCTGTGACCAGTTAATATTCAAACTGTACCGGTTAATATTCAAACTGTATTGAAATCTGTTGTGTTTACTAGTTTTCATACTCTAGTTACACCAGGCTGCCCTTTTTTGGAATTAAAGGAAATGTAATAGCCATTTTGCTGGGTCTCTGCAATAGCTGTAATAAGCAAAGCATGCAAAAAAGTTAGGGAAATGATTTGAGTATTATTTATATGTTCTTCATTTTTAAACTAGTTTCTGTTCTTTGTTACCGAACTCTTCCAAAAAGATTGATGAAATTTCTTAGCAGTGTGCATTACTCTGTGATGTTTCAGTACGCTTGTAGTTTTAGCAAGCTCCTACATGCTGCCACTAAATAATGTAATCATTTTTACTGAATTTTCTCTGAAGAAAATAAGACCACAGTTATCTAAAGCAAAGTCCACAGATGTACTGCTTCTGCCTCAGGGAGCTTGCTTCCATAATGTAAACAGGAGCTTGTATAGGGAGAAAGAGAGTGGAAATGATTAATAATAGAAATAGACATATTTGCAAAAATTATTACATTCAATGCCATAATTACTTAGTAATTATAATCTGTTGCACATTAGCTGGCTAGCAGTTATTTGGCTTTCTTAAGTTGATCACAAAAAGTAATATTTTGCCCCTACATATATTGAAGTTTACCATGCTGATTCCAGACCAGCTCTCAAATTTATTGACAACGTCTGGCATTTTCATCCTGTTCTCCTGAGTTACTGCACCCTTCTCACTTGCTGTAACCTAAAAATTTTATAAGGAAGCTCACCACTTCATCTTTGAAGTCACTACTGAGACATAAAATAGAGTTCTACTACTGAGAATGTATTTAGCTGTGATCAGAAACCACTATTTTTTCCTTGAAGATTTTTTTTCATAGCAATGTAGTTTGTTCAGGCCTCATTTGCTGAGGTTTGGGGGGTTTCTTTTTCTTTTCTTTTTTTCAGGAACGCCATATGAGGCAGCATCTAATATGTGACAAATATGAAGTTAAATGTTGATGTCTTTTTCCCTTTCCTTTATCCCTTATTATTTCCTCTATTCTCTAAAAGCTGGAAATGAGATAGATTCCATGATTTTTGATGAATTGATATTACCTATTTATCACCTTATCTGCTATCTAATTAGATCTTCCTTTTTATTTTTTAAAGAATATTTTAGTTTCAAAGTCATGATGATTAGTCTACAATTCCCCAGATTAATTTTTTTAAAAATAGGTAGAGCATTTGCTCTTTTTCTGTTCTATTAGGATTTCACCTGTCATTGAGTTCTCAAAGGTAATCACTAATGCTTTTGAAATTGCTTTGACCAGTTTCTTAACTTCTGTAGGGAAATTCAATAAAGTGTGTTTATTTGATTTTCAGATCATCTAAATTACTTTCTTCCTTTCTCTAGATTGCATTCCTGGTCCTGGCACTGTACTCTAATTCCTTGTACTTAATTTAATTGTTGGCTTACACTTGGATTTTTTTTCTGAAAATTCAAGCAAAAATATTTCAGTATTTTTTTCATAATTCATAATTTTTTTGGAAGTACAAATATATAGGACATTGTCAACTAATGTCTGTAGACATCCCCCCATTTTAAGCAATGAAATATTTTCAAACTTTGAAAGTTTCATGAAATGTAGACATTTCAAATTCTGGCAAAAATCATAGGGTTATTTATATATTTTTTTTCTTTAATCCATTTAATTTTACTTATTGCCAGGCTCAGAAGAAGGTAAAATGTAAGATTAAGGTTTAGAAGACAAAAATAATGTGAAAGCAAAATATAAAAGGGAACTGGTCATTGTCCTCACAAGCTGACCGAAAAGAACCTCCCCCAGAGTAAGTATTGAGACTGCTGCAATCTAGTCATTGTTAATTAGCCTAAATCTCAAGCTGTGGAATGAAACAAGTGAGTGTGTTGCTCTCACAGGTAATTCTGCTATGGGAGCTTCAGCTGAAGTATGTAAGCCTCAGCAATGACACGGTTAGTACAGTAGGAATGGCTGTCCCTACTCAAAACTCTTGTAGGCATTCCCAGTGGCATGATGAACTCAGCTTTGTTTGCTACTAAATTGATAAACCCTCACTGACATTACCATCAGTGAACCGGTTTGAGAGTTCTGCCTCAACATCAGGTTTCTACGATATGTCTTCAATGGCCTTTTTCCCTGAAAATTTGCTTGCTTGCAGCTGACGAGATGGAAAAGTTTTGCTATCCCTTGATTAGAACTTTCTTCAGATATGATACTATTGACTTTTGAGTTCACTGCAAATAACCCAGCTTTCTTGTGTTTTGTGTTTTGTTGTTGTTGTTTTTATTCTAATTTTATTTGAACCCAGAAAATTTTAATTGAGTTTAACAGCTCCAGTGAAGCCCCATTAGAAGATATAAAGCTATATTGCTTGGCCCAATGCTAGGTGCCAGTCATCAGCACTGCATGAGTTAAAATTGTAATTTAGCTTCTGAAGTGTCACCTTACCTGTTCTAGGAATTCAGCTATTGTAATTTAGTACATTTTATTTCATCATCGAATTTCAAGGTGTTCTATTGATTCAAATATAGTAATTTACTGTGTTTGATGTATCGATGAAGAAACCATTTAAAAAAACCTCAAACATCTTTTCCATGTATAATTAGTGACTTTGTCTTATTTTGAAATATAGTTCAGTCTTCTGTTGAGAGATGTTTTAAGACAGTATCATTCTCATTGATACTTTTGTTTTAGATATATCATGCTATAATGAGGAAATAACAGTGAACTAATGTACCTTTGCACATTTTTTTCTTCTTTAGGATGTCTTTATGTGACTATAAGCTCTGAAGTTGGAGTCTGAATGTCTTTCTAACTGTGAAGCACATACTAATTTTTTAAGAACTGTAGAGTTGTTAAATGAAACATAATTATTAGTGAGTTAGGGTTGGTTTTTTGCTTTTTTTTTTTTTCTTTTAGTGATATATGTTCATTGCCAAGATGACAATGAAACAAATTTTATGCTTTTGTTCCCATTTGTCTACATAACAAACCCCATACCTAAATACATATATTTTATTAGACTTGGTAAGTTTTCAGTCACAGCCAAAGAGCACAATAATAGTGATAAGATAGGTCAGTCTACGATGGAGTTGAATGTAAGAGTTCCCATGGCATTGGAGCGAACTGCACCCGGCAGAGATCACTACTTCACCATCTTTAACATGAACCCCTTGCCATATATGAAGTAGTAACAAAAGAAAGTTAAAGAGTTTTTAGTTATGTACCTATACAGCAGGTTGAGAATGTATCATTAGTTACATATTCAACCTTTAAAATTCTATCAAACTTACTATATGTTACATGCACATTTGTATTCAGCTGAACAGAACACGAGTTTCTAATCCTTTAACATGTAGTTGAGCATAGCTTAGACTCATTTTTGTTTAAACTTTTTTGTCCTTTAAAGGAAGGTACTTTTCAGCTCTCACAGCACACTGTGCCACATTCGCACATCACCTTACTAGTGTGGAGATGATAGGATCAAAAGCCATTCTAGGAAAAGCTGTACCAGGTCAGGTGAGGAAGGAAAAAAAAAGGCAAGTGACACTTCTGAATACTTTTTTCAGCCTCCTGGGACTAGCAGGTGAAGGACTACCTGTGAGATCTCTGTAGTTAGAGATATTAATTGATTATTTTCTCATGTTCTTTTCCTTCCACTCTTTTCTCCATACCCTGACTTGATTCCCTGGTTTTGCCTTATACTAATTTTAAATGTATCACGCACAAAAACATATCAAAAGACCATTCAGTTTTCTTAACACTGTTCAGTCTTCAATCAAGGAGAATGTCAAACATCCAGATGCATATAATCTGCTTTGCAAAAAATGAGCTGCTCTGCACTGAATATTACTGCTTTAGTCACTCATGCCACTTCATGTTTATATTGAAATTTCTGAATGTTATGTATTAGACGATGTAGCTGTCTCTCCTTGTATGCACAGGAAGAATGAAGTTTTATGGGAAGAGGTTTGTTAAGTTCCAGTTCAGATAAAGTCAGGGTTTACAAATGGAAAGTCAACTGTTTGCTATGTAAGAAAAGATACCGTTCATAGGAGATGGTTGATGTTTTAGGTAAAGTTACATGCAAGTAGAGGCAAAAGCTTTCAAACTGTTTCCAAGAACAAGGAGAAAAAAATTCTTAACATATAGAATGATTTCAATAATCATACACAAGGAATCCTGTAGTTACAACAGATTATTCCTTTAGGCAGCAGGAATAGAACTTGGAGCAGAATGTCAGGAAAACAGATTTGCTAGAGAACAGCACTAACAACATCTGCACCTGTCCCAAGTTCATAATCTAAGTAGATTATTGATTTTAATATTTAACACATCTACTCAGTTCATTTACATCAGAGTAAATATTGTGGTTGCTGTTGCTTAGTAGCTAAACAGCTAAGATGTTGAATATTTAAAACACACAGTCGGAATCCCAGAACTTTTCTGTGAAACCTGATGTTCATTTCTGTCTGTGTGTATGTTGCTTTCACAGGCTCACCATCCCCTTTCCAATTCTACATTTCCTAGAGTAGCGATTAAAGGATGTTTAAGAGAAAAGCATACCTTTCCTAGTCCAGGTTTACCATCTCATGAGTGGGAGTAACTATCAATCTGCTGTTCAGTTATATTAACAATAATTTCTTTAACAATCCTTCCTTCTTCTCACCTTGTAAGACATGATAGATACTCACCCAGCCTTGGATTTAGACTGTCTGCACAGTTCATCCCACTGTCTTACTCAAGAGAAAGTCAGCCCTCCTTTTGGCTTCAGAAAACCTATCAATATTATTAATAAGCAAAACAATATAGTACCTAATTTTTATTTTTTTTTAATAAAGTTCTTTACGGGTTCTGGTCTTGTTAATGTTTCAGTCAAATACCCCTTAATAGTCCCAAAGTACTAGTTCAGGGGACCAAGAAGCAACTGAGATGTTCAGATGGACATTCTCTGACATTATACTGTAAAGCAGAAGTAGCCTGAGGGTCATGCTCAAGTCTGGATGTGTTGCCCTTACCATTCACTTGCTTCAACATCTTCTTTCTCTGGGGTGACCCATTAAATATACTCAAGTTGAAAGTCTCAGATATGGATTCATTTTGAAGGAGCACATAATATAGTTAGCTGTCCAGGCTGGATAATTTTTTGACTGGTTGCATGTGAACATCAGAAATGAAGCTTGCTCATGGCTTTCTCTGAAAAGGCAGAGTTCGGGCTACCTTCAAAAGAAATGTGAATTGGTGGAGCCAGACCTACAGTGTGCTCTGGCTGTTGCTCATCTTGCAACCTCAGACACCACCAGTTTTACCATTAAGACTGTGATTATTTGAATTGGTCTGAGCTTAGTTCCTTTATGACAGCTCCCTAAGGGATTATGTTTAAACTTAAACATAAGCCTGAAATGGAGATTTGGAGGGCTTTCATACTTGCTCCCAGTTGTGCATTTTACTTTAAAATGGTGACTGCAGCAAGTTCAGCATGTTGAAAAACTAGTCAGAGTATTTTATATGATTTAAATGTTCATGTCTCACTGTCAGGAAAAAAAAGATGGAACACTATAGTTTGCTTTATGTACTATTTATGTTTCAAATAGTAGCAATGATCCATTTTTTTTTCTTACAAAGCAAGGTTTCATTTAAAAATGCCAGTTTCATTGAACCTGAAGTGCTTTGTATGAAACAATCTGGGGTTGCGTTCACTGGGAGAGGTCTGTTGAAGATCCTAGGAAGCACTGGATCTTTTGCCAAGATAGTCAGGAAAACTAGCTATGTCACCTGTCTTTGATCCTTTATGAGTGGTTGTCTTCAACAAGATAAAGTTGTCTGTTTTGAAATACACCTCTTTTCAGCATTATTCAACAAATCTTGTATTCAACAAGATCATTTACCTGAGATCATTCATTTAATAGAGATTTCTCATGAGATAGTCACTTTATTAGAAGCATTTATTCTGCTGGAGGACAAACCCCATTCTTAAGAATTCTTATTTTTAATCAAAATAGCTCATTCTAAAGCAACCTCTAACTGAAACACTGAACAGTGTTTCTTCTTCCAGTTCTTCTCTAAGGTACCATCTGGCAACATAATTAAAGTTATTTCATCTGTGATATGGCAGGAAGTAACAAGATTTGAAAAAAGTCATCTTGAACTGTCCCCAGAATACTTTTCCATCTTTGACACTAGAGTGAGTTAAATTACTTACTCTAGTGATGCTAAACCATAAACTTTCCTTCAAATTGTTGTTCAATTATAGCTGTGTGTTACTCCTTACACAAATACACTTAATAAGTGGAAGCACATACACTTTCTAGATACCTAGAAGCCAAATTCACTATTATTTTGCTTTTATACTGTCAAGTCTTCTGTACAACTTGATGAGAAAAATCTCTTTTCCATTTTCCACTGGCTACAGTCTTCTCCTGGCTCAATGGTAATAGCTGTGGCATCATGCCAAGGAAACTGTCAAGTTCAATGTGATTCCCATGTTCCATTGAAGAATTATGCTTTCCATTTCACAAAGGAGGATTTCTGAGTTTCACCCCCTCTAGAAATGATTCAGCCCAAGAAAAGGGAAAAAACGAAATTTCTCCAGTGTAGAGAAGCTTCACTTTAGGGCTGTCAAATAATAGCTAAAATATTATGACTTATTCTTCCAGATATACTTTTAACTTTAAGGCAAGTAACTTGCAGTAAGGGTTTAAAGATATGTCCCTTTATACTAGTCAAAATAAAACCTTTTTCTCTTATAATGTTTATCACTGGCTGTTAAAGTAGTGAGCTTCATGTGCTTCATTTCCAGAGTGCTGGAAGGGTGCCTTCTGAATAGGCATCTGCTAAAACATTTTCTATCAAGAAGAAAGGAAAAGGTCTGTTCCAGCCAATTATTTCCCCATCCCTCTTATTTTGATCATCTCCAGCATCATATGGAAGCCATCACTGTTAGAAAGTTAAAATCATATTTGTACCAGACAAACCGACTCCTAATATGGATTTTATTTTGGACACCACAACATTTGACATGCTCGCTATAATAAGCCATTTCTTACATTTAAATTGCAAGCATTTCTGTGGTAATTAAAATACAACATATTCTCTGTCGGATGTCTGCCTGACTTGGGTAGTTTTCAGGATAACAATTGTCCAAGAAGCTCTGCTGCAGTGTGAAAAAGTCAAACAGATGGAAAGTTTTAGTTTATTTTAGTGTATTTTATTTAGCTAAAGAACAGGGCAACAGAAAGTTTAATAAAATATTAAAAGACTAATAACAAGGGCATATCACTCATTTAAACCCCTGGTGTGACAACGTACACAAAGTTGTGGTAACACATCAACAGGACAGGAAGGAAATTAATATTGGTCTTTTTAGGAAACACTAAATTATCTTATAGAGATTTTACTGGTCAGAGCATGAAACAATAGAAATCAAAGCTTTTAAAAGACTGCTCATTTAACATCTCAGTAGAGTAAGTACATGAATATGAAAGTTTGGATAATTTCACATTTATATCTGTGAATGTTTGATTTTTCCCAAGGTAATGGAATTTACTTTGCAGCAATCCAAGACTGGTAATAGCATTTCATAGTTCACTTTTGTTTCACATGTATTCCAAGATTTTTTTTATTCTACAGGAAGTGATAGAAACCTATAAGGTAGTTAAAGTCACCAGAAGTATTCTTGGTTTTAACTCAGGATCCATGACTGACTCATTGTCTGACTTTAGTGAATGTGAAGTTAACATTTCAGACAGTTCAAATGCTAACAAAATAAAACGCAGGTCTTATTGACCACCAAATGGTCAGCTGGAATGTCATTTCTGTGTTAATCAATGAAAGCCAAACAGAAAAATCAGCTGGGCTCAAAGAGCTCAAACCTGGATCAATAAACAGCAGCAAAATTATGTTGTTAGTATTACAACTTTCTGAAATGGGAATTGGGGTTGAGATAGAATATTTTGGGCAGAGTTATTAAAAGCTAATAATGTATAAATACTGCAACAACAAAAATATGCTAATTGCTTCTTAAATGTTTGAAAAATATTTTTGCCTCACTTAAAATTCAGTTACATGACTGATAGGGAAATATTATGATTAAACACCACATGACTTTGAGTCAATGAGAAATTGAATGCAGACCAAATTAAAATGCTGTTTCTGTTAACCAAAAGGCATTGAAAATCGTTTGAAGGGTTAGGACCAAGTAGGACAATATAAGGGAAATGGAAGATCTAAGTGAAATCTAAAGAGGCAAATCGCTCTCTGAGAAGGCCAGAGTAAAATATCTTAATTTATTACTGAAGAAACTACGGGTATGAAGTAAATTTTCCATATTAAATGATTGCTAGTGTAGGTTTCTTGTTTCCTAACTGTGTTACATGAAAGAAAGAAAAAGGGAATGGGTAGGTCAAGGAAAAGGCTATAAACCCCCCCACAGTTATTAACTCTGAATAATTTTAATAATGCTACTTACAGAGCGATTAAAAATGGGCATAATTACTGCACTTTTTAACTACATTAGGGTAAGGCTAATATGCTGCTTCATTAGTGCTTAGCAAGGCCAAAGTTTTGACAGTGTTTATAATAGCTTTCCCAATCTGAAGGGTACGAATGCAGAAAAGTCTAGCATTTCCCCTGAACTGTTGGATGGGAAGTAAGGGACAGGGAAGTGTATATAGGAAATTAATTAGGTTGGCAGGCTCTCAGGGGATAATCTTTTTACAGTGTATGATGTATTTTGTGGCCTAGCGGTGTTCTCCATCTGTTTGTTCAATGTACATACACTTGGGTAGTGAACCTTTTAAGACTTTTCTTAGATATATATGTAATTGAGAGGAAGATTTATTTTGCAGATGGTTTGCAGCAGAGCTTAAGGATAGTTTAACTGCATTAATAGTTAAGATTTATTTCCTTTGTGATTCTAGTCTCCAGGCAAGAAAAATCAATAAACTTTGGAGCCTTGTTAGGATTTTGGAGGAAAATAGTCTTGCCTACCTTTTCCTATCACAAATAACAATACTCTGTTTCAAACTTACTCTTGGTACCCAAGTTTCTTACTCCTAATTAGGGCTTGTGGTCTGTCTGACAATTTCTTACAGGAGGGAGAAAGTATCCATAACGGACAGGCCAAAATTTACCTTCTTATCATTCAGCAGAAAGCCAGGAGCATCTCTTTTAGAAGCAGATGCTTTAGTTCTGTAACTCGCTCCAGAGCTTCAATTGGAAAGTGAAAATGGGGATTGTGTTACTTCTAGTTGCTGGAACTATATTGACTACATCTTAAAATATGATATTTAGAACCACAGCTAAGTTTTGAAAGAAGACTTGCTGAAAATTTTGGATTTGTATTCATTTCACACAGAACAAAATTTAAAGCTTAGAACTAGCCTAAATAAATGAGGGGGGAAAGGAAGGAAACAATCTAAAGGAGAAATATTTATTTTATTTCAACATCAGAAACATTAGTTATTCTCTCATATCGTGACACCAGAATATACATTAAAGATTTCCTTCCCACTTCACAGAATAACAATGGGCATAGAAAGGGATTTTTATATCTAAGAATACATAAAGCTGAAAAGGCAATTCAGAAATATAATTCAGAGTCACATGTTACAATCACTGCATAGAAAGGGGAATCCATAGAAACATTTATACAGAGAAGAGCTTCAAACAATTTTTGCTGAGAACAAAAATATAAACAAATTAGAAACAGGAACATTAGATATTCATGTGACTGGATGGGCCACATTATTTACTCTTGAGACCCTACAGCCTTTGCTTTTAGAACACATTTGCAATAGGCTTTTCTTAAACTTGGGTATCCATGAAAGCTGGCATAGTTCTGAAAGAACCCACAAGCATAAATCCAAGTACATTCTACATTATTATCTTTTCATGTTCTGTCTCTCAATTCAGTTCAAATTAAGTTTTATTGTAGCTTTTGTTAGTGCTCAGAAGTACCAGCCAAATTATGCCAAATGTTTTCCAAAGATAATTTTGCTCCCTTCTTACATGGCGAACTACATGATCCTAATTGTAACTATTGCAGTGCCCAAGTATTATTTTGATCTCAAATTGTTGAGGATTTTGTGGTCCTGAAGTGCAAAAACTCCTGTGATGACTGCTAATTGCAACTTCTAATTTCATCTGGAGCAAGACTGAAAACAACAGGTTTACCATAATACATTGAATTAAGCTTATTTTACCCATTTGTATATTCCACTGATCCACTGATTTAAACTGCTAGAGTTTGGTCACTGCTATCTAATTAATTTCAAATGCATAGATAACATTGTTGTCAAACCATGCTGACTTAATTTTCAACTTGCTTTTAAAAGATGGAAGTACATGAACGTCAAGCTGTTCACTATTATGTTTCAGTAACTGCATAATGACACATTTCAGCAAACAGTATGGACGTTTTCTCTTTTATACATGTGACAAATAGATCTGCCTCCATCCTATGTATGGCTTTGTTTAAAAGGAATAGAGGTTTTGTAGAACAGAAAGTACATAAATATAAGTAGTCCTACAGGATATTATCAAAGAAAAAATAAGACTGGTTGAAAAATGAATTTGAGTATCAGCTTCCAATTTTCCTTTTCTGTGCACATTTAATTATTTCATTTTAGAAAATATAACTTTTAGTTCATTTTACCCTTTTTAATTTATTTATAGAAAAATTTCCAGGACAGAAATTTGTTCTGGAAGGCTAACATTAAAGAACATTTCAACAATGTTTTTTTTAATGGCATCATTACATCAGATGGTCAAGTATAGATTATACATGTCCATAACTAATTAAAGTACCCTAGAAAATGTAGGCTGTCATCAAATAAATGCAGTTGTGTGCCAAAATCTCAAGTATCTATCAGATTCTGAAGTAAATATGAACACTTGGAGTAGTAAATACCATTTTGTGCTTGCAGCTGTATAGTCAGTCCTATAGAATGGTCCCAAACTTCATTTAAACAGACACCCTTAAATTCTGTAGAAGAGTTTCAGATCTCGATTACAGCACTACGCATTCAACGTAACTCCATTGTCTTCTAGTGGATTTATTCCAAAGAAACTGAGATCAGAGTCTGACTGGCTGCTTTTGTATGATAGTCCTGGCAGTGTTAACCTCTCCTGATATTTACTGCTGACTCCTGCAGCACTTCAGAATTTCTTACTGTGTCTTTAGGAGGGTAAAAAATATGGGGACCTGGCCAGTTCTGAAGTTTTGTAGAGGCTGGTACACTATGGGAAACAGAGTTGTCTGGTATCTTCTTGCCTCAGGATATAGATGCATTTCTCAGATAAGTACTGAAGAATGATACATTTATTTTTAGTCTTTCTGTAATTTCATTCACTTGCTGATGACAATCCATGATAACCTGCTGGTTGAACAGTGAGGAGCAATGATGTTAGACAGATATTTTCCCTTATGATTCAGCCTGCTGAAAATAATAAGAATCTGTCTTAATTCATGTCTCCTTTCCATCTAAGTTCAAAATGGAAAACAACATTCATTTGAACAAGATGCACTCTTTCCTACAGAATCTTAACAGTTTCATTTAACAGCTAATCTGAATATGTGGTTTGATGTCAGTTGCATTATTTGAGGTATAATCTTTGCCATTTTACAAGCAATTCAGCAATCCAGTTGAAAAGTCTTAATTAGTTTACTCAATTAATTTCTTTATATTAGTAGTCAGCCTATTGCTAATAGAACAGTGTTCAAATTTATTAAAGAATAACCACTTTATCAGCTATGCTGAAAGTAACTTTCACATTTCCTGCTACTTGTTCATTTTTTTTACCATGGATTTCTGTGATCCTGCTGTTTGCTGTTTAGTTCATAGGCTGACTCCAAAAAGAGTTGTAGAAATTAATGTTACACTTCAAAATAGGAATCGAGATGTAGGATTGTATACCATGAAATCCCTTTTAGGTTGAGATCAGCAGCATGCCAGCATGCTATGCAGAGAAGAGCAGGTTCACAACCATCTGACAAGACTGTATGGAACAGATAAGCTTAAGCTGCTTAGCAGGGAATGAGCAGTCTTGAATCGTGATCTTAGAATTCTTTTAACAAATTATTCTTCAATGTAAAATATGTAAGCAGTCTTTGGAGTTGTTCATCTTGTATGATGCTGAGCTATTAACTGTGTTCTTTAGGAAATTAGCTTGAATCTGTTCAAAAAGATTACAAGGAATGCAGATTTCTTATTCCAAAGTAGTTTAACCTGTACTTTTTTGTAACTTCTGGTAAAAGACAATTAGTGTGCTATAACATATTAGAGACTGGAATACAAAACCACTGCAAAAGTATAAATAAAGTCTTAAAAAGAGAAATAAAAATGCATATGTTCCAAAACAAGCAAGCAAACAAAACTGGGGTAAGTAGTAAGAGGCCACTTAAAATTTCATCCTACTTTGGCTATGAAATGAAAACTGCTGTGGCAATACAAAATTATCTTGGGAATTCCCCCCCCCCCCCCCCCCCCCCGCAAAAAAAAATCTAACTTATTCATTACAAAAGCTGAGAATCACTGTTTTGACAGCTAAACTACTATATAGAAAGGAAGAGGGTCCTCATTTTATTAGCATGTAAACAGTATTGCACAAATGTAGTTAAACAAATCAGAGCTATTTGGCTAACATGTTTATTGAACAAGCAATTGTCTGTATGCATCTGGGTGGATGTTCTCAGTAGGGATTGAGGCATCTTGGGTTTTGTGTTCAGAAAGTAACTTTGAATTAATTTTTCTACATTTCTGTCCTTGTCAGCCTGTGTTAAACACATTTGGAGCATGCCCCCTCCTCCCCATCCCCAGGGGACGGACTTATGTGCCTATTTTTCTGATCTCTCTTGCACTTGGTCGAGATTATTCTGTACATGCACAAATATTGTGCTTGGGCAGCTTGCTGTATTGCCAGCACAAGGGAGTTCACTGGTCAGTGAGGGGATTACCTAACTAGTTCAGGCATGCCCTGAAGGACTCAGTTTGTTTTGGTTAAATCTCAATAAAGAGATATAGAGTCTGTCTAAGTCTTCTGGTTCCAGACACCATCCTGACATTTCCGTGAGACATGTGTTGTTTCCACTGATGGAACAACATGCCGCACTTTGGAATCCTAATTTTTTATGCTGCTGGAATACAGATATGCATGTCAATCCAAGTCTCCCTTTTCCTTTTTTTCCTCAGCTCTGCAGATTCAAAGGAGAAAATATGTTAGGAGTCTAATCCAAAAGTCTGTAATTCCTCCTGCTTGCACCAAACTTAATTCTCCAATGTTCTTTCAAAAGAAGATACCTTTTTATTTAGGAATGACTCTGAACATCTGGTTTTGGATGGGATTTTTGCTAGTGTAATCAATATTTTTATTTATAGATACATTTTTCCAAAAGAACACGTTGTATGTTTGGATACGGATTTATCTAAACAATCTTACAGTATTTATAAGATCTGTTCTGATGCCAGCTTTGACTTGATTACATCCCTAGTGTTCTCTTCAGTTTTCCTTGCGTGATTATGCAGGAGTTGTGAGTGGTTTTGAAACAGTCATTTTTATTTCTCTGTTAAATAATATGTTTAAAAAGTAACTTTCTGTAGCAAGCAGTTATGCCAAACATAAATACAGACTACTATAACTCTGTTGAAGAATTTAGATTAACTGCTGGTACTATCATTTTGGGACCGTTTGTCAATAGAGAAGTCGAAAGGTGCACAGATATAACTGCCATTTAAGTAAAGATGGTACATACTATGCTTTGTGTAAGAATGGAATGATAAAGTGTTAAATGTAAATTTGAATTTCTTAGCTTTTTCTCACTTCATGCCACAACCCTACTATTTTTCCAGCTTAATTGTCAGTCCGGAAGGTAATTTGTTCCATGTAGTTTTAACAAGTCTGTGTACTGGATGTAGGAAAGTTTACCGATAGTAATAAAGTTTTGTTACAGTCTTCATCTCATTTTCCTTCATACATTTCTTTTACAGTATTTCTTTTATCAGCATCTTCCAAACACCATGACTAACAGCTGCACACAAGGACTTTGCAAAGCTACAGTGCTGTTTAATAATGAGAGAGAACATTCTGAGACACAATGAGGAAGATGGGAAATCATATTTAAATTAAGGGATCTTGAAGGCCTTTGGATTGAGGGGTTCCATTTAGTTGTTTGTTAACGTAACTTGTGCTTCAGCAAAAATACAAGTTTGGATTTCAACGATGGAATGCAAACAAACAGGCTTGCAAAATGTAAAAACATTTTTGAGATGGGATGACTATTACTTTAACTATTAAAAAAATTACTAACTACATTAATTGTATAAAAAGAAGTGTATTGGGTTTGTGTAGCAAGGTTTTGGTAGCAGGGGAGTTACAGGGGTGGCTTCAGTGAGAAGCTGCTGGGAGCTTCCCCTGTGTCCGACAGAGCCAATGCCAGCCGGCTCTAAGACGGACCCACTGCTGGCCAAGGCTGAGCCCATCAGTGATAATGGTAGCGACTCTGTGATAACATATTTAAGAAGGAAAAAAACTTGCAGGGCACACAGAAACGGCAGCCAGAGAGAGGAGTGAGAACATGTAAGAGAAACAACCCTGCAGACCCCCAGGTCAGTGAAGAAGGAGAGGGAGGAGATGCTCCAGGCACTGGAGCAGAGATTCCCCTGCAGCCCGTGGGGAAGACCATAGTGAGGCAGGCTGTCCTCTGCAGTCCATGGAGGTCCACAGTGGAGCAGATCTCCACCTGCAGCCCGTGGAGGACCCCACGCCGGAGCAGGTGGGTGCCCGAAGAAGGCTGTGACCCTGTGGGAAGCCTGCGCTGCAGCAGGTTCCTGGCAGGACCTGTGGATCTGTGGAGGGAGGAGCCCACGGAGCAGGTATTCTGGCAGGACTTGTGACCCCATGGGGGACCCACGCTGGAGCAGTGTGCTCCTGAAGGACTGCACCCCGTGGAAGGGACCCATGCTGGAGCAGTTCGTGAAGAACTGCAGCCCATGGGAAGGACCCACACTGGAGAAGTTCGTGGAGGACTGTCTCCCGTGGGAGGGACCCCACGCTGGAGCAGGGGAAGAGTGTCATGGGTCCTGCCCCTGAAAAGGATGAAGCGGCAGAGACAACATGTGATGAACTGACCGTAAACCCCATTCCCCGTCCCCCTGTGCCGCTGCCGGGGCTAGGTAGAGAATCTGGGAGTGAAGTTGTGCCCGGGAAGAAGGGAGGGGTGGAGGGAAGGTGTTTTGAGATTTGGTTTTATTTCTCATTACCCTACTCTGGTTGATTGGTAATAAATTAATTTTCCCTCAAGTTGAGTCTGTTTTGCCTGTGATGGTAATTGGTGAGTGATCTCTCCTGTCCTCATCTTGACCCACGAGCCCTTTGTTATATTTTCTCTCCCCTGTCCAGCTGAGGAGAGGAGAGTGATAGAGTGGCTTTGGTGGGCACCTGGTGTCCAGCCAGAGTCAACCCACCACAAGAAGAAAAGGATGTGCAACCAAAACCCAAAGTCTTTGCTACTTGAAATGCTAGAAGTAACACTACTTAGTGAAAAAACAGAACAACTCATCAAATAATTTTCTTTTAAAATCTCACTTTAATACTTTGAGAGGTGTCTTGCTTCTGTCTAGTGATGTGAGTATAAACTATCCCTTGCACTTACTGAAAAAAATTTTCCATCTAAACTTGCTTTTCTGACTTAATATGAAATCCCAAAATATAAGAGCATGTTATGCAATGTTTTCAGTAATTACTTTTGTGTGTCAGTAAATGGATTCTTAGCAACCAAATGCCTTTATTATTTGTTAATCCTTGAGTTCTGGAGGGGATCCTTTGAGAAGAAGGTTGCAGTGTACCAAAAGACATAATGTTGCCCCCAAGATACTATAACATTGGGTTAAAATATATATACCTACTGCATTTTTCACCTTTCATGAGACATCAAATGTACAATCACAACAGACCTACATTTCTAGAATAGTATTTTATTGACATCTTTCCATTTACAAGTAGAAATTAGTCATACATATAATTATACTGAAACTGTTCTGTTGACATTACCTAGAGAGAAAAACTTTTGATTCAAGTAATCGTATTTATTTTGAATCTTCAGATAGAACCTAAATAAAGGAAAATCAGGAGTAGGTATACATGTTTATATACATACATAGATATAAATACATATATATATATACACACACACACATTTTCTGCTACTAATTCTACAAATGCTACTAATTCCAAAATTACAGTGTAAAGATATATACAAATTATCACATCTTATTTCATTACCTTATTTTTTGGCTTGCTGATAAAATCTTGTTCCTTACTGCTCAGTGTTATTTTGAGAAGTCAGTTTATGAGACCTCTAGCACAGTCTTCTGGATATTGTTGTATAGTCTTTCAAGCTTAATTTCATATGCTTAGGTAGATCTCAGTTCCGTAAAGACTTCTGCAGTTCTTTGACTTTATATAACATGTAGCTTGTTTCCACTTACTACAAAAAGCCTGAAGGCAGATAAACTGGTTTTGATTTAAGAATATGGCAAAATGTAAGTTAGAAAGGACCCTTATTTGGTCATTCTCATGAATGACTGCCAGTTTCTTGAAACCTTCCATACTGAGGTACTAAAAATTGATTGCATGGATATACTCAGTTCTGAGTATATTAAGCAGAATTATCTCCTGTGAAGTATTTTGTGTTGTCCGCAGACTTCAGTTTCCTGTACTATTTTCTGGTTTTCATGTCTTCTCAATGTTACGCTGTGTTTGTTTCTTGCCAGGTTATATTCTGTCTCTTCAACAATTATCTTTATTTGCCATGTCTGGATATTTGGAGCCACAAAGGAGATGCATTTTGTTTTCTTTCCTTTGCACATTTGCAGTCTCCTATTCTTTCACATTCTGTTTCTTCAGTCATTAAACGCTTTTGTAACAACTTGTGGCTTGTCATAAGTGGTATAATATGTTCACGTGATTTTGCATTCCTTATGAAGATCTTGCATCCATTTCCACAAAAGGCTCTTCAACTATTTCTCATTATTCCCTTTGTCTGAGAAGATTTTTCTTAAACAAATTTCTTAAAGAAAATTCTTTCCTTAAGAAATGATCCTTAAGATTCTCCATCAAATGTACTCTCACCTCAAAAGAGATTAATACTGACTTCCATGTCCGAAAGAACCATATAACCAAAAGAAATTTGAAGGGTGAGACCTCAGATGGGATAAATGGTAATAACCTCACTAAAGTCAAAACATGCTGAGGTTGTGGTCCCTTTTTTTAAGCAGGAAGCTAATGCACTCAGTGTGAATGTAATTCAAAACTTCTTATTTTCATCCCATTACCTATTGTGGTCTCTCTTTGTGTCAAATGAAATGTTCTTTAACTAAACCTTAAAATTTTATTTACCTATTTAATTATCTGTAATTTTTAATCTTGCTCTGTAGCACAAATAACATATTTATCTTGATTGCTCCAAATGTACACCTATGGCTCTCTAACACTGAGGAAACTTTAGTGTTTGAAGAACTTAGCCAGAGATAAAATTACTGTTTTTTTCAAGCATTTTACCAGGGAAAAAAAATACAGAATGTGTTGAGTAAATCATTTAACAAATATTCTTCAAACAGTTCTAATTGTCAGGTCCAGAATGCTACCAAGTTAATTTGTCTTTGATGTTCTTCTCTGCAAGAACAATGTCTTACAGATACAGGATTTTTTTTTTTGTAATATAAATTATCTCAAAACTCTATCTATTATTCATAGTAATAACTGTCTCTCTGGCTGACAGCTTGAAAAAACCCAATGCTTTATGGCACTGAAAGAACATTCAATAAATACCTGCAGCACTAGTTAATCTCAATCCATTTTTCAAATGTTATACTTTTAATACAATTCCAAAACCAAGCTTGAGAAGCAGACAGGAAGTTAGACGAATCTCTGCCAAGATAGGAAAAATGTTTCAAAGCAAGATTGAAAATCAGAATAACAGTTGAAATACAATTATAACCCAGGCCAGAGGTTTTATGTGCCTCATGCACATAAGGAAGTCACGAGAAGTCAACAGAAAGATAATTCTGCCCTTCAGTGAGAGCTGAATCTTACCAACTACACAGTGGGTGGAGGTAGGGATGTGTATGCCTTTTTTAAGAGTACAATGAGAGTTACATATGACTTTCTCTTTCTTCATGGAGATTATGCTGGTTTATTGGAGAAAGTCATCAAAGTAAGCTCATCAGATGGCTACACAAAAGAACATATTATTACTTAGCTTTTTAATGTGGCAAGATAATGAGCAATCTGAATTCAGCTACAGCTTAGAGAGAGCTCTTAACATGAACAAAAGTTACGGATTTCACTTTTCTCTAAATTCATGCATTGCCAATAGAGTTTTGCAAGTTTTTTGCCAGTAAGATACAAAAAGTTATTTTCCCCACAAAGCTCATCTTCTCTCCTAATAAAAATTAAACATAGATTACAGTGAAGTGTAGGAGCTGAAGGTCAAATGCTGTGTTTTACTTACCACCACTGAATTTTACACACATGGCCATCAGCATTCAGGTATGCAAAGCTTCACACTTGCAAGCAGAGAAGAAAATTCCTTCCATTATTTGTTTTTTTTCTTTTGTTTTCTTTAGTGTAAGCTCAGGGAAAATGAATACAGATTACTATCCATCCTTCTGCACTATGTGCAAAAAGAAAGTCACATTTGGTCCCCTTTTTTTTTTGTTTTGATATACAGGTTGTCATGAGACTTTGGTATTTGAGAAGAACAGTACTGTGGTAAGCAGAGGTGAATCAAAGTAATTTACATAAACACATAAATGTACATATATACCAGAATTATAAAGGATTGCCCTAGCATATTGTAGCCCTATAGCCTGCTACAATAATTTCTTGTTTCTGGCCAGCAGTTTGTAATTAACTTAGGCATACAGCTCTCACTAGCTGTATCTAAGCTGTGGCAGCCATGCCTTTTATAACTGTTGTGGCTGAATTGCTTGACTGTGAGATAGGAGAATTAAAATTTGCTTTTGATGGTGTTTTGGGTAAGAATGACTTGAGACAATAGTGTTCCTGCATGCTGATTTCAGCTGTAATGAATTTATAGATATGATGACATTCCTCATTTAACAAAGTATTCTCCAAACTATGGTATAGTCTCACATGATATGGTGACTGGCATCCACTATAATTTTTAACAGGATTTACTACTCAATCTGTTCTGTCCAGTATATTGTACATTAAATGTCAGCCAATTAGTTCACCAGTTTCTTCATAACATCATATGATTTAATTAAACTCTGATGAGCAGACAAGGTAGTCATAATACCAACTTATTTTAAAAGCTATTTAAGTCATGCAACAATCCCAGTTCATTACACTTAAAGAGTCCCTACTACATCTTCATGTAGTTTTATCTTGTCAACTTTTAATTAGTGGCAACAGCATGAGAAGACTTTAATTTCTGGAAAGTTAGCTGTCATTAACTGCTAGCTTAATTTGAATTAGCTCGATGCTCAAACAAGATAACTGGAATTCAGAATTTTTACCTGTCAGTAATTTTTACCTATGCATTGTCTAATGTTTAGCCTTTTAATTTGGAAAAAAAAAAAAAGACTTTGATGACCACCTAATAATTTTCTACTACTTTTTTTATATTGTTAAATTATTAACCAAACATCTTGAAGTAAATTGTATGATTTATTTTAGTTTAACGGGACCAAGAATAATACAGACAGTTGTTCTGAATAGATTTTTCTTGTTGTATGCCTCGATATATCTTTAGGCTAGTGTTAGCATTAAACATAAGGTCATGTGTTCTTGGGTTTATCTGACTTCTACTTACTCACTGATGAAGTGTTCTCACTGTCCTTCCTGAAACTGTAATAACAAAGAAAACTGAAATAGTGCTATAGTGTTATTACTTTTGACATGAGGTGAATCTGAAAACATTTTAAAAAATTTATGCAGGAATCACTTTGTTTTATTTTGAATTAAACACCCTCTCGTGTCTCTAGAAGAATCAGTAAGATAAAAGTCAGAAAACTGGAAAAGCACATGTCTTACTCTACACTCTTCTCCTCACATTGTCTGCCTCACAGGCCCCAGACCTTTCAGCTAAGGCATGGCCTGAACCATATGTGATTTCTATGTATTTAGTAATCCACAATGGATTTCTCTTCTCCAAAAAAGATTTGAATTGCTTTTTTTTTTTACTTTTCTGCTTGTTTGTAGATATGTTTTTCAAAGGAGCTATGATTATCATTTTGTCGAAAGACTGTCAGGTAGGCTTCTTGCTCCTATTGCACGTGTAGGATTTATTATTCATTTTGATTTCTTCTGCTAATTATTTCTCAAATATTTATGAAATAATAGTCCTCAGCTTGACATAGGCAGTGAAAAATTTCTATTATAAAAAGATGATCATTAGAAAGGTAAAATTGAGCATTTTTGTTAATCCAACTTTTCTCAAGGAGGATTCACCTTCACACAAGGGATTAAAAGCACAGCTTAATTAATATTGCACATCACTCTAGGGCTGTCATGTAAAAGGTTCAGCTTTTTTTTTTTTTTTAACTTGCTTTTATGGCTTTGTGTGGCGGGGTTTTTTTGGTAGCGGGGGAGGGGACCGCAGGGGTGGTTCCTGTGAGAAGCTGCTAGAAGCTTCCCCGGCTCCAAGTCGGACCCGCCTCTGGCCCAGGCCGAGCCCGTCAGTGACGGTGGTAGTGCCTCCGGGAGAACAGATTTAAGAAGGGGAACCGGTAGTGAGTGGGAGTATTGGAACGTGAGAGGAACCCCTCTGCAGACACCGAGGTCAGTGAGGAAGGAGGGGGAGGAGGTGCACTGGAGGAGGGGATGCCCCTGCAGCCCGTGGTGAGACGGCAGGCTGTCCCCCCCAGCCCGTGGAGGGGAGCGGGGGAGTGGAGGCCCCCCAAGATGGCCGCGACTCCATGGGAAAGCCCGCGCTGGAGCAGTCTGTGACTAAAGACCAGCCCGCGGAAAGGACCCATGCCAGGGAACTTTGTGAGGAACTGCAGCCCGCGGAAAGGACTCACGTTGGAGAAGTTCGTGAAGGACTGTCTCCCTTGGGAGGGACCCCACGCTGGAGCAGGGGACGAGTGAGGAGTCCTCCTCCCCCTGAGGAGGAAGGAGCGGCAGAGACGAGGTGTGGGGAGCTGACCCCAACCCCCATCCCCTGTTCCCCTGCGCCGCCGGGGGAGGAGGGAGAGAGAACCGGGAGTGGAGCTGAGCCGGGAAGGAGGGAGGGGTGGGGGGAAGGTGTTCTAAGGTTTGGGTTTACTTCCTAATATCCCTGTTTTGATTTGATTGGTAGTAAATTAAATTGATTTTGTTTCTTCCCCAAGTTGAACCTGTCTGTTGCCCGTGACCATAAGTGGTGAGTGATCCCTCCCTGTCTTTGTCTCGACCCACAAGCCTGCCTTTATATTTTCTCCTCATGCCACCATGGCCGGAGGGGGGGAGTGAGCGAGCGGCTGCGTGGTGCTTTGTTACCGTTGTGCTTAAACCACGACACTTACCTACTTATTTTGATCCTTACTATTCCTGAATTCCAAGCAATTTGACTATTCTTCTTCTTGTCCATGCATCCTAACCTGAATAAGATGTTCCAGATACAGCTGAAACTTAGGGAAAGTATTGCTTCTTTATTCTATTTCATGATGACATTCATTTTGCTGCCAATTCATGTGGCAAACTTTTATCTGATGAGATGCTACATGTAGAACTTTTCCAGAATTTCCAGACTTCTTTTTTTCCGTTGCATATGTACTTACATGTACTCATATATATATATTTATGCACACACACATTTGAAATTACTTTTCCTATCTACATTATTTTCTCTCTTAAAATTCTGCACCATATGGAAACACTGATTAGTCACTACTGTTATGTCATGTCTGAAAGCTCTGCCTTCTGGAGAAACTAGGAAGTATCCATATAGCAGTAAAAGAGTTTCAGAATCCATCTATTGACCTATCAATTTGTTGCCTCATTCTTATTGGGCTTATCACAGGCACACCATGCAGGGCTGGCTTGCAAAGTGATTTCAAGTTTGTGGAAATGTGGAATGACTCTAATCTCATCTAAACAATTCTCTCTAAGATTATTCTGCTCTCAGTGTTATACAGTGAAGACATCTGAGACTACATTTATTTACTTCTCTTGCTGCAGGTGGTCTGCTTGCAGATAAAATTTTTTGAAAAGATGGCTTTACACATACATTTAAGAGTAACCAACCTTCACTAGGAGAAAGGAGTGGGGGGGACATACACACACCAAACCCAGACTTTAAATAACCTGGTGAAAATGTTAATAAACCTACTGTTAGAGAAATGCTCACCAAAATGGAAATATTGACTTTTCCACTGTCTCCATATGTCCTCAGAGTATCAGTTTTAGAAACCATGACTGGCAATTTGCTTCAGCTACAGCCACCAATCGCCAGCATGTGGGAGAAAACCATGATAGAATTGACAAACATGTTCTTATGGCATGTCAGATTTTCTAAACAAAACACCCATAAACATATGCTCTCTCTTTTGCATCTCAAAATAGCATTTCTTAGTGACAGAGGAAAAAAGAAAAAGACACTGAACTTTGGTGGACCAAAACTATGTGGCACATCTTGTTTTGTTCTGTGCACACATCTGTCAACTTACAGCCACATTCAAAGCCTGGCATTAATAGCAGGAAATTATGTACACAACCCTTACTTGTTTGTTCAGTGCTACTCTTAGACTTATCAGTAGTGGAAGCTTGTGGGGGTGGAAGGAATTCAGTATTTGTTGTTTTGGAGAATTGTTTATCTCAGAAGAAAGTGCTAATGCAGAACTTCTGTTTCCTCCTTGTGTGTCTGTATGAGCGCACTCGCGTATGCAGACCCACAGAAATGCACGTGTATTTGAAAGAGTGGGGAGCAGAGCTCTTCAGAGCCTGCCCTCCCAGACTATAGGCTAGCATATAGGTAGCAGATTAGATGAGCCATAGGACTTGCTGCACCATAAGTACAGCTGAGAGACTGGACTGTCACTCTGAGAATGGTAGTCTGATAAAGGTGTTTATTTGGGCATTATTAAATGAGGAGTGCTGGATATAGGATTATGGATGGGAGCTGAGCACAGGGACTTCATGACAGAGTGGCCTGCTATGACCAGGCAACAGGAAGATCTTCTGAATACCAGCCAGTGGGAAACAAGTATAAAAAAGGGGGAGAAGAGAGTGCAGGGAAGGAAATATCTGGATTGTGGTATAGACCATGTGGCAATCACAAAACATACACTTGGAATGTGATTTAAAATATGTGGTTATCCATAGCTGTTAATTACATTGCATATAAATCTTTGCAAATAATTGTGTCAGGGCATATATAGTGATTTAAAGAGAGCTTTTGCCCTCAAGGAAATTATTCTGAAATGATCAGCTCTATTTGGGCATGCAGAGGATAATATATTTGAGTAACATCTTTCTACAGTGTTATTTAAAGTCCCATAAAAACCATTTTCTGCCCCATCTACTTCTTTTTTGCTTTCTCTTAATCTTTTCTTTTAATTTCCTGCTTTTATATTGAACGCCTTAGATAGCCCCTTGCTTCTCCTCAGTTGAAAGAGCAATGAACTGCTTCCCTGGGAATCAGAAACCAATGTTCTATGATGGTTTGGATTTTCAGGAAAATCAAAGTTGTTAGGCTCCCTCAGGAAAGTAAAGTGCAATTTGAGGCATGCTCATCCTGTTCCTTGACCCAGGCCTTGGACTTGAATTAATTTTTAAGCTGTGTTCCAGAGGTAGAAAGAAGGCTTTAAACCACATTAGCTGGTCGGTTAGTAAAGCTCATTTCCACTGATAGCACTTACTTTTCTCCATAGTGAATTTTTACCATCTGTTGTTTTTAGAGCACACAATCATTTTTCCTAACCCAGAACGTGTCCATGGATTTATCAGGATGTAAAACACTCTTGTAAAGATCACTGGAGTGTACACATGGACATAATGACAACTTATAGCCAGCCTATTTGCTAAGTTTAACTTTGAGAGTAGTCATTTTGTACCATTAAAAGCAAATTGTATATTGTCTCCTCAGACATAAGGAATTCAGCAAGAGTTATTCCTAAGAGATTAAGCCTATGCTCCTTCAGAAGATAATTTTATTTTAGATTTCATCACTGCATTGCTACTGAAATGAAGACCCTTCTTTCTCTTTTGTAACTGTTCTCTGTATGGTTTGGGAAGGGGAGGAGATTTTGTGAAACTCTAACTTCCAGTGAATCCACAATTTGATATTTTCATACCTGAAATATGCAGTGTTTTTCAGCAGAGATACCTCCTGATGTACAACCCAGGGGAAGCTTCAGAAGTGGGAGACAGTGCATCATGCTATATCCCCAGATATAAGCTTCTTTTATTTCTTAAAGAGAACTAATGATCCCCTCTTGACAGGCCAGTGGATTATTAGATTTTTGTGAAGTTCAATCAAGTTATATGTCATAAAAACTTTTTGGCCTCTGTATGTCATCAGGCATAGCAGACACAGAACAGCTTTTAGCAGCTGTACAGCTGCCCTACAACATTTGAAACCTAAGGAAGAAATACATCTCAGAGCCACTTCAAAGTTCTTCACTGTGTTGATTAGTATCTTAAAAATGTGGGAAATGAACCAGAATAAAGGTATCACCATAACAATTCACAATGTTCACAAAATAATTATTGAGCTTTTTCCCCAAAATGCTGGGATTGATTTTCCTCTCCCCCGCCCCGCTCCATTTTTATAGCAGTGATGAATATAAATAAGTCTCAGGAAAATTACTTCCCCACTGTTTCACAATGCTTCTCTTATCTAGCAGGCACAGCTGTCACATACCCAAATGCTTTTATTTATGTTGTCTAAGGATGGAAATATTAATGCCTATGCCTTTTAATGGAAAAAATACTTATTATCAAAGTACATTGTGAATTTTAACTAGCCTGTTAATTTTTTGTCCTGTAAGAGGTAATGATTGATTATTTTATCCAGTCCACCAAAATGTTGTCTTGGTTTTTTTTTTTCCTCTCCCTCTCTCATCCTGATGACTGTCACCGGATTAACGGGCAGATGCATGCTCTAAAATGTATGCATACATGAAAAGTTCACCTTGTTTTCTGTTCCTTTTGTCACTGTTTATGTACTTCTAAGAAACCCCAGAATATTTCAACACATAAGGAAAAATGTCTACAGTCAGGCCTTGTAAAAAGAAAATATCATTTTTCAGTAAGAAGTTATTAAAAAACATGGAAATTTTGTACATCAATGTACTGGCAGGTTTTGTGTTTTTATTTAAGACAATGGAAACAGTAAAATCAGATTTATTAAATTCACTTTTTAGTCTTTTTATGCTTTCAGTTTTATAATAATATGTATGGGTTTACAGTCCTATAATATAACATTTAGGAACTTGCTGCATTTGTAATTTAAAAACTACAAAATCCACTTGAAATTATCTGAATGTTTTTAAAGCAATTATCTGTGCCTGAAATATATTACCTTCATGTTCTTTTCAGCAGTTGTCTTCATCTGTATCTGATAGTGAAATTGTTTTTCAGAATTAAAAATCATCTCTAGTTATGAATTAAAAATTTTGTGTGGGAAATGCTGTTATTATATAGTTTTAACAAGATATTAAGCCTCATTTGGTGGTGTGGGGGTTATCAGACAGACAGTACCAATCTTGTAAACTGCAGAAAAAATGAATTTTTATTATGGCTGCAAATTTTAAAGTTACATTCAGCTCCAGTTAACAAGTACTCCATTATCATCACAGAAAAGAACAACACAATATGACAATATTTTAAAATCTACAAAGCTCCATGCAAAGCTATTAGGAGTTTTGTGTCACTAGAGATGATACAAAACTATCATTCTTTGCTTACACATCTGGAAGCTAGGAAACTCTTTCATAAATATACTTTGTGACAGCCTTTAAAATGTATTTATAATTCATTGGAAAAAAAAATCTTGTAGTTAACTACCTCATTCAAAAAAAGAGCTCTTGTGGATGAAATAATATGCAGTATCTGGCTTATGATTAAAGTTCAAAACTGGATTTTTTTTCAAACAGAGTAGGAGCATACGTTGTACAAAATTCCATTAAAATCACTGGGTAGAAGATTTAAAGTGTAAGTGTTAAAACTGCATCATTTATAAAGACAATTCATATTATCTTTGAAGAAGTTGGTCAGTAAAGATCAATAATGCATAGATTTTTATACTGACCTTGTAGTTAAAATAGCTGAACAATTTCCAGAAGTGCAGTAAGCAACACAGCATGTCAAATGTATTCAATTCATTTTCTGCACCACAAGAGTGAAGTTTATCATTTGTTTAGTAATATTTAATTACTTACTCATATTTTGTAGTAATCTGGTGAATATTTATGTTAGACAAAATTACAAAGGTTGTGCCTTCCCCTTGGAGCCAGATGTCTGTGATGATCCTTACTTCCTACGGGAGTTCATTCCACTTTCTTACACTGGTCACTTGGAAATTGCCTCTATCATAAGGAGTTAAAGTGTGTTTAAAAAATCTGGTGTCCTCTCTCCTGAAGTTTAAATTGTTTTATGTTAGGGCTGTCAATTAAAATGAATGAAAGAAATTATAACCAACACTATGTAAGGTAAGGGTTAATTATGGGTTTTTTTTAACTTCAGATTTTTAAACTACAGACATAATATGCAATAAGATAATAAATAGATCATATGATGAGAAGAGACAAAAGCCCAATTATATTGGAAAGATGGCCTCATTTTGTCAGAAGCACTGGCAAAATTTGTTTTAAAAAACTGGCAAGGAACAACATAAAGATGTTTGCTTTGTACATCACAGTCTATCTGTTCTTTCATTGTAGGAGTATTTTTTAAGTGAAGAGCCTTTTGATTAAGATGATAACTGATAAAATTATAGCTGTTACAGGCCCACATGATAATTCATAAGGTGTGTCAAACCTTCAAAGCATTCTAAAAATACAAAACAGAAATTATACACTATTAGGCTTGTTTTAAAACTAAGGTGTTTGTTTCCAAAATGTATATGAAAAAGGAAATTTTCCCACACTCTTGTTGAAAATGTTTCCTTGTCCCTAATTTGTAACTATAAAGTTAGCCAAAGTAATCACAGACAGTTACCCACAATCTGTAACATTCTAAGTAATGCTTTATAATTTCCTCAATGTACAAAATTCACATCAAGCCATATTTTATACAGACTTATATGCCACAAATCATTTTACCTTCTTCCAATATATTAAAAGAATTAACTTTCAGTTGAATAGGTAAACATTGTTCTGTATATATGAATACCCCAAGCTTTAGAAGAAAAAGGAAATTGAACTGATGTCACGCTGCTTCTGTCAAGATCCCATATGGTCTCTGCATGTTCAGGAGCTCGGTAGTGGGGGCACTGTGCCAGCGCACTCCTGAAGTTGCAGGACATCAAACCTCTGAGCTGGAGCAAGAGATGGGAAAGTTCTTTCTGTCCATTCAATCCATCCTATACCCAGTGCACATCTTTCTTTAGGACGTGTTTTCTACTCCTTCATACGGTCCAGTTTATAAAGACAAAGCTAAGAGGCTTTTAGACCTTGTCTTGGGACAATATGTAATAGCTCATTGTAAAACAACATTTTTTTTTTAATTATATAATTAGATACTATTTTATCAATGATTTATTAGGTTTTACACATAAAAAAAAGAATGCCTTTTGTTCTCATAGGATTGTGTTTGACTCAAGATTATCTATTCACCTTTTAAAAAATTGTTTTCTGTTTTAAAGACAAAGCAATTAATAAACCAGCCTCTCTTGTATGAGATAATGCAAAATAGAGGGGAAGTTTTCTCATCATTTCGATGTCTGATGTTATGAACCTCTTCAAAATTGGATTGGGGATTTTTTTAAAAAGTCATTATCAGTGTAATTTTTCATCAGTATTTATTTATCAATAATACTATTCCTAGCTTTCTTCCAACTTTCCCAGCATCCACAAAATGAATGACTTTCAGTCAATTTCTATTCATGCAATACAAATATAGTGAAACAGCAGTAAATTAAGCTCATTCTTCCCACTAAGAATTTAAACTGACTTGTAGTGATACTACTTATAGCATGGAATTTCATCCTTTAAACTAAGCTTAAGCCTTATGTGTTCATCTGTCTTATGCTCAAAAAGCAATCACTGATGTAAAACTTCTCTGTTGATTAAACTACTGACATTTTGCGCAAGCCTTTTGTCCAATTCATTCTTTAGTTATTTTCTTGGGGTTTTGGGGGGACTATTTTTAGGGTTTAATTCCCCATTTTTTAATTTAATTATTATTGAAGCTGAATGAAAAGTGCAAATTCATCATGGGGACGGGGGAGCAGAAAGCTCCTTTGACTTTTGTTTCTATCCCAACTTCCAGAAAAGAAAGTATTCCTAGCTGAAGCACTTTTTAAACCTTCCCAGGGATCTGTTTCTTTCAACAGAAAGGAAATGAAAGCCTTGGCTTTTTGTATGTCTATTTGAAATGGTCCTTTTAACTTTATCTTTCTGTAGGCAAAAAGAGTAATTGAAAAGAACTGTATGGAGAGCAAACCATCATTCTGATTTTTACCAAAAAAAAAAAAAGAAAAAAAAGGCAGAAAAAAAAGTGTTACATCTTAATCATCCTTTTCTCTCTACAAATTCTAGTTCTCTGAAGTCACACAAGAAGATGAGGTTGGCTGCTATCCCATGCTAACCAGTCATAGACACGTCGAATAAGTTAGGCTGGAGGGGACCTCTTGAAGCCACCTAGCCAACCTCTTGCTTCTTTCAGCAGAGCTGCTCCCCACCTAGTCAGTCCCCAGCCTGCACCATCGCATTGGGCTTTTTCATCCCTGGTGCAAGATTTTGCATTTGATTTTGTTGAAATTTCTGAAGTTCCTTCCAGCCAATTGATTCTGCTTGATGAGGTCCCCCTGAGACCTCCCTGGCAGGGTGGGAGTAGACCATCTCACACCCAGGCCATCGATGAAAATGTTCAATGGCATCAGCCCCATTACGAATGCTGAGGAGCATAACATACAGCTGGTCTCCAGTTAGACATTAGCTAAAGGGTGCTATGGGAGACCATTCTGAAAGGCTTACTAAGGTCAAGATAAACAACATCCACTGCTCTTCTCTTGTCCCCAGAGCCATTAATTTCATCATATAAGGCAATGAGGGTAGTCAAGTATCATTTGCCCTTCATAAGATCACCTTTCTTTTCTGTACGTGTCCAGAAATGAATTTCAGGAGGATTTGCTTTGCAGTTTTCCTGGGTACTGATGTTAGGCTGACCAGTTTGTACTTACCTAGATCCTCCTCCTTTCTTTTTTTGAAGATGGGTGGAACTAATATTTGCCTTTTTCCCATTCATTGGTTGCATAACACTTTAAAGATATTAGCGAACAGCCTCTCAATATCACCCAGCTCCTTCAGGATCTTCGGAGGCTTTCTGGATGCTCATGTTGACTTACGTCCACTTTATTTAAGTAACATCTAACTCAGCTCTCCTATGCTCTGGGTAGCACTTCCCCAGAACCTGCCACTAGGTGCAGAGAGCTGGGATGCCTGAGAGCAGATCTTGCTAGACCAAGGGATAGGAGCCATAAAGTTCCTCAGCTTTTGCCTCACTTCTTTCGCACTGCCTACCATTTCTCTGAACAAGCCAAAATGCATTCTTCTGGAGCTTAGGGACTTTATTGTGCTGTTGTTTTCTCCCACTCCTCACAGGATCTTAAACAGTACTGCTTCATGGTCAGTCCAGTCAGGGTTGATAATGACTGTCACGCCTCTGATTAGGTCTTCCTTATTTATGTGTAGCAGCAGAGTACCTCTCCTAGTTGTTCTGTCCAGTATCTGTGCCAAAAAAATTGTCCCCACTACATTCCAGAATTCCATGGGATTGCATGCACCTCACTGCACTGCCCATCCAGCAGCAGGTATTACAGTTCCTTCCTGAACCTGCTAAAGGAAGAGAAAAAAGAAATATAACTTACAATGTTCATCTTAGCATTAGCATAACATTCAAAGCAAAAGCCCAAGCAAATTTGATGTGTGTCCGATGCACGCTTTCAACATTCTTATTGGTGAAAAGCCCAGTGTATTTAAAACATAACAGCTGAAACTTCCCCTATGTATCTTCACATTTTCTGCTTCAATATAACTGCTAGCAACAGCAGCAGGAGAAACTCAGACAGCTGTGTTTAAACTTCTGTGTGACAGTGCCGTGCAGAGTACTCTGAGGTCTCAGTCCTCAAAGGCTGTAAAAGGGAACCTTTTGAAGCAGGCAGTGTCTGTTTTTTTTCCCTGCATTCCAGTTTTCTTCGTTGGAAATACTCTCTGGAAGGGATAGCAGCCTGACCTTCCTCACATTACTGCAATTAAGAGGTGAATGGGCCAGATAATACAAAGAAAAGGGATCTGGCAGCTTTTTTCAGTATAGCTTTAGTATTCTTGGCAGTATACTATAAATGTATGGAAGAAGTGGCCATCCTTGAAAAGCACTGTGAATTACAGGGGAAAAGAAACACAGACACAAACACACATCCCCCTTAAAGGGAAAAAAAAAAAAAAAAAAAAAGGGAAGAAGAAAATAGCTTGCTTTCCCATTTTTCAGAGATGGAACTCTGAAAAATAACTCATTCAGAATTGCACTGTCTATCTCAGAGACAAAAACTAAACACAGGACTAAATGTTTTCCAGTTTGAGGGTCTTTCTTACAGAACGTGTTTAGCTATGGCTCCCGTAAGCATTTAGCAATCCTTTTCAATGCAAAATAGTAGATTACATGAATATTAATAAATTACACTTGTAATTTCAGTATTGAATAAAATATTTAAATTAATATATGGAAAAAATATTTAGCTCTTTGTAAGTATAATGCAAAAAACTTTAGCAAGAGTTTTTCTTTTTCCCAAAAGACCTTTAAGAGCATCAACACCAACAAAGTTGAACTAAGGAAATGTTCTTTCGCTTTGAAATTTGTAATCAAAATAAATTCTTCATTGGTTTTAATTGTACTGCTACAATTTCTTTATAATTTTGCTTTTAAATGTTTCTCATTCTCACTATTTGTATATTTATAACTCTTCTTTTTATTTTCATTGCTTCATTGCTTCCCAATAATTTCTTTTTTTTTTCAGTAATTTAATTCTTTCCAAAAGGAGTAAAACAAATCTTAAAAGAAAGAAGTATTTCCAACAGAAGAAAATCATCAGTAGAAATTCCATGCAGATAGCTGCCAAGATATGAAGTTCAAGCTCCATATGGATGTAAAATTACCATATATACATGTCTCCTTTGGAAAAGAAGATATTTTCTTTTAATGGAAATTCTTCACTGAACAATATTAATAGTTATTCCATTCTTTGGAAGGGAGGAGGGGAACCCAAAACAACCAAGTTAACTTTCCTTCCCTGAGCCCCACTTGTATCAAGTGACATAAATGTCAAGGAATTAATATGCATGAAAATGCCTTTGAAAAAGGCCATTGTCCATGTGTTTGACCTTACTTATATACTGAAACTAATAAAACCACCCTACTGGGTGGATCATCTACTGAATCTGGTCTGATATAAAACCTCTGAGTAACAAAATTACTATGACTTACCTCTGAGTAACAAAAATTAACAATTCACTATCATGTAAGGAATGAAGAAAAGAAATATCCTTGGTTTTGGTACATTTTCCAGGCAAAAATCTACAACAAAAGAAGAGCAATAGTTTAAGGTAGGATTACTGGTAATGGCAGTTACTATTCTCATTTATGTACAATCTCACAACACCTGGAGTTGGTATTACACTTACAATGGTCTCATATATTTTAAATTGCGGAAATTCAAAATTGGAGCACCCAAACAATTGCATCATTACACCCCAGTGACATGCAATAACAATATTCTTGCAGTTAGAAGAAAAGCAATTAAGTGCCTGTGATCCAGATCACATTGATTAGATTTTAAAGAAAAATATCTCCCTATCTTTCCTTTCTATAACACAGTTCCAGAAGTGATAGAGTTCAGTTTGGCTCAAAAGATAAAAGTTATTTTGTCCAAGAGGAAAGATGAGATAGAAGCTGCACCATCTTGAGTCCATGCTTAAAGACTTGTGATGATCAAATAGCTAACAAATGAGTTTTTCTTTTGTTCAGCATTCCAGCTGTAGCATTTTTTAAATAACTTTACTGCAGTTTTTCTATCGTGGAGGCAAAGACTTTTCAGTCACACCTGTGTCTCTTGGCAGACTTTAGCAAAGTAATTTTCCCTAACTGTGAAGATGAGCATGCTTTAATTTCTTTAATTTTGTAGTAGAAAGCTAGTCAGAAGAGAAAGTTTTGATAGAAGCTTTAAAAGAGCAGTATGAGAAAGAAGGTTTATTTTGGTATATAAGATAACATGTTTTTCTTGGTTCAGTAATAAATGCAAGCAGTTCTGTTTGTAACGTTAATCACCACATTATGTAGAGTAAAATCTGTATTTATGAACACCAATTTATAAGTTTCTATCTAAAAATTCATTATTCCAGTCTTCTCTATAGAAATTAAGACTGTATTATGTGAACAGCAGTGTAATATTTTACTAGCCTATTCTGCAAAACAGCAAGGTGGCTTACAAACCAAGAAACTGAGCAAGTCCGTCTGAATTTGAATCCATCAGTTAAGTTGAGCTTATGCTTTCAGTTATTCTCCTGTGACCAGAATAGGTAGATGCTATGACTTACTTACTTAACAGAAAATTAGCAGTATAGATGTTGTCTGTAACACCTTGTCTGTAACAGTTGCTTTTTTGCAATGGTGGGCCTCATTGCATCTCCCATGCCACTTGTATCCAGTGCTTTTGTACTGTTAGTCCGCTTTGATTAACCTGTCATGCACAGAGGTATTACCACTGGGGAATAAGGATGCCCATGTGTGTGGTCAACATAAATTCAGAAGTGCAAGGATTGCAATGAAAGGTAATAATTGATCAGGATAAGTGGTACAATTAGGAAAAAAAAAAACACACAGGAAAAGCAACCTTTGGTCCCCATCCCCTCACACACGTCCCTTTTAGGGTATTATAGAAGCAATCATTTTTTTTAACAAAAACTGGTCTTATAACATATACCACCTTTCTTGGCAATTTGAGCTCCCTTAAATTCCTCAGCTATGACAGCACCAACAATACTGTGACACTGTTATACAACATAGAAGATCTTCCATGTTTAAAATCCCCACCCTAGTTATCCTGCAGTAGTTATTCTTTGACTTCACCATATAGATATGCTCTTACTTCTTGAAGAAATGAAGATGAGCTCCTCAGCCACTGCAAACATCAGATACACCAAGGCTCTTTATAAAAAACAAATGGAAGAAGAAAGGTTTAGCAATAATTGTTGTTCACAAAGATAAACGCTCTTTCCTGGCACACGTGTACTGTGTAGGAAGCATGAGTGAACTGCCAGACAGTAAATGTGAGGTAATATCAGTGTGAAAGGGGCTTTAGCTACATTAAGTTAGACTCCATTTTGCTCAGGCTTAGAGTATATACATGGTTAGATCGGTACACTAGATTATCTAATGAATTGCTATGTCTTTGTGCTTCAGAGCCCTACAAAAATTAGAAACCTTATAAACAGTCTTCAAAATGACTATTCAGTTTCACCAAGCAAAATTAATCTGAGTTTTTAAAGCAGCAAACAACAACAATGGTTCTATGTAATATCATTATAATCAGCTTGTTTGCTTACTTTATGACATATTTCAGTGTACCAAATAGATTTTATCATTTTTTTTCATTCAGATCACAAAGCTGTTTGATAAAGCTCTTCCTTCTTTGCACAGACTATTAATTCTCCTATTTTTCATTGTAGTGACCATCTGTCCCTTACTTTATGATTGCCTACTATCCCTGCAGCAAAAGTTAAGATTGCTTACATGGAAAAATAATAACAGAAATGTATTCAAAGTATTTAGCTAAAGTTAGCTGTTGGCCACTATAGTTAAGCAGCTGGAAATAAGCAATGGACTCAGTCATGTTCAGTCTGAGCCAAAGTCTTTGAATCAACATACAGATTCTCATTAACTTTAGTTGGCTTTTCTGATCTGTGTTCCATATGTATGCCAGTTTGAAAACTAGAAGTATTCTGTGAACATATATTTGCTTTGTTTAACTTACATTAAAATTTTATGCACAGTTTCTGAACTTTCATATATAAATGTGTATGAATTATATGCTTTCATTGTAGGTTGAATTAGGAAATTAGAAATAAAATAATTCATGGTACTGGTAATGAAGTTTTCAAGTAGGAAGCATATAAAGACTAAAAAAATGAGAATACTTTAGATGAAAACTGAAAGAGACTAGATATTAATGAAGCAGATACTGCATATGCTAGGTCCAGATGTAGAATGGCTCTGGTATTTATTTCCCCAGCGTTTGCTGATGAAGTGAAAATGTAAATTTTAATAGTTTATTTTAACCCTCATGCACAATCAAAATTGCTAGTCAAACACATATATATATATATATGGACTGTATATGTATATGAGTGTGTGTGTGTATGTGTATATATATAAGGACTATATATATGCACACACACACATATATATATATTGCTTTGTAATTGTACTTTTGTAAAACTGTGTATTCAGTGTGGATGACTAGAAATACCAAAAAATATTCGGGGGGAACTTAGATGACAATACCAAGCTAATTTTCTTTAGAAACCATTTTTTATTTAAAAAACTTCAGTCTCCAATCTCCAGAGATATGGTAGAAAGCAAATGAGAAAGAGGAAAATGGTGTATTAATCCAGCAAGCCACCTAGTCCTCTAGATAAGTATGTATAGAATAACAAAAAAAAAAAGATATTTCCTTCCTATTGTCAATATAAATCAGATTTTTAAAGTTGATTGAACAGAGTTATTTCTATCTGTTCCATCTTTCCATTTCTACATGCAGTGCTCTTATCTTGAAAAAGCAAGATTGAATGGAAGGATGGGAATAACTCTCCTAAATCAACACTAATTTAAGACAACTGTGGCAAGGATTTTGTTGGTATGTCTTGAAATGAAATAGTTTGGCTGTTAAAGGTAGTGTAGCAACATATAAAATCTGTCAAATTACACTGCATTCTGAAATCTCTCAATCACAGCATTAAAAAACCCCAGATTAAAGTGATATAAGGATGTTCTTGAAACTTTCGTACTCAATATCCTGATTTCTTTTTGAGTTTCAACAAGAGCTTAAAAATTCTGTGTATGTGTATGTATACACTTAATAATATCTAAAATATGCTATGGGTAAAACAATATATATTGGTGCATTAACATTAATATATTAATGCATGTTTTTACCATTTGAATTCCTTTTAAAATAATAAAAAAAAAAAACAACAAAAGTTTACACTAGTTGGTGATGACAATTAAAAACACCATATGGGTAAAGGAAGAGGGGAAAACCCAACATTCCTTCAAAAGGTTTCAGTTCAGTTGCATGATGAAGCTGCCACCTCATATAGGAATTTTGCTTTTTGGATTTGTGTATTAATTTCTGCAGGGTTTCATGATTTACATAGTCTGCTTGAATACAGTATAGCTGTTACTGAGTATGGAGAAGCTCATATTCTCAGTGTAATTGAGTTTGCAGATTTATCTGGTACCTTGTTTCATGACCAAACCATTAGTTTTAGTCAAAGAACTTCAGTCTTTAGCTATTTTTCATCACCAATTAATTCGCTCTGTGCAGCTGCGGAGAAAATGTCATGGTGACAAACACAGTATTTTACAGCTGCATGGTATCGTGAAGACAGTTCTATCATTTTGGGGAATTGCGTAACTGGTAGAATTATACCATCCCGAGTACAAGGTACAGAAGTAGAAACAGCAAGAGGCATAAATTCTCTTGGGAAATGTGAGAATGGGAATGTCTGCAAAGAAGAGAAGAAAGTAGGCAAACCCTTGTACCAGGTGATTGGAAGGGACTTTCTTAGTGATTCAAATCACCTAGTAAGCATGACTTCAGTTTTACAGCCTAATCAACTCCCAGTGCTATAACTAGCCAGTTTCCAATCTCCAGACTGGAAGTTAAGTAATCTTCTTACTTGATGGCAAAAGCACCAGAAAATGGGCTGCCATGGAGTAACTTCATGCTGAGTAGCCTTCCCTGCACTGTTAATCAAAGTGATTGACACCTGGATTTGAGCCCCCAGGTTAATCCAGCTCACTAAGCCACTATGTTATCAATCTTTCTTCACGCTCTTGTATATTTATTGTATTTTTAATAGAAGTGCACCACTTTAAACATCTGTTACAACCTCTAGAATTTAAAGGTAAAGAACAGTGTGGTTATTCCTGCATTAGCAACGTTAGATAGTCCTTACACATTTGTGAGCAAATAGCAGAGCTGACTTCAGGCATAAGCAAAGTAGTTCCCTAGGGTGTCACATTGATGAGAATGGTGAAATCATGGCTTAATGTGAGTGGAAAAGAAGAATCCTCCAGGCTTCACAGCAGTAGCCCCTGCTCTGTGCACAGCTTGTGCTGGTTTACTTTTGTGGCAGAACAGTTTTTCCAGACACTGGTCTTAGGGTGATGAGGCCAGGCAAACTCCTTTCTGTCAGGAGAAAAAACCTGAATGGCATCCACTTCCATTTGCTATCTGCTTCTGCTCTTGGACCCCTTCTCCTAAGAAAGGCAGTACAGGCAGTGAATTGCACAAGTACTGGGAAAGGGGTTATAGTGATGGGGATCAGTTTTGAAGCTGACTAGTCTTTATTGTTTTCCCAGACCCTCACTGGAAACATTTGGTAGGGAGGGATATGTTCTTTCAATATTTGGAAGGGGCGTCAATGCAATAGATTGCGGAGCCCAATGAGGTGTGCAGTCAGGAAGGCTGTGTGGCCATGCCGTCGCAAGAACACCAGTATTTGTTCTCAGTTTTTCCGACTCTGGCACAAAATGTATTCCCTGGTGAGATGTCCAGTCACATCTATATATTGTTGACAAAACAACCTGAGGTCATTTTTCAAGTATTTTCTTTGAAGTTTGAAAGGTCTGATTTTTCCATTCTTTTTCAGGTGGATTAGTGAATTGCCACACAAATTGTCTCTTCAGTTTTGGCATGCCCAAACATAAAGTCTGACAAGCTCTTTAGGAAAATAAAGTCCTTAGTCCCTTCAGTGATGTCTTATCTGACATGTAGCCTATCCATAGCAAGTAATTTGTTTTGTTAATTTTGCATGTTTTATTTTTGGAGGATAACTTCAAACTGTAAACTCATATAGCTATTTCTAGTGACATTTCCTCATCAAAACAATTTGCTTGTTCATTAAATGGTCTTGGTTTTATTTATGAGAAAAGAAAATGTTCTAATATATATGTTGCATTCTACTCAGGTATTGATAAATCTTGGGTTTTCATCTTTGTTAGAATTTACTCTTTAAAATGAGTATGAAGTAGTATAAATTTCATTAAGTAAATAAATTATCCTAGTTCCCTTGGTGAATTAGGATTATTAGTTACATGCATTTATTGCCTATGTATCCACTCCCTTTTATTCACTATGTTTTAAAACTATGTCCTAAAATACACTTTAGGTTTGTCATTCTGTATGCAAGAACCACTGAAACTCAGTCAAAATATTGTAATGATGAGAAAATTTTCTATTACATGCAGTAAATGGTAGGAATACCTCAATTTATTTAGAACTACAGTTTCTGAATTATGGAAAAAAAGAACTCTTGCTAATATGTTTTGAAACAAACTTTTCCTTCCTTTTTTTCTGTAAGGAAATCACTTCCTTTTTTTACTTCTTTCCTTTCTTTCAGGACACAGTCTTAATGAAAACCAGAAGGTTGTCCTAAGCCTCTATGACTGCTTTGCATCTTTTCTTCCTATCAATTAAAAAAGGAAATGTTTTAATTGATATAAGAATAGGTAATGTTGCCTTTTCACTTTACAAAATTTATTTTTTCAATAGTATCAGGCATAACTGAATCCCATGGAAATAGGTGTGAAATGTCTTTGATGAATTAACTGTCATTTCAAGTGCATGCATTAGCAGTTCCAAAATGCCTGTTTTTCTGCGGGAACAGCAAGTATTCTTCTATGTAAATTAATCAAAGAAAGGAAAACATACTAAAATGCAATTCAGGCACCAAAGACATAAAGCTTCAGTGGGGAATGTTTCACTGCTCACAGATAAAATGTACTAAGACAACTAATGATTTCACTTAAAGTTACAGGTAACTTAGCTCCTCTAGAATAAGTCATTTACTCTAGAATTGAAGCTTTACCTCTTTGATTCAACACTGAAGGCTTCTAGTGTATGATCATTTCAAGAATACTAACTTTTTTAATGTGCTGAAGACAATTGGAGAACATAGTTACCTAGCTCTTGTCTCCAAGCTCAACTCATGCTGAATTTTCATAGTTTGATATGTCTTTCATCTATTTGGAATGAAAATTTAAGTACATAAGGAAAAAGTATTCTCCTTAGTACTCTGAAATAAGCACAATCATAGCTTTTTTTTTTTTCATTTTTCCAAAATAGCAGTGAAAGCACTGATGTGCAAGAAGAAAAGTCTTGTGCTGCAGTTGTTGAAATGAATGGCCAGCTTTCCAAGACTGGCAAATCTTGTATTTCTCCTTTTATTTGAATTAACGACATTTTTGGTATCATTGTGGACTGTGATGAAATTAAATGAACACTGTTCAACATGCCTCGAAAATTAAAAGCTTACAGTGTGCAAAAATACTCTCTGTCATCTGTTTTACTTATTAGACCTTTCAGCCATCCATTTTTCTTCAAAATGGGACCTTCCTTTTACCCCAGTTCTCTGCAACTGTTTGAAAATCAATGGCAAGTTTACAATAACCAGCATGAAGGTTTACACACTAGAGAAGAAAACGTTTTGATAAGCAAATAAATTTCAACGTCAGCCTTCTAAGCAGTTGTTACAGACAAATGATTTGAAAAATTATTGAAAATATATTGTCTTTTTAGAAAGATACTTTGCTCCCCATGCAAGGCAAAGGAAATTGAATCAGCTGCAGTACTGAATTGACTTTGCTGTCATTGCAATGTGTGACCCTGTAGTAAAATAAAATCAGTGTCCAACTGTCCAACATGTCTAGACCTTGCTGAACTTTTCAGCCAAAACAATTATATTTCTCCTTTTCTGTTTTATTCTTTATTTTCCAGCATAAAACTTTGTGACCTTTTCTGTCAGAGCAATCCATTGAAAATGGCAGCATGAAAAGTGTTTGGCCAATACAGAACCTTGAAACCAGATGTATAACAAATCTTGTCCTTTTCTTCTTGTTTCCCAAGTCAAATCTCTGCATTAATATTTTTAGCCTAGTGAAACAAAAATTTAGTCAATGATCAAGATCTGGGCAACTAAAGAAATGTCTGGTTAGCATAAATTAATATTGTTTCTCTATTAGCTTAATGATTTTGGATTCTGTTTGAATGCTGTATGGCAATTCAAAAGCTATCATTGTAAGTTATGATTACACCACTTTCGATTACTTCTAGCGGCACAGGATATATCAGGTGGAAGCAGCTGCAAAGAGTAAAGTCAGTAATTAATTGGATGTATTTTGAAGCAGAAGACTTACTGTATTATTTTCAAAAGCTGTAGGGGCTGCTGAGGTGGGTTTCATAAGAAACAGCAAATACACAGCTGAAATAACTTTGATTTAGTGTCATAATTTAACTACCAAACATACAGACACAAATCTGGTAAGACTGGCTGCAGCAATGGCTGCAGATGCATTATGGGCAAGTTTCTTCCGTCTTTCCACATTCAGTTTTCTTACTGGAAAAGGTAATAGGACACGTGAGAAAGAGGGCTGAAGTTCTGGTGAAGTATGTCTAGCCATTCTGTAAATTTGTGGGATATCAGTCCCACAAATTTATATTGCAAACGCCATTTTTTTCCAAAACAGTTTCATTTGATGAAGATCAGCTGTTATCTCTGATAACACTAAGTTATATTCCTAGGCTTGTTCTTCTCTTGTGTTCTTCCTTGAGGCTTGAGCTTCACTACCAATCTTCTCTACCCTCTCCAATTGTTTAAATAATATGAATTCCCCCTGTGGCTTGGCAGTGGGGGATTTTTTTCAAGTAATATTCTCTTCTCAGGAGAATGTGGCAGGAAAGAAAAGAACACAGACTTGGCCAAGAAATATATTACTCACAGAGACCTCCTTCATGAGAGTGTGCAATGTTCTGAAAAGCCCTCTGTGAGTCTAAGTCTCTTCACCCAAAATCCTCAGGAAGGAGCTCTCAAACATTTCCACAGATTTTTGTTTTACACATGCCTCTTTTCGCAGACCTCCCCCCCGAGTTCCTTTGTGAAGGTAAAAGATTGAAAGAGAGTTTTGTTTGTTCACTATCTTCCAATTTCTAACATTGAAGAGGACCCCTTTGATTGTTGTCAGAGGTTCTCATATTGTTCATATTTACATTTAGATTATAATTTTGTAATTGTCTGAGTTGCATACAGGACACCAGGAACAATCAGCAATCAGTCTAAAAAAATATGGTGTGCAAAAGTTTGATGGCAGCCTTGCTTTTCTGCACCTTTTTTCCTTCTTAGTAAGAATGTAAACATTGCAAACAAACAAATGAAAAGTTAAGTTGAAATCAAAATGAATTCAGGGCAAATTTGACAGAAGCTTTTCATCTGAGCTGGAAAACTATGAAATTTAGATGTGAAAAGGTGTTATCAGTTGTACCAGATAACATACTATTTAAAAGCCAGATGAATTTCTAAGTAATTCCTAGTTTTAGTAGAACGCATCAAGTGTTCCACAACTAATTTGCTGCTATTGGATGGGAATTCTCTAAATAATTAAAGAGCTGTTTTCTTTAACAGAAACAATTATTTTGTTGATGAACTGTCAGGTGACTTTTAGAAAACTGAAAATAATTAAAATTAATTAATAATCTAAAAATGTAGTTTGCATGGTCCAGAGTTAGAAATGCAATGTGAATATTCTGGGCATTACATTTAAGTTTTAGAGGTCAGAATGGATGAACCATAGAAATATTTTCCCTGAGAATGTGTTTTTCAGAAGCCTATGCTTTTTGACTTATGCTTAACTTTATGGTGATGATTTTGAATATACACAATTAAAACTGTATTTTTGTATCAGAGTTAAGAGGCTTTTTCAAAAAGGCACTTCCAAATGGTCATATCACAGTGACTGGCTAGAAGCAACTATATCAACAGTGTATGAATTTCAGCTTCATTTTACTTGCCTCTAGAAAACATATCAGTGGGTGTTTTGCATCTTGTTTTTCCATTTAGAAATGAATATATTTTAGTAAGATCATTGGAAATGCTGAACAATTAGTGAATTATAAGAGTCTAAATAAATTAACGTGTAACTTTTTTTCCTGGTTAAGACATTTTCAATATTTTTCATGTTTTACAGATTATATTGAGAGTTGAGTCAAGTGTTATCTGATTTTAAATTGCATCACTTTCCCTAAATTCATTTAAAGTTAACATCAACAGCAATGCTAATTGCTTCCAGATGAGGTTCTGTTTCAAAACTGGATTCTGAGGAATCTGGATTCTGGAAAATGGTCCATATAGAATGACACACGTAGATCTAAGTTAAGCAAAACAGTAACTTTGTCCTGTTTCTGATGCCTGCTTCTACTGCAATAGCAATATTGCACTTAGTTTTAGTGGGGATCATGAGTGAAATCCTCAAGCTAGAAATTTGAGAATTATGGCACAGTGCCTATTTTCAGGACTGTAATTCATAAGCTAGATGTCTCTAGGAGACAGGTACACTCCATCAACAGATCTGGGTAGGAGGTTCACAGCACCTCAGGCTAAACAGGCAACAGAAAACTCTGAAGAGAGATACTCAGAAAATTTTTCCCCTGTTTTGGACTTCAGCACCTAAACCTAGGTCTGAATGAGGTGCTTTGTGAAACTGGTATGCATAACCCATAACTGCTTTTGAAGCAGACGAGAAAGCAAAAAAATCATATTCGTCTAATCCTTACAGGCCTGGGGCTTATAAACATTCGATGTTGATAGTTTCACATATGCCCAAGAACGTTAAACAAAGCGTATATCCGCTGGAGACATAGCTCTTCAGACCTGTTAAACTCTACATGGAGAAAAAGGGAGACCATTGGAACATAGTCCTTTGCCTAGGGCCTGGAGCAATGAACTTGCAAGTTTCATTAGTGAAAACATAGATGGCTTCCAAAACTCTGGAGTACTGGAGCTCTTTATTCAGCTCATTTTCTTATTCTGAAGAACAGAAGGAAAAATTAAGTAAGTAACAAGCAAAAGGTCCCAAACCATTAACAGGAAATTAAATGGAAAATTTAAATTGTTAGTTGACAAAGATTTTGATGCCTAAAATAGGAAGTTGTCCCTATTTATTTTTGTGACATTGCAGGAAAGCTGTAGCAAGTAACATTCATGTTTTCTTGTTTAATTATCTGCAGTAATTTTATTTCTTGCCTATTTTTGCCTTGCCACAGATATAGGAATATTTTCCATGGGTTTTATTTATAGCTTTGAGACACAAAGTAGATGTAACCAAGATGCGGAGAAATTAGCAGAGAAAAGTAAGATGTTAGGCCAATGAGGATTATGTTATATCTCAAAGCAAAGGGATAAATTAATGCTGTCTCTTTCTGTAATGATCATTGTATTGGGACCGATAGCCACCTGGAACTAGCCTTTCTTATCTAAAATCCCTATTTTTCTTTTACTGTCTGGAAAGTAACCCTTGGGCTGCTGAAAATTGGTCTGGGAAAGTGACCTTGAGACCTGAACTTTCAGAGGACAGTTGCAAAACCTGATAAGAAGACAAGAGTCATTGTCAGTCAATCTGGTTCATACTTTTGCTTTCATAAAGTATATGATATTTATACCTTGTGATTATTAATACATATAGGATACATATGTATTTCTAAAAATTCATAAGTACACTTTTAATAACATAGATGCAGAATAAGTAGCACGTTCTATTATTAATATAGTAATATATGTACCCATATGCAGTGTGTATACTATTCATGTCATCACAAGAACCTACTTAACTGATCTATTGGTGATATTATCTATCTGCATTTAAGCATATATCTTTGTGCCTTTCTTAATGCAAACAAAATCTGTGTGAAACATCTGCAGTTTTCTGATATTAAAGGGTATAGCGTATTATACTACTTTTTTATGTAGATATTTTTTCCAGCCGAAACTTTGACATTTGTGCCTTCACAAAATAACGAGGACAGGTGATAATCACTGCTCTGAAATAGCTCAGAGAAGCTGTTTGGAAGGTTCCCAAGAAGACAGACATCATGTGGTGGCCAAATGAGCATTTTGACATCAGTTATTGGCTTACTTTGGAAACAGCTGAGAAAAAGCCAAAGACTTGGCTGCATTGTACTCTTTCCAGTATGAGCTGAAGGATGATGCAAAGCAAATGTAGACCTTCCTTTGAAAATCAATTCCGGTCTTTTAAAGGAAAACACGTTTTTCTACACAGCTTAATATAGCAGTTTATTGGTGAATATTTTTGTTCTGTAAAATCTGTTTCTGAAAGATTGGTACATAGAGTACATAACATAAAACACTTAATATTAAGGACCAGTAAGAGACTTTAGGGAGAGAAGCTTGAAAGACATCCAATATGAACTGAAGTTTGTTTTTGCATGATCAGGTCCTTAGACTGTCAGTTCTTCATTGAAAGTATTGCCGCTTGCTTTAGTGCAGTATTGCAGTAGTGCAGGTATTGCCATAGTGCTTGACTTAAAGACTTCATACCATTCAAGGTACTCTCCACTGCAATGTAGTAACATGCATTACACTGTTAAAATAAAACACCATCCCTTGAGAAGTTGCCAAATTAAAACAAAAAGGATGGGAAAAGAGGTGGAGTAAAGATTGAAGGACAGACTTCAAAGCACAAATCTTTATATTTTCAAATGTCTGGTTTTAATGCTTTTAAGAATAACTAAGAAGAAAAGTTTTAATGATGAGGATATTTTAAGAAAATTATGATATTAAAGAAAAATGACGATGCTGAGGAAAAAGAAGCCATATTTTTTCTTGTTCCCATATGCTGTCTTGGAAACATAAGCCACATGATAATGTTTCAGTTCCCTTTTTGGCTGAATGCACTTTTAAAAGTTGATGCTGCAAATATTCAAAAAGGCTATTTTGAATGTGCCTCCTGTGGTGGTCCAAACATGTCACATTGCAATTAATCGTTAGTGAAGAATAATTTTAGGGCTTATTTTAGCACCTGAATATTCCTTGGAATTAAATTTATATGGAAAAAATAGAAAATAGAAGGTCATACACATATTCCAAAAAAACAGTCATGGAAAATGTTTTTTGATATTCACCTGCCTCTAATGAAGAGAAATACAGCATGTAAATTCTACACTATGAAAGGAAATCTAAAAAGAATATTATCTTTATTTCTCAAATTCACATTTTATCCTCTGAACTACCAGTTACTTTGGGAAATAATGTAATTTTAAAATTTATATAGGATTTTTTGAAAGTGTGGTGGAGAAAATAATAAGAGAAAATTCATTATTTATAAAATGACAGGCCTAAAAATAATTAATGGAATTTTGAAGGAAAACAGGTTTTACAGAATTCTTCCCTATGGAGCCTTGCTTTCGTATTTACATAGATGATGACACTCAGAGCAAGAACATGGACAAATTGCACTTTCACCCTGACACTTTGCCTTGCAACAGTTACATACCCGAACAGAATTCCTCCGATACTAACATCTGGTTTTCAGGATGAACATTAATTATTTATAGACTTAAGCTGTGAAATCAAACTAAACCATAGGCTTTCTCAAAATGTCTTTCTAATATGGCTGAAGTTTTGCATGCATGATTGCAGCAGAAGTGTTTATAGTAAAGAGCCACAGGCAAGATTAAAGATGTATTTCCCATAAATTGGGGATTTAAAAGTTAACCATAACACCCTTCCCCTTCCTATTATTACCTGTTATGATAAAGGTGTTTTCATATTGTTGTTTTTTTCCAATGTTTTTTGTAAGGGAATTCATTTAGACTGGTTGAATCCTATAAAATGGCTTTCATAAAAATTCTTTTAAATTAAAAGGCAAATCCATCAGATATTTTGCATCTCTTATTTGTTGTCACTATTTTCTTCTGGTCTGTGTGGTGAAATCTATTTGCTTTTCACAGCACTTGAGTCAGAAACTGCTGGGTAAGAGCTGAACAGAAAGAAGAGACAAGCTGTTACAAAAGCCGATAGAAATTGGAACACCTAGAGATCAAATTGATCTGAGTAAGATAAGAAAATACAGATCTTTCTGAGTTTAAACAATGATCTTCCATCTTCATCTTCCACAAGGGGGTTCAAACTCTTATCTTTGACTTAGAGGTGAATGAGATATGGTGCAATTCAGAACTCCAAACTCTGAGGTCAAGATACTTAACCTTGAGCTCACTGAGAGGATAATCAGGTACTTCTGATGAGGCTGGCAAGGCTGACACCTGCCCTGTGCTAAGCAGATGAAAGTCAGGGAGGACTTTATTGCAGAAGGAGTTATAAAACAACAGGAGAATAAATGGTGCTGCAAGTGAGATGTTAAAATAGTATTGTCACAGAAAATATATTCAGGTAAGGATGAGGAGCAACTTAAACAGTCACTGGCTTGTGAAGAGGTCATTGCCAGGGAAAAATAAAAACCAAACAAACCACAAAACAGAACAGAGTGAAATGTATTTATTCTTGGGGATGAAAACCTGACAGACATTCCCACTATGTTAGGTAAGCAATTAATCTTAGGTTTCTGTTAGGCACCACCATTGCTGGCAGGCTATGAAGTACAAAGAGAGAAGGTCAGAACTCCCCTTGAGAAGGAGTTCTGCCTGGGTTTAATCACACTGATAGCTGCAGAGCCCCACATTGTTGCAGGAGGGTATCAGGTGGAGAAAAGGGGAAAAGAGGCAAACTAGTAATTGCAAAAAATGTTTGCTATGAATTTGGCCCTTTCCCTCTGTTTTATGAACTGTTCTCTTTTTTATTTATATGTATTTGTTATTTTGACTGTTTACTGGGTATTGCATATAGAAAAGGTCAGAATTCCTCTTAAGAAAATTTCTGTGCAACATAAGTAGGAAAATTTTTTTCACAGTAGTCACAAGATTCAACCTTTAAAAAATGCAGAATGACAAAGATCAGAGAATAATCAATATCATCTCCAGAAACAGAGCTGTGTTTATCACCAGCTACTTTTTATACCCAGTTAGGAGAACTGATAGTTCTCGGGTCTGGAGTCTCCTTTTTTGATCTGCGCTTAGTGGTAAAAAAAATGGTACACTTCTCTTTCTTGCTATTCCATCATTTGGTAAGGTTATTCCTTGCAGAGCAGAGCAGGTGAATTTTTCTGATTTGTTTTGGTACAAAGGCAGGCCAGTTACCTTAAACCAACAGTCTGCACTAACGTGACTGACTTTGCACAGAAGGTGATCAAGAAAAACACATTTTCTACTGCACCACTTGAGCTCTGTGGAGCGGAGCCTCTAGAAGTGGCTAGTTTCTGGAGGTAGTAACATTTTCAACTGCTCCAGCTAGAGTTGAAAGAGGGCCTCTTGCCACATGCCTAGCTGAAGGAAGTTTAGTCCTCAGAGAAAATCTGGCCAAAATTATTTCTTTTTAAAGAAAGTATTTTTTTAACTCTTTAAAATCCTGATGAAGGACAAAATCAGTAAAAAAAGTTCAGTTCTTCATTCTTCTTTGTGATCCCTTTTACACAGTACTCAGAACTAAATTACCACCAGTGACGTGGTTCCATATGTCCAGCGAATACAAAATTGCTAAATGCTTTCATAGCACAGCAAAATTGATCAGCACTGCAGATCTGAAGGAACTTGCTGCTTATGTTGTGCTTGGAGAACATTTGTCATATAGTAGAAGAAAATCGGAAGTTTTTCTTGCGCTTTGTTGTTCAATGTATCATTAAACTTATAGTTTTCTGCTAAATTGAGTAATCAGTTTGAATACTGAAAGCCTATTCATCACATTAGAAGTTACATTATGTTTGGAGGAAACAAACTGTATTCCATTTAGGAGTGAGTTTTCTCATCTAAGGGATAAATCAATTTCAGTTTTTTAGCGTCTGAGAAGGTAAAATTTTCCAAGCATACTGAACTGTAGTAGTTATCTTAAATATCAGACTACAAAAAAAAGCATTAAATTCACTTTTGTTTTGAAAAATTAAAGAAAATTGTGTCATTATCAAAACCTGCAAATTTATTAATGGGAAATGAAGTGCTCATTTAAAAACAAAATACTCACTCATTTCTTATTTAGAACATATTTTCCTTAGTAGAAAAGCTTCCAAAATAGGGTGGAGTCAGATGACTAGCACATGATTTAAAGGGTCATTGCCTGGTTTTATAAATATATATGCTTAAAGGTTTTAGAAAATGACAGGAAAAGCCATTCAAGTACTACAGATTCTTCTTCATTAAATATATATTTTTAGAAATATTTATCCCCAATGGTATATTTTCCTTCTGTTCAAATTAATTGTCCTGGTTTCAGCTGGGATAGAGTTAATTGTCTTCCTAGTAGCTGGTATAGTGCTATGTTTTTGAGTTAGGTATGAGAAGAATTTTGATAACACACTGATGTTTTCAGTTGTTGCTAAGTAATGTTTAGTCTAAAGTCAAGGATTTTTCAGCTTCTCATGCGCAGCCAGCGAGAAAGCTGGAGGGGCACAAGAAGCTGGCACAGGACACAGCCAGGGCAGCTGACCCAAAGTGGCCAATGGGATGTTCCGTACCATGTGACATCATGCCCAGTATATAAACTGGGGGGATTGGGGGTGGGGGGATCACCACTCAGGGACTAACTGGGTGTCGATCGGTGGATGGTGAGCAATTGCACTGCGCATCATTTGTACATTCCAATCTTTTTATTATTACTGTTGTCATTTTATTAGTGTTGTCATTATCATTATTAGTTTCTTCTTTTTTGTTCTGTTAACGATTCTTATCTCAACCCACGAGTTTTACTTCTTTTCCCGATTTTCTCCCCCATCCCACTGGGAGTTGGGGGAGTGAGTGAGCAGCTGCGGTGCTTAGTTGCTGGCTGGGGTTAAACCATGACATAAATATGCAAATCTTTAACAGGATCACAGACTCGGTTGATACTTAATTCAGTCCTAGATATGTGCTGAATTGGTTGATACAACTGACATTGCAGTGTTTTGTAAGGGAAGTTTTTAACAACCAGAGAGTTTTAATGGATATAGAATATACACATGAAAACATAGTACTTCATGTAAGTTAATAAACTGAGTAATAAACTTAGTATCAGATACTAGAACTAAACTAAACATTATAAAGAATAGGAAAAGAATCCTTTCACATGAGCAAAAAAGTATTTCCAGTTAATTAAATTCTGACTACCATGGAAAAATGTTGTAATCCAGGGATGGATCTTTACACAGAGGCCAGTCTGGCACAAACACATTCCATTGATATAATGAATTTGTATAGAATACATTGTAAAACCAGAAATTTATTGTAGTGAAGTGAATAACAAACTGTGTATCTGAAAGTATTAGCTTAGTTTTAAAATAAAAAGTTCTTCTCCATGTCAGTGTCCCTTTTATGATTGCTTTGTGCCAACATTCCAGTAATAGATTTTCTTCCATGAGAATAATCACAGAAAATGAGTCAGCTTTTATATAGCTTCCTTCATGAGAAAATCCCAAAGCTCTTCATAACTCTTTTGGGAGCCAGAACAGTATTTTACTCCTGTTTTACTGTAGCAAAAATGGAAACTGGATATTAAATGACTTACGTGGGGTTACGTAACAAGACTGTGGTTACTCCTGTAGTAGAAGCCAGAGGTTACAAATTGTTTGTTTTACAGCTCCACAACAAAAAAAGTGCTAGCTTCCTTTCTTTCCATCACACCAAATGAGCAAGTTTGCATGGATATATAATTTAAAAAAAAAAACACCTAACAACCAAAAAAAAATCCCTTTCACTGAAAAAGAAACAAGATACATGCTGAATGAAAAGTTCTGTCTAATATTTTGGGGCACTTGCAAAATAAAAGGTCAATAGTCTTCCTTCCCATTACCTAAAAATTAAGGCTGTCACAAAACATGTTCTGTGATTCAAATGTCCTCACTTCACCTAGTAAGATGATACCTTAGCCCCTGTACCAGGACATTCTGGATGAGAACCTTTCATCGTCTTCCTGTGACACTGCTTTATTTGATACAGATCGCTAAGCATTCACTGGAGAGGTACATGAGCTTCATTGTTCAGATTAACACAGAAAATTAATTCAATTCTTATTAGTCTTGGAAGGAGTGGGGTAAATATAAAGAACCTCCATTTCAGTACAGATCAAAAGCAAATTTGGAAACTTCAACTGTTATTTTTCAAATTACAATCTCAATGCCCAAACAGCTCTTGGAATAGATATGTTACTACCTTATTAAAGCAAACTGGACCTTAGCCCAAGTTTGGGATACTTTCTAGAACGTTATTGCTTTTAAGTAAGGTTGGGTACTGGAGCTGTATCATGTCAATCAAATTCTGCTCAGTGGTGTGCTCAGTAAATTTTCTGTGAACAGTCCTCAGTCAGCTGGGGGGGACACTTTCCTTTGCTTGGTGGATAGGAGTGCTCACAAGGGAGATTTCAATCCCAGGCATGTGCACATACTCTGACTTTTAGCTTTGTCCTTGACTAGGAACTACTATTTTATGTATGTTAGACAAGCAAATGAAGTCACAGAAGGTAGCAAGCTGGACTCTAATTCTGACGCTTCTGTACGGACCTCCATTAGCTGTTGCAGCATGCGTGCATCCTGCATTGCCAGTTATTAATTTTACGGCTTGTTTATGAAATCTAGTCATGAGTTAAAGTTTCTGTTGGGCCTGGAGCTCAAAATCCCACTGTCTTTGTGTTGATCTCTTTATTCAGTATGAAGATGTCCAACATACTAAAAGTAACAATCAACAAACACCTATATTGTATAGTTAACCATTTAATTATTGATTCATCTTGGGCTTTATGGTATAGATGATATGAGTTATTAACACCTCTGTTCCATATTATTTCCCTTGCACACCGTGATTAATTTCTTGGGCCAACCTCACTCCTCAACTGAGATATGCCATCTGTTATAGGTATCCTTTCCAGCTTGCAAACTATGATACTGGTTTGTAAGAGTGACATTTTCTTACACTGTCACATATTTGGGAAATACATAATGATAGATGTAATTTAATATAGATCTAATCACAGACATGATCATACAACTTAACTGCATGACTGTGGAGGATGATCACATCAGCTGATTAAAAAAGAAAAATGTAAATTCTTTCTGAAGGAAAGAAAAAAGAAAATGAAAAAAAAGCTCAGAACAAATGAACTTTAGAAAAGGAGAAACTCCTTTTGTCTTAAACAAAATGAAAAGTTATGGAAGGTAATTTTTTCATTTCAGTTCAGTTCATTTATCTTTGAATAATGCTTAATACTCTCAAAATTTTGGCTAATATACTCTCATATATTTGAGTATAACTTGAAAGACATTTATTTAAAAACTATTAATATTTATTAATATTTCTTACATTTACAGTCACACATTGTGAGCACTGCTTGGGTTGCCTTCTGAGCCATTAGTATTCATAAAATTTCTCTAGGTGAGATCACCAAGTGAGTTTGTTGGCAGATCAGGACATAGGACTCTCCTTTTTAGTTTAAGCATTAGAGATACTTTTCTTCTTCTCTCCCATTTGTCTAAATGACTCTTTAAGGTTTTAGGATATGGATAGCTTTTCTTTTCCCCTTGACAGCTCAGCCCTACAGAATCGCACTCTCTACTGTTCCCAGGTCTGCCAACATTAATGTATAGCTGGCAATATATAGACAGTTTCATTACTTCAGACAGACTTTCTAAATGCCAGTCCATCATTTGTATGTCCAGAATTTTCAATTTTATAAAGGCCCACTATTTTTTTTCTGCTTTAAGGATCTCAAGCTTCAACAAGTCAGTTATTACAGTAAGAATTAGACATGAAAATATATCCCTGAAGAATATGACCTGAATATCTAACCTAAGTTATGTATTAAGATCCTTTAAAATTAGGTTTCCTCCATCAGCCCAAAGTCACTATCAGTAGCCTTATGCAAGGACCTGTATGATGTCATCAGCAAACAGGAACAAGAAGAAAGCTTAGAATTCCCTCCCTACACACCGCATAGCATAAATGGGACAGGTAAGGCCTGTGACTTCTGTGAGAACAGGTGACATGCTGACAATACCTGATACTAAACCTACTGGTGCCATTGTCTGGGCTGCAATATACACAGTTTTCAGGGGATCATTTAACCATCCAGTTAATCTCCTTTCCTTTCTCTTTTGTTCAGAAAACATGATGCCATCAGTTTGGGAGATGGAATTTTTTTTGTGTATTTATTGCCAAAACCCATGAGGACCAATCCTTGATTACCTTCACTTCCAAGCCTAGGTGCTCCTAGAGGTTTTTACTACAATTCTTCATACCTATTCATTGATATTCTCTTTAACTCAAATATATTTTTGGCCAGAACCAACTGCTTTTTTTTTTTTTTTTTTTTTTTTGGTCCATGGACAGCAATTTAACACAGCTGACCAATTCAACACAGAACATTACATCAAAGGCAAGGAAGCTGTTGCTATTCACTAGTTGTAGTGTTTTACGAAACTAATACAAAATACTTTTATTATCCCTATAAAGAAGCAAACAAGGACAGAATTTGAAAGGATACTTACACTTTTCTTGATTCTCAAAGTTAAATTAAGCATTACAATTTATGATTAATGCTTTAAAATTAGTCATACATAAGGAAAGTCGTATGATACAAGAGAATCTCAACAGTTTGCAAGACTGGTTATGAATGGACAAAATATACAAACTCACGGAAAGAGGGAGAAATGGCAACATCAGCAGATATAAATTTTCATGTTTAGAATGAATCCAGAATTATTCCTGAAATGAAGTGCTACTCAATGAGAGGAAGCATTTCAGACTTCATCCTTTAGCGTCTGTGAAAGGAATGACATTAATAACCCTGTCTTCAAGGGCTGCCTATCTTCATTCACATAGGCCTGTACCGACACCTCAAAGTAAGCAATTAGGAATTGAGTTGGAAGCAGGCAGACTTTTTCTCCTCTGAGGGTTGCTAGAGCATCTGGGCAGACATGCAAGACAAGTTAGCTGTTACACAAGAGAAAGTTCAAAGCAACTTATACCTCCCACGGGGCAGGAAAGAACAGTGATGCTCTGAGTCATTCTCTGCTCCTCAGGTGGCACAGCTATGTGCCACTCCTCACGACAGGCAGATCACAAATTTACAGTTTAGCTCATCCAAATGCATCATTGCAAAATCCTTCAAGCTGTCTTGTGTGGTCTTCTTCTGAGGGAATCAAACTCTGCAAAAATGGTTCATCTTGCCATGGTAAATCTGTCTGTGGCTTCCCCACTGAGACTGCCAAAATTATTATCAGCTGTGATTTCAGCAGTTATTATATAGCCATTTCGTAACAAGGACTCAACCAATACTAGCAGCTCCCTTTACACAAGACTCATAGTAGATAAAAGAAAATATATTTCATAACCTACAGGATGTATTTGTTTTAAAATAAATATATTCATTTAAATCAATATATTTAAAAGTGAGTTTGGTTGTACTTCTGTACTCTTTGAAAACATGGCCAGCACTAGTGAGAGATTAAATAATTTTGAAAATGAGTCCTTCACTTGTCTGTAAAGAATTTTACTGAATAAATTTAGGTTTTTTTCATTTTTTCTTGCAAAGACATTCGTGTTATGGAAACAGTTTCTTTTTGTTGCATCTGCTTGAAATCTGTCCTACTGAAAGAACCATGCACTGCTGAGGAAATAGTATTGCACCAGAAAAAAAAACAAAATTAAAAATGTATATTTGAGGCAAAATTTTCTAGGTATTTAGGTCAGCCTCTTTGTCTTAACAGTTCTGTAATTGTCTCTGGTTATGAAGGATACACCTTAATGTTACAATCATCTGGCACAAAAGCTGAGTAAACAACAGGAGAAAAAGTATAAGGTATATAGAAAAGCATATAGAACGTTTTATCAGACATTTAGATTTTAATAATAATATAATAGGACGGTCAGAGAATCATTAGTGCTAGAATTAGTTAATGCATATGAAATCATATAATTTTTAATTAAGAGACATTTTAAGTGGTAAATACATTTAATCTGCTGGGAAGCATCTGGACTATTAATAACTGGATGATTCTTCTCTTTTTTTTTTTTTTTTAATTTATACTATTACACTGAATATTTTGTAAAAACTTTGCACATTGTATGAGTACATATATAATTATTTTCTCTCCCTTTCATTTTGGAAGTGCAATCGGATACCACATTAGGAATGCAAATATTTTAAATCTCTTATTTTTGCTTGTTTTTACTTATACTGCGCACATCTAGCACTCAGAAAGCGCTGTCTTCAAACCATATTTTCTCAGAATACTCTTTGCTGTGTATGGAAATCTTTGTAAGCATATTCATTCCTTTGGGCTAAAATCCAAATCCCTAAGGGTCAGTTGAGGAGTTGTGAACGGATTTTCGTATTTTGATATTCATATCCATAAACAAGGGCTGGCTTTTATGTATACAAATAGATAATATTTATAAACTAAAGAGATCCTCTAAAAGTCTGACCTAAGATACTTCATGAAATAGTTTTTAAATTTAGTTCAGCAGGAGTGAGGTTATTTAATGCAAATTCTTTCACTGATGAGGGAAAATATAACTATGCGTATTACAAGTGTTTAATGGGGACAGATATTACATAGTAGCTGTTTTTAAAGCAAAATCACAGATATCAAGCAGACTAGAGTGGGAGTCATATTACAAAATTAGAAAACAAAATCTGACACTGGATTTAAACAGCTTAAAATTCATCATTAATTTCTGAAATTTGAATTTCTGAACATACCAAACTGAAACTCTTCATTTTCAACCACCCCAGATTATTGCAAACACTTTTAGGCCAATCTTAAAATGGCAAAATCTGAAATTTGAAGTTCTATTTATCTTTTTCTCATGTTTTAACTTTAGACTTTTAATGTAAACAAGTTTCTTCTAATCTGTTAGTTTCTTATTTGAATAAATATACCATCTAAAATAAAATTATACATTATTTTATGACTTTCATGATTAATGCTTTGTACTCTTGATTGTTGCCTTGATCCAACCTGAACCATGAATGAACTAATAATCCACTTTGAATATATCTCACTTTCATGTAATTTCAAAGGGAAGTTTCTGTCTATCTATGTCATAAAGTAGTTTCATAGTAAAGTGACATATAACATTAAGATAAGAAAGTGTTATTGTCAGTGTTCATTACATTTTTTACTGATAGATACTGGAATATACAGCATTATAAACAAAATCTTGGATTGTTATTATGGATTACAAAATTATGGATCGTTCATTATAAGTCTCCCTCTAGGACATTCTTGCTTTTACCATGTCTCAGTGCCTCCAAGCAGTAGATTTTCACTTCTTACTTGCTTTTGGATTACATTACCAGTGAGGGAGGAAAATGAAGCAGAAATTAGGCTCTGCATTGGAATATCTCATCCTATTTTAGCCTTTTCCAATGACCATAAGTGAGCCATTCATATTCCCCAAAACACATTACTTTAATCATTCTTTTTTGAAATTGCATACATGGAGTAAGTATATTTTTTCCTCAATACTCATGAGATTTAAGTATAGTGTATAATGATCCTTTTGTTCCATTAATGAATACCCACACATATACCTTGGCCTGCAAAATGAAGATTGGATTTTCACCTCTTTCAGAGAGAGAGTTCAACTATACCAATAAAACTGGATTCTTGGTTCACTTTTTCAGTGGTAACACATATAAAAGCCTGTTCATTTAGCTAGGCTCTCTTGAGCAGCTTTTTAGCTGAGACAATGGAAATAATCTTCCATTGAACAACCTATTTTAGGTGCTACACTTTTTTCTCTCCGCTGTTTGAAATCTCTTGATTATAGAAAGTCTCTTTATTATTTTAGATGTTATCATGGAAATAAGTTGGTATTAAGCATTCCAATAGACAACAAGAACATGGTATTCAGAGCCTTGAAGAGGACTTCTTCACCAGTGTCTGAGTTTGCTCAGTGGTGTAAGGATGAGCGGCTGTACAGCACATTAACGGGTTCCAATGGGTCTGTCAGATACAGCTCACTTCGTTACCCTTGCCATAATTAACAAAAGGCATTTGATAAAGGTATTTGATCTCCCATGTCCTGTATCATACCACACTAGTACTGAGCTCTCAAAGGCCTGTTGTTAGGTACAAATGTATAGTAAAGGATACATGTCTTCCTTTAAAGATCTTATAATCTAATTGTAAAGGTAAATGCAGAAAATGGATAAAATACAAAAGATAGAAACCAAAGAATAAAAATTATCTGATTATGATGAAAGCTTGCAAGGTGATATGCGCTTTGAAAAAAATCTGTCATCTTGGTAACATACAGGTTTCAGACATGAAATTTTGTGGAGTGCTGACCATTAAAACAGATGGATAGATAATTTCAATTTCTTTGATTTCAGACCATAATGCTCAAATAACATGACAGGGTGAAGTTCTCAAAAAATAATGGTCCAGGATAATCAAGAAGAGTCCACAGTGGTGTCATCGAACAGATCTGTCTTAAAATTAAATGTGTCATATGTTATATGAGTCTACTGTTCCTGGTCATGCTGATCTGCTACTCCTTTAGTACACCTGCACTACTAGAAAACAGAAATGGTAGAAAAAGACTGCAAAGACTCCATTGATGGACTTTGCTAATGAGTGTAGGATTAATTCAGCAACTGAAGATACTCTCCTAATACATGTAAAAGTATCACAAACAGTGAATGTTTTTCCACTACGTATAGCAGGGGTATACATAGGGGATGGGCTCAGATGTGGAGGGGTTTACATACATTAAGCAATATCTTGCTAGTATTATTCTAAACTTTCATCTGGCACTTTCAGGAGTTTTTCCTCATGACAATAACACTTGGTTCACAGTTGCTACTACTGTGTCAGCACTTCTGTTATGAACCCCTATTTCAGTGGTTTATAAATCAGCGTCATCATTTCATTCAACTCTACGCTGGACCCATACAGTCTCACTTTATGAGTTAATTTCTCTTTTATAATTTTGAAAAAAGTCTTCCTCCCAGAAGTCTATTCTTTCTCTGATTTCTGTGTCTGTGCAAATAGTGAAATGTTCCTTTTGATCCCTTGAATATAAAAGGCACTTAATTGAATCTGTTTCCTAATGCATTCACATAAAATAATGAAACAATTAAGAAAGTCACCACTACCCTTTTTTCATGGGAGAAGAAACTACAGTACAGCCACTGAGGTATCTTCAGTTCAGGTAGACTTATCTGAACTATTTAAAACTCCCCAGGGTAGTTTTCTGCTAGCAGCAAATTCATGTCAGCACTGAACATGATATAGGCTGCAAAACTTACTGAAGTCCTAAATAATTATCCTGTGAGCTGAATTCTATTCCACTGTGTTTATAGTCCCAGCAGCCCCTGATCTGGGAACTTGGAAACTCCTAGGATATATCTGCAGGCACTGCAGAAGAGGTATTGTCTGTATGACATATTCAGAAACCTCACATGCCTGAAGTTCATGTGACTTTAAGGGATTTATTTCCTTCATTAAGGTCTATAATGAAAGATGGAACAACGACAACATGAGGAAGTAATATCAAAATGGACTTGAATTGTATGACTAAATAAAGTGAAGGCTACTGCTACTTTCTTAATGCACATTTCTCTAGGGAAAATGAAGGCATACAGTGGAAACATTGCGAATTGTTTTGTGCCTTGACTTTGTTGGACTCTGGACTGGACTTGAGCACATTGATCCCTCTTTGTTTTCCTCTTTGACCAAATCATTCAAAGTTTATATAAAAATAACAAAACCTGTGTGTGGAGGGGAAAAAACACAACAAAAACAACTACAAGTGGTTATGCTGAACAATGCTGAGTGATGAAACAATTTACTGTACAAGTATTTGACTATTCAAGAACAAATACAAATGAATGAAAGAAATTTTTTTACAAGGATTATTTAAGTAGTCTTATTGACAAGTTGAGGTACCCACAACTGTACAATGCAATATGTCTTTAAAATTAGCTTAAATTTGTTAACTTGCAAGTAAAACATATATATATATATATAAAATTTTTTTTTTTTTTGGTAACCATGAGCCACTACAAATAAAATCTGGAAGCTAAACTTTAAGGCAAACCGCTAGTTTTCTGAAATAAGAACCAGCTGTATGGATTCTGGCAACTGCGCTTAATTCTCAGAGTGATGAATAAGCCATGAAAGATTCTGGCTTACTTTGTGCAAACGTTGCCTTTGCAATACTAGAAGGAGTAAAAAGTAATATTTTGGTTGTATTTATAGAAGCTCTCTACCTTTTGAATTTGAAGGGATCATTTTGGCCACTTTTTCAGTGATTAGTAAAATTACTACATTGCAATTCGCAGTGTTGGGAAAATCAAAGAATCATAGAATCATTGAATGGTTTGGGTTGGAAAGAACCTTAAAAATCATCTACTTCCAACCTCCCTGCCACGGGCAGGGACACCTTCCGCTAGACCAGGTTGCTCAAAGCCCCATCCAACCTGGCCTTGAACACTTCCAGGGATGGGGCATCCACAACTTTTCTGGGCAACCTGTTCCAGTGCCTCACCACTCTCATAGTGAAGAATTTTTTCCTAATATCTAATCTGAATCTACCCTCTTTCAGTTTTAAGCCATGACGTCTTGTCCTATCACCACATGCCCTTGTAATAAGTCTCTCTCCAGCTTTCTTGTAGGCCTCTTTTAGGTACTGGAAGGCTTCTATAAGGTCTCCGCAGAGCCTTCTCTTCTCCAGGCTGAACAGCCACAACTCTCTCTTAATCTGTCTTCATAGGAGAAGTGCTCCAGGCCCCTATCATCTTCGTGGCCCTCCTCTGGACTCGCTCCAACATGTCGATGTCCTTCTTATGGTGGGGTCTCATGAGAGCAGAGTATAGGGGGAGAATCATCTCCCTTAACCTGCTGGTCACGCTTCTTTTGATGCAGCCCAGGATGCGATTGGCTTTTTGGGCTACAAGCACACATTGCTGGCTCATATTCAGTTTTTCATCCGCTAATACCCCCAAGTCCTTCTCAGGGCTGCTCTCAATCCACTCATCACCCAGCCTGTATCTGTGTTTGGGATTGCCGTAACCCATGTGCAGGACCTTGCAATTGGTCTTGTTGAACTTCATGAGGTTCGCATGGGCCCACCTCTCAAGCCTAGCAAGGTGTCTCCGGATGACATCCCTTCCCTCCAGTGTCAACTGCACCACACAGCTTGGTGTTGTCAGCAAACTTGCTGAGCGTACACTCAATCCCACTGTCCATGTCGCTGACAAAGATGTTAAAGAGCGCCGGTCCCAATACCAATCCCTGAGGAACACCACTTGTCACTGGTCTCCACTCGGACATCGAGCCATTGATTGCAACTCTTTGAGTGCGACCATCCAGCCAATTCCTTATCTACTGAGTGGTCCATCTGCCAAATCCATCTGTCTCCAATTTAGAGATAAGGATGTTGTGCGGGACAGTGTCAAATGCTTTGCATAAGTCCAGGTAGATGACATCAGTTACTCTTCCCTTATCCACCAACGCTGTAACCTCATCGCAGAAGACCACCAAAATTGTCAAGTGTGATTTGCCCTTAGTGAAGCCATATTGGCTGGCACCAGTCACCTCCTTATTTCTCATATGCCTTAGCATAGTTTACCAGAGGATCTGCTCCATGATCTTGCCGGGCACAGAGGTGAGACTGACTGGCCTGTAGTTCCTCGGCTCTTCTTTTTCTCCCTTTTTAAAAATGTACTGCTACATATGTAAGCCTGAGCAGTGGAAGAAACCTAGCAATATGGAACTCAGCATGATCTACTTTGTCTTACATAAAAGCTGAAAAAGGAACTAAATCAGCCTGTAGGAGTTTTAGGATGACACACATACGATGCTTTTGGAACCTAAGCTAACATGCTTAATGAAAATCTGGGTAGATTTGCAGTGCGCAAGGACTGTAGAGATATACTCTGAAATCAAACTTTATTTCAATTCTGTTTTCTTTAAAATGTTATTAATTTTTAATCGGTCTTGCTCATATGAACATGTTCATTTGGATACAAACGTTCCTGCTTCACTGATCCCGAATTCACACATGGGCTAAAATGTGGTAGTGAATTCTATTTCTTGAAATCTGAAAATGCTTTACTTTCATGCTGCAGACAATGGCTGCCGTATATTGTACCTTCTAGTTAATTTTCCTGCTTCCATTTCCTGGTTCAAAGAATTGACAGCTCACAGACTGACAGGTTAATTTTGACATAGTTTCTATTCATTAGCTGAAAGTTATACCAGCTCTTGTTTGAACTGTGCTTTAATTAATGAGGTAACAAAACCATGTCTGAGACAGCAGCTCATCCTCACTGACAGTAAACATAGAGGCAAGTACTGTAATTATTTTCTTGATACAGCCCTAAAAAACATAAAAATGTCAGGTTCAAGATGGGGATACACAGATTTGCTTACCTTCATGCACAGTCAGAAAGAAAAATTCTATGCCTGTGTTTTAGTTAGTGCTGTATTTACAGCCAGTCCTATCCACAGTCTGGCTCCTTGGGAAATTGTGTAGTAGGCAGATAGTTTGGTATTAGCTTGGTCCCTGGTGATGCAGCAATATAAGCGTAAATGAGGTGCTAATACTCATGGGATACTATTGATACTAGGGTCAGAAATATTGCCCTTTTCTCCCCTTGCTTTTAACCACAGCAGGTGCAGGATTAGCAATTAATCATTACAGTGATTTGTGTGCATGTTAGGTTGGTACGCTGAAACAAATGATTGCATTACTCCAAAGGGAGTGCATATGCTTTGCATAATTATAGGTGTGAGCATCTTTTGTTATGATATAATCAAATAGGAAAAAAGATGAAAGGATTTTTATAGAAATACCATGTCACAAAACTATCATAAGTCTCAAAAGACAGAAAGGCATGCCGGCTCCTTGAGTTCCTGAGCTACTGAAGTGAAAGCTAACCCTTCCACTGCTGTTGGCCTTAGTTGCTTAGCCCAAACAGAGGTAGTTCCTCAGTAATAGCTCTATATACAATGATCTTAAAGGCTATAAGGCAAAATCAGTGACCAATTAGATAACATAGTTAGATTCTTGATACAAGAGTAGTGGTTCTTCCCACCAGTAGAGTGAGAGAGCTTAACTTTGTATTTCATGCTGGGAACTGTTACCTCCTCTCCCTCTCTACCACTGCCATGCAGTAACTTTGCAATAATTTTGCACTCACTGGCAGTTACACTCCACCTTAACCTAAAAGGCCTGGGGTGGGCAGTGACTTGGCATCCAAATCACTGCATGATGGAAATTGTGGATTACACTAAATGCTAGTCTGGCAGCATAACCAGGGTAAGGAAGAAAACTTTCATGTTGTTACCCCACAAAGAAAAAAAAAAAAAAAAGATATAGATAGAAACACTTCAAAAAAGCTGTCTGATGTTCTGTTTTTGTTTTTTTGAATGCAAAAGACTGTTTTTACCCTAATCAATCTGGAACTTGGGTGAAGAGGAAGAGGCACAGATCTGAAATCAAATGACTGCATAAAAATACAATCATCTTAGTTCAACCAGGCACCTCTGCAATTGCCACTTTCTTGATTTGTCCCCCAAATGAGGAAATATGCTTGTTAAAAGCAAGTCTTTAATTTTTTAAAGGAAAATAAAGTATGTCTTACGGCATCCAGCAACCCCAGAATCTTCTGTTTGTGTGACTTCCCTTCTGTGAGTGGCACTTTTTGCTTCATGTTGTGTTGTATTTTACTTGCAACAACAGCTCTTTGGGAATACAAACATGTCTGCTTTTGAACATCTGTGGTTTCATATACAAAACTCAGTAGTAATAATTATAGTTAAAATTTGGTATTACAGTTTATACTTTTACTGTGCGCAGCTGTACATTGAACTGTCAGGGAAATAATTTATTAAAGCACAGAATATGTAGAGTCATTGGGTCCATGTGTTCATTCTCTCTATCTCAGTAACTTCTAGAATGGGTAAATGAACACAAAAAACTCAGCAAGGATGTAGTTTCAAAAATGTCTCAATCAGAAATGCATACTTCTTTTTTTTAAAGGGGAAAGGTTGCAGTTGTATTAGGTTGGCAAAGGAATTTAAACTTAAAAAAATATAGGGAGGATATCTAAGGAATATTTTAGCAGGTTTTTAAAAAATTACACAATCATTCTGTCTAAAATGAAATTTCAGATTCTTAAAAATAAGTCAACTGAGGGGGAAATAAGTGTAGCTTAAGTGCTTTAAAACTTAACTTTGAGAAGAGATTAAATCCAGAAACTGTACAAAATTTGGACATTTTAACTGGCAAGTTCAAGCAGATAACTTGATCTTAGCTAAGCAAGGATTTATATAGATTAGGAGTGTTGATTTTCTATTAATCTTGAAAGACTATAGAACGGGAGTAAAGTTAATGTTTGACAGTACTAAAAAATATCTGATTCTGTCAGTCACAGTCTCTGTAGATTCTCAGCTGCATTCATTACACTTCTAATTAAGCTAAGTTACAACAATCTGTCGTGTATTGTTCATTCATTCACCTTCTCCCCATTGAACAAAGTATGCAGTTTGGAATATCTGACTTTATTTGGCTTATTAGAGGAAATTTTTGAGTTTATTCTTTTTACATTTGTTTTATAAATGTCTATGTGGGAGAGGGTAATACGTAGAAAATTCCCACCTCTTAGATCCTGGGCATGTTGTTGTACTCAGAAGGCTCTGGTTTCTAGAGGAATTCTGGGAAGTGAACATTATCATAGATTATACATCTGCTTGTCTGATATCCGTTCTAAGCAATGTAACAGATTGGTGAGAATAGGCTTGAGGCCACAGAATCAAAGCCAATTGGCATGAGTTTAAGGAAAATGGAACTTGTTAAAATCAACTTGAAATTACAGGTTTGGTTGATAAAGATAATGGTGTTTTAATGCACTTGCATTTTTGTACAGCTTCATATCACATGATATTTTAATCAAGTATGTATTAAATAGATTAAAAATTCTAAGTTAGATCTGAGAACATAAATGGGAAGTTTTCATCAAATGAGATTTGTATGCTTTTAGTATGTCCCTGAGAGCAGATCTTCATTGTGCACTATTCAAAAAGTAGTCTGAAGAAACAAACAACATAAAACCACAAAATCATTACTGAATGCATCTGCAGATGACAAAAAGAGAAAGTAGAAAATGAGGGAGCAGATAGCCACCGATAAAGAATTACTAGAATTTTGGGGGGATACAAGAAGACAGGCCTGCATCTTCTTAAAGGCAGATATGAAGCCTTGTGCATGGGCTGATACTGTGTTTTGGAAAGCAGTGACTTTGGAAAAAAAATTAGTGACTAAACTGTGTTCATGATTTTTTACTTTGATATGCTGATAAATTAATTGCTGGATGAATTCACATGATAATATCATATAGCAGATGGTATGCATTCGACACTGGCTTTTATTGCTGAATCTTGGTGTTCAGTTCAGATTTCTGCAGTTAAGAAGGGTATTGAAATAATTTTGGAATTCAAAGAAGAGCCATAAAAGTGATCAAAGGATTGCAAATTATGCTTAATTAAATATGCCTTTAGTGAACAATGCAGGCTTCTCAGAGGAAAACAAGGGGGTTGGTTAATTCTTTCACAGATTGGGAGTACTGGCATAGAGAACAGAAACAGGGGTCTTTGTCCATGTAACAAATTATAACAAGGTTGACAGGCTCAAAAATAATCTGATTTTAAATATGGCTTTTTTCTTCTTAATTTTTTTTTTTTTTTTTTTTTTTTGAAAAAGGAGAATATCTCTGAAAAAAAATTAGGAAGGGATTTCAATGTTTCTTCCAATCTCTATCTCAAGACAGGGTGTTTTTTTCTGAAAGTTATGTTTTAGTTCTGACTGGATTTGTTTCAGAAAAGTCTCCTGACATTAGTTATCTATGGGTTCAAGCTAGAGGATAACAGTAGTCACTTCTTTTCTATGAATTTATGACTACAAGGACTGATCCAACTACGACAGCCAACTGCCATTCTAATTTAATGGAATGTCTTTCAAACCATTTTTTCAGCCTCATCTCATGGAAAAAATTAAGCAGTGGATGACATAAATCAAGGAATTAATGTACAAGCAGTATCTTCTTCTTCTTCATGAGTAGCCTACCACATTAGTCTTCGTTATATCTATGTGAGATAAGCTGCAATTAATTATTATTTCAGTAGAATTCTAAAATCTCCAGGTTGAAAAAGTCAAGTACCAACAAGAACTTAGTGAAAGATGGCTTCATCTCTATAGAGCTTGGTGTCTCAGGGTTGAAGAAAATGGTGTGAAAGAAGATTAAATGACTTGCCTACTAACACATAGCCATCCAGCAACCAAAAGAAAAAAAAAAAAGGAATGGTAATCTTCAGATCCTCAGAACAATATTTTATTTTATTGGACCACATTTTCTACCTTTATTCTATTTCAAAAAATGAAGATATGTCAGCTTAAATACAAGCAGACATTTTCATATGCTATTGATAAAGAACATTGTCATAGTGCTTCAGTGAGCACCTTCTATTGGCATTTCTACTTTTTGAGTGCTTAAAAGTCATATCCTTGAGACATCTCTCTTTGTTCACATTAATGGAGAAGGAATGGAGGAAAACTGGCTAGAGGACTATTTCTTCATTATCTATAGAAAGATTCTGTTAGACCCCAGAGTCTTTTGATTCCAGAGTAAAGTAACTCTTTAACATCGTTAATGCTATACATCAATGTATTCTATACCGTCTGCCTGTTCAGTTTTTCTTAATGTCAGATAAATCTTGACTATACAAATTTGACTGTACCTAGAGTTATGATAATAATAACCTTGCACAGCTGCACTGAAGAAATTTGCATGAATCAGCTGAATAAAAAATAATTGCATCAATATAGTATTAGTTAAAAACATTAAAACCAAAGACTAAATTATAAGGCTAAATTTCAATAAATATAGTACAATGCTTTTAATTTCCTTTCTGCTTTTCTTCCCTTAAAACTCATAGGATTGAGTTCCTTCATAAACTGAAGTTTAGAATTTTGCTCTCACAGAGAAGAAAAATTAAGGCCCTAATATAATAGTATGAACCCAGGCATTAGGTTTTCCTTCAATGTAAGGACCAAAAGGCAAAATATTCCATGATTAATATTGGCTGCAGACAAGACTGAGTCCCATTGTCACTTCATAAAAATTCCTGCCCAGATAACCTCTGCAACAATTTAAATAGACAAATTAGAAAGCAACATAAGAAAGAAAATACAATTATCTGGATTTATATTCCTGAGAGAATTCAGCATGTTAGCCCTTATTGCTGGTTAAATCTGGTCCTGTGATGTACATGTTCAAGATGTATAAAAATATACATGATTCTTCTGTATACTAGTGTCATAAAAACTACAATAGATGGCATTAAGAGATTAGTTGCAGTGAAGTACAAAATTACAAATTCCAATTTCATTCTAAAAATCATCCTTTGAAAAAGATGCATTCTTCTGAATCTTTTTCTCTTTTCAATGTTGTTTGCAATTGCTTCATTTATTGTTCCAACTTTTTATACTGTTCTAAAATATTTAAATGTCCTGGATATATACATTCCTTGTTCATCATCATTCACAAAGAAAAATATCCAAGAAGTTGAAGAAGTGGTTTACTTTACCATACTCTCAACTGAAAAGTGTGCTACAAGTAAGTGTATGAACCAATTATTGCTGCCATCAATTTACTTAATTAGTAAATCACAGAAGAAATAATATTTTTTCTTTATCTTATAAATCTCTATATCACTGAAACTCAGTGACTGAAATCATATTGATTGTTCTTTGGGAAAATAATTACCTATAAATACACATGCACATACTTCTCTTATTTGTTTCTATTTTTATGTTTGGGGGTTTTTAAAATGTATGTCCCATAGTTATGTACATACACTATATTTAGCTATTATACCAACTAATTTGAGGAAGTTAGGTTCTAGCGTGTCACTGAACTGCTAATGAAGCATCCCATGGAAATAAAAATTGTTCTTTAGTCTCTGTTACTTAATAGCAGTTCCACAGACTGTCTTGTCTCCAAAACATTTTATCCAGAGGAGAAGGTAAGAAAGACTAAGACAGAAAGGTTCAAATAAATATTGATTTTCAAAAAAAAAGTTAGCTTCAAGCACTTCATATATTTATGTTCCATGATATGAATGTTTCATATGAAGTATCTAACTTGTGAAATTTATATTATAAAACTAATACAAAGGAAAAAATATTACAAGTCAGCTTTGTATATGTGTAACTACTACTTCAGGTGAGACCAGCAGTGAAGTGTGATCCACACGTTTTATAAATGGACAGTGCTTCTGAGGAGCAAGGAGATACTCTGCAGAATACTTGGGCCCTGGCAACAGTTTCAGCTATTGGCATTTATTCTAATGGGAAATGGTCTCCTGCTTCTCCAGCAGAAATGGTGAACATTTTACTCTGCACCTTAAGCAGGATGCTTTGCAAGAAAAAAGTGTTTATTAAGGACAATGGAAAGCTAGTCCTGGGGGAGGGGGGAAGTATGCTTTCCCAGTTCTTTCCAGAATTTTTGTTTAGTTATTTTACACCAGAGGAGCTGACAAATATACCCTTTCTTTGTCAGCTTGCAACTGGGACAGTATCTACCCTGCTCATTTTTTTATCTTTGCATTTCTCTACAGTGATGGATTTGAGTTTTTTTCCCCTCTTTTTTTTTTTGGTACAAAGAATAGAATTGTATTCTTTTTCTTCTTATGAAAGGAAAAGTTGGCAAGTGATTGCCTGTTTGGTCTTGCTGTCAGGATGTGAAGAACTTGACACGACTAAATGACAGAAACAAAATAGCAGTTCTGAGACACATATTAAAGACTTAAAACACTTATTTTCAGTTGCAAGAAAAGCTATTAAATCAGACTGCAGCTTTTATAGCTGAAGGGCTTGGAAAGTGGAAAGGATGAGAACACTTGCAAGAAAAGGATATTTTATCTGCTGCTCACAAGGCAGACACAAACCCCTACTGAGCCTTATCCTTTATACTTCATTGCACTGTGTTTGGGAATGTCATTTTTGCTATCAAATAATGTTTAGTGTATGCACATTTTAAATCATGTTAATAAATGCTAAACCAAAAAGTGGTTCTTCAGGTAAGGACACTTGACTTTAACCTTTTTGTTTAAGACAAAACCAAGAATTAACATGAGGACCAAAGGCTTTTTTTTTTTTTTTTTTTTTTTTTTTTTTTCCTGGCTGCCTTCTCCAGTATATAAAACTCAACAATTTAGGTGACAAATCCTGCTACATTCTTTATGGGTCAAAAAGACATTTTTTCAGTCAAAGTAGCCCAGGTACTGTTCAAATGTGATTTCTCCTACACCAGTAGACACATGTAGAGGAGGCAAAAATACAGACCCCACAGAGGACTTCTGAACAAGATAGCCATATTCTAAGAAGTCATCTGCTGAATGTAGATCTTGATGTAATTGTCCTTATCACAGCTTCCAAGCACAGAACTGTACTGAAGGGGGTGGGAGACCCAGACATGCCGTAGAAGAAGATCTAGCTCCTCTAGAATGAGTTAGGATTTTTGGCAGTATTTAAGCAGAACTGAGGCCCATATAATTAAAACTCCAGGCTTTAAAACAGCACTAGGCACTTACCTCATGGAATACCTAAACTCTGTATGTACCTCAGTTTTGAATATTAAAGCTGCTTCTGAGCAGGCTACAGAAGTCTCAGACTGTACATTGAGGAAAAGCAAACTGGTCCCAAGCTGGAATCCAAAGACAGGGTTTGCCTTGGAAGTAATGGAGAGGGGGGAATTTTCAGTCTAGATCCTCCTATGGTGAAAATGCATAAACAGATCTTCACCTCTGCCATGCAGGTGAGAATCCTAATCACTGCACTTCGATGTCATGCTCCTTCTTCCTGGCCCTCTTGGAAGAAGGTCTTGCTTGTTTGTTTGTTTGCTTGCTTGATTGCTTGCTTGGTTTTTGCATGGTGGGACAATTTCAAAAGGAAGAGTCAGGAGGCCAGTACACCTCAAAACAGAGAAAAGCAATTACAGAAGTACCTGAGCAAAGGACAACAGTAGACTGAACTTTCCTGAAGCAGGGGAAGGAATTAAACTTAAGCCATCACATCCTGAGCAGGGGCCTGCACTGAATGACTTGTTGCATAATTGTAAGAGCATTGCCATCTTAAAAGAAAATATTAAGATATTTTTCTTAAATTGCATTTTTTCCTTAAAATTATGGGGGAAAAAAAGTGGAAAACACATGGTGAAATTTTTCTTAAAGTAGGTGGAGACACCTACTTTTATGATAAGATCATGATCTGCAGCTCTTGATAATGTATGAAAGCACTTTCTTAGTAAGGTGTTTGCAGTCTTGAGGTGGAAGTTAAGAAATTTTGCCATCTTTTACATTTCCTTCCTGGATGATCAAGTTAATGTCCATTTAAGAAGTCTGGTTGTGTGGAGTCCCTTTTTGACAAATCTAGCACATTGCAATTCTAGGCACTTAACTCAGGTTCTTAATTCAGTGCTAGGAAACAGATGATCTAATCTTTTTTTTTTTTTTTAATCTAGCCCTTAATGGCTTTCCAAGGTCACACAGTAATACCAAGAAACAAATTTTCCTAGGAGTTTCAGCCTGAAAAGTTATTTTCATTTACCACTGCAGACAGAGCTATGTAGCATTACTGCAGTCATGCAGCTGAGAAATTCCACTCAAGAAATGAGTGAATTTTTTTTATTTTCCCAAATTCACAGAGTTTTTCTCATTTCCGTGGTCTTTGCCACCCAGACATTTAGGCTAATATGAGTTAATGAGTGTCTTGCATTCAAGTGTATTAGAAGTGCCTCACTGGCTAAATCTGCCTGTTTGTACTGTATCTCTCTCAAGAATAGCTGAAAAGTAGGCTTTCCAATTACTTTTTTTACTTTCTTTCCTGAAAACAGAAGATCAATTACTGTGTTAAATGGATTTAAAAAAATCTAGTACATGCTACTGTTGTGTGCTGTAGGAAAGGTTCAAGTTCTGAAAAAAGTAATTGAGTGATTTATACTTCAATCAAATGCAAGCATGTGTATGGTCGAACATTAAATAAACAGGAAATCTCCAAAAAAAATATTTTCTGTTTCTGCTTTTAAATGTTAAGCTTAAATATGATGTCTTATGTTATTATTAATTATTAAGATTCCCTGTTCTGCACTTTCATGCTTACTGCATTGCTGCTCACCTCATGATATATATTAGGGATTTTGTTGGTACTGTCTTTTTTTCTTTTAGTAACTAGCATGCTATTTTTGTTGCAGATGTGTATTATGTTAACACAGCCTGACATGTCAGCGGAATGTATAAGTATGTGAGATGTAGTATGTATATCAAATTCTCCATCAAGAAATATAATTATAATATATAAATATCAATGGTTGTGGGTTGGTTTTTTTTTTTATTAAGAAGATTATTGCATAATATAAAAACGTGCAGACTTAGAAGTTATAGTAAGACATTTGATTAATTCCTCTTATTATAAGCATATGAAGTTTAGGGTACAGTCATAACTATCTGTGTGGCCAGAAGAGGAGGATCCAGAAAACTACTTATGTTCTCAAGCTTTAACCCTTTTAAAGTAATAAAGAACGAAGGCATAGACAGCAATGTGTGTGTGTGTGTGTGCGTGTGTGCACGTGTGTGTGTGCACGTGCACTCATGCACACACGTGTTGGTTCAGAAGGCAGCAAAAGAGGAGAATGGACATGATGTGCAGTCAAGATATGAACATGGAGCTGGAATTCTGGAAGTAATCCTACATCTCAGAGTTTCATAGCCTATAAGGATTTCTCTCCATCAGAAGTGATGAATAAATATAAAGTCACAAAGGTAAATTATTAGAAGAATAATAGTAATAAATAGGCAAATAGAAATAAATAGGCTAACAGAAATAAACAGTTTTCAACAAATAAGACATATAGCAAGCAGCTGCAAAACAACCAATCTGAAGGTACTGTTTCTGGTTTCTGCCATTTCAAATATTTTTTCTCACATTTTCTTTCTTTCTAACTCCTGTAACATACGAAATCAGAAATAATGGTTCTTCCAAGAAAGCCACCCTGCGACTCCTTGTCAGGACATCATGGAAGGTAGTTTAGAAGAGACAGTTATTGTGGGAACAGCAGAAATATTTCTGTATTTACTTTCTTGAGAGTATTAAACACTCTAAAACATTGGCATAGGTACATTTATTGCATTCAATAAGCTGGCACATATGTTTCTTAGTACAGAGTATCAGTCCATGGCAAACAGTTTGCAATGTTCTTCCTGTCAAAATGAAATGTTAAAAAAATACTTTCTTGTGTGTCTTGGGGTGAATGTATTGTTCTTATGTCTGCTCAGAAATATTTAGAAAAACAATGGAAACTGTAAAAGAATATTAATGTCATCTTATATTCAGATCATCATTTCTCATAAGTATTTTGCACTTATTTCTCTGGCTTTCTGTATAGTATAAAGAAGACACAACTACGAGATGCTGAATAATATTTGTGATTTTCACATTTTAAAAAATAGTATCTTTAATGATTTTAATGATTTTTTAAAGTGTTCTTTAATTTTTTAGATGTTTTGTCTAGTGTTCAGGAATAGCAAACAGCATATGTACTCTTGTATATTTCTATAAAATCCATATTTGCTCTCAGAAAAAATCAACCTCATAACATCTGTCTACAACATTGGGTTATTTTAGTCTTTGAAGATATGCAGAAACAGTTTCTTCTCTTTAGCTTGCTTTTTTATTTTACTAGTGTCCACATTTTCTCATGTTCAAACAGAATCACTCAAGCAAATATCAGCCCAAACCATCTCAAGCTAGCTTGCCACAGTTTTGCCACACAATGCAAAAATGACCATTTTCCCTTGCAGAATCATAGAATGGCCAGGTTTCACTCACAAAGTTGAATAAAAATGAAAAAAACAGAATTATATGTTCTATGAAACAAACTGAAAATTATATGTGTTGCTGTTTACAAGCATACAATTAGTTCTGTAAGAAGTCCACTTGTCTTGGTAAATTGTTCAGGCTTCTTAGCTTATCTTGTTTGACTGTACCCATTATTTGTGAATCTCTACTGCATATCAATAAACTCTTTTCATAAAATAAGTAATTTACTTGTATGTTACCTCAATACCTTCTCTATGATTATCACCTCAGTAACAGTGTTGCTTGCTCTTTCTAAATGACTGAAATATTGACAACAAAATATTTAGTATTTGTATTTTAGCTAAATTTATATGTCTGTGAGCATTCTGAGACTGTTGACATTTTCATAAATATCCAAACACTTACGAGCTGTTAATATACTAGTAATTCATATCAGAGTGATGGAACATAATCTATAATCCCAATTAAATATTTAGTTTCAACATTTGCAAATGGTATATGTGCATATTCATTTGATAGGATGGGTCAGTCTTCAACTGTTGTGATTGCTATGCATGTAGCTAGAATGCCCAGCAGTTTACTGGTAAGTAGATAGTATTTCTGTTTTGAAAATTAATATGAAATGAATATTAAAAAAAAAAATTCAACAGCATGGACAGAGAATCCCAGAAGCCAAAGTCTTTCATATGTATTAGTCACACTTTTCTGACTCTAATCAGCAAAGCCAACAAATATGTACATCAATGTAAGTAAACAAATAGTTTTATTGGTTGTGTTTAACTCATAAATAAACACTCTTGTGTTTAAAGCTACATATTTAAGTGCTTTACTTGATTGTAGTGTTAACACTAAACCAATGCTCCCTTTTTAGTCTCCAGACTGAAAGGCCCAAAAGATTTGCTATAATTTTTTTCAATGCTGCTTCCTGTCCTACCACTATAAACTGAACTGTGACTTCGGTTCCACAGAACTACAACTATCTGTAAGTGTTTTCTGTTTTGTTTTTTGTTTGTTTGTTTGTTTGGTGGTGGTTTGTTGGTTTTTTTAAGAGAGAAGCTAGTTTTCATTTAAACACAGGTTAATGAATAATGATGAATAGTGGAAAGAACTGGAGGAAAGCCTTACCAGCATTCTAGTGTGCTGAACATAGTATGTAAACACTCTTCTCTAACAGCTTTCTCTGGTTTGCTTTGCACATGTAGCTAATTTCAGAATGTTGAAATTCAAACAGCAAGCAATTAGAAAATATAAATTTCTTATGTCATAGTCTGATAATATTGTCTTTTATTCTAGTGTTTGATTAAAGGTTGAGAAAATGATATATTAGCTACTTTTGTGTTCTTGTGAATCATAATTTAAACAAAGTGTATACTGTAAATAGTATATACATGTCGACAGGCTACATAGGCACAGCTTGGATTTGTTCTAATATCCGGATCAAATCTCAGATAAGTATTAAGTTCTATATTAAATGTGAATTTCTCACATTCTTTGCTATTGTAGCCGTGCTTGTCTAGTGGGATGAGAAGTTAGGCTTAAAATCAAATACTCTGTCCCTGTTTCTCTTAGTGGAGTTTAGTGGTCAGTCATTTATGTATGGAAAATTTGAGAGCAAGAACAATGACTTCTAATGTACTCTTTTGTCAATGAATTAAGGAACATTTAATGAAAGTCTCTGTACCGTTTGTCTACCTGTCATGTTAAACCACTATAATATTTTCTCCTGGTGACTACAAAATTGAGAATTATGGAGCATGCTCTTCAGCTCAGTAATTTTAAACCAGAAAAAAAAAAATCCAACTTCTTATTTCATGGATGGAATTTATAAAGGTAATAGCGTGGATTATGAATCCCAAAGTAGTTGCTCTTTACCATTACCATATTAGAAATTTTAGAATTTCTAGTGTGTCTTGTTGCTAGCCTGACTTCATGGAAGTTGAAAATGTGAAAAATTTATGTCACAAATTTTATGGTTAATTTCCTCTTCCTTGAAGGTGATCTTTGCTACCTAACCTACAGCTGCATGTTTACTTCTGTTCTGTTCTTGTTTGTGTGGGTTTTTTTCCCTCTGTGGAAATCTGAGATTATGTATGTGTTGGTTCCAAACCACTGGTTGATTTTTGTGAAGAAAAAGACAATGATATTTTACTTCTGCTGCTGCTGTAGCTGTGAATAAAGATCTATCAGTATGTCTCCCCTTTTCTTTTAACTTCTTCAATATACTTTGTCCTCTCTGTTTATTTACCTCATCAATCAGGATTATAATGATGGCTGGATTATTTGGCATTCTAAATAAATAGTGAATGCAACTCTTTCCTGCCTAAGAATCTTCCATGTTTCACATTCACTTACATCAGAAGGTGTGGTAGTAATGCTGGCAATACAGAATTGTTCATTTTGACAACTTTCTTATAGGCTTTGCAATACTTCTGATGTGTCATATCTATGTTTATCAAATGACTGTAACTTAATACACAGAAGCATAAAGACCGTTCCAAGGGTAACAAATGTCCATGTACAAGTGCATGCGTGCAGAGATACCCCTCTGAGGAGCAGACATTCTTTTGATTCTCATGAGCAGCAAAATGTCATTTTGATCATATCTGGCCAGCTTTAAGAAGAGTCCTGAATTTTTGCAGTCTGGGTCATGCAGCCAGCATATCTAATTTACATGTGACAATTCCTTGTTAGGAAACGCTTTGCTCATTTCTGGTCAACAGAGAAACTTTAGGCTATACATAAAAAACTGTGAAGACACTTTATGGGGCTTGAAAAATTAGGCAAAACTAAACTAACTGATCATGTACAGCATAACTGAAGTCTGTAATGCAAAAGCAGTAAAGGTTTAAAAAAAACAGATATAAAATACAATACTATCAAAGATGAAGAGGAACTGTTAACATGGCATGTAAAGAAATGACTGAAAGTAATGTGATGCATTAAGGGGGAAATATTAAAGCTCTGGACAAGGAAAAAGAGGAATGAAAGAGAGAAAAATAGATCAGCACTAATTACATCTTTCACAATTGTTTGATGACTTTTTTTTTTTAGGATTTACATGAGTCTTTGGTGAGAATTTGGATAAGATGAGAATAGTGATCTTAAGTGTCACTGGTAGAAAAATGTTTGTATGAAGGAAGGCTAAGAGTTATTTACACTGGCATGTGCCAAGAATGAGACATATGACAACTTGTTTGTTCAAATGAAGAGCAAAATATTATTAGCAACAGTGAATCAGTAGAACAGAGCTTAAATTGCCATCAGTTATTAAAAAGAGCTAAGATAATGTAGATTCAAATTATTGGACCTTTATATAACTTGACAGACCTCATACACTTACTAGCTGGGGGAAGCTGTGGGGATGCATCCTCAAGCATCCTAACAATTAGTCCCTGCAACCTAATCTCTTGCTGCTTATCCCCATGCAAACATCAGAGACATACATCAGAAGAAACTTTTTAAATTTCTGCTATTCCTTAAATAAGAGCCTTCATGTTCTCTTTAACTGCACTGCAAAGGTCACTACTAACATGCACACAGTTGTCGTCATATGCTGGTTTCCCCAAAACCTGTGGAAATGAACCACGTATTTATCAACCTTTCCATGCAGAGTATCTCCTTAAACCTAAGGCCAATATCTTCAACTGTCTCCAAGACATAGGAAATACTTATGGAAACCTTAGAGTATCTTATATTACAGAATTTACAAGATCCCAGTCAGAAAAAGCGGTATGTGCTTGTAACCAGAATACAAAGTTTGTCTCTGATATATGCAGTTGAATACCATTGTGCCCAATTACATATGTTCTATGAAGAGTGGCATGCATATCATTGATGCTGGGAAGGAAAATGGAAACATCTGGAGATGAATGACTAGGGGAGCACAGGAAGAATGCCTCTCAGATATAAAGGGCACAGGCAGCTGGTTTGGAGCCCCACTTAATCTGGCCACAGATTCAAGTGTTGCTTGTCCATGGTCCTGGCCAAAACTGAGTGCCCTGTGAAAGGAGAAGTTTTTCATCTCCATTTTCATGGCAGTACTATATCTAAGGAAGCAGACGTCAAGGAGAGAGAAGCATATCCAGACTGTATCACTACTCAGGAGCGCATCACTATAAGAAGTCACTGGGAATGTCAGACAAACAAGCTGTTGGGCAGTATAGCAATCTCATCATTGAACTAAAAGTGGAATTCCTAAGAGCTCATTCGAAATACTTTTGCTTGGGATTTTCAGCAAGAAGCAGACTAGTTTCCTTTTTACCAACCAGTACCTTCTGATTAGTGACAGTCCATGCTTACCTTTGAGGAGTTCCACATGTACTGTGAAAGCATTAGGGAACCCTCATGACAAGAATGTAGCTTGTTTACCATTTTATTTCTCTCCCTTGATCCCACAGATGTGGAAATTTAAATAGATATCTCCTGGTAACATTTGTTCATTGAGCATAAGAAAGTTGTGTACGCAATCGTAATTTAAAGATGTGGGGGAAATAGTAATTATTGCATGAAGAATATCTGATCATTTTTCAGCCTTTTTTTTCAGTCCATCACAACAAAAAGATGAATATTTTCAGGTGTAGAGCTGTGTTTCTTCAATACTGAACCAAATAAATCCAGCCCCCAAACCCTTGGAAAGGGAGTCTTAATAAATCTGTAGTACTAATGAAAGGGGTAGGCTAGGCACTTTAGAGTCAGTGTCACTCAGCAGTGTTTCCTGAAAGGCTTCACTTGCACATCATCATCCTGGGAACATATTAATATAAAAGTTACACTGATATTTGAATTGTTTGGCTGATATTATTATAGTACATTCAGTGAATAGGAAGTTTAGCTAAGAGTGACAAATGCTGTACTTGAGGGAAGATTTAAAATAAAGGATGGAAACTAAAAGCCTGGTACTGCAACCATTGGTGTTTACACGTAAAAAAATAGCATTCAGGTTTCAAGCGCTCTGAGGCCACATGCCCCTCATACTATATGCTTGATGATAGACCATCAAATCTTTGAGTAGCAACATCCAAGCAGAAGGCTAAAATAGCCCAAATCACAGGTATAGTTTTTAAAAAAGAAGTATGCTGAAGAAGTTCATGGCAGCAAAGCTAGATTTCCAGAACTTTATAGTCACTGCAAGCCAGAGCAATTTAAAAGTGCCCTCAAGCTATTCAAACGCTATGCATTATGAAAGACTTTCACGGCACAGTACTGTGATGATGGCAGTGCAAATGAAGGTTTTAAGGTAACTCTGTGTTTTCTCCTGAGATGTCTCAGGGTTGATTGTAGGGGTGAGTTCAACAAAAGTGCTCACAGATGGTTGATTTCTGCACAGTGAACGTTGGTCAAATCAATACTAAAACCTGCATGTCAGATGAAGAATGCAAAGAGGACTAGAAGAAGCACTCATCCTTGGTCTCTGCTGGAAGTCTAAAAGATGATGATAAGCTGGTACTATTAAACAAAATTGAGCTTTAGTTTCATACAAGGTAGAGTGTGTCACTGGGTGTGTTCTAGAGTGCTTCTGAGAGATCTTCATTGAAGTATTGGAAGTGGTGTTACCAATCAGAAGATAAATTTCTTGTCAGATGGAAAATAAATGGACAGAAAATGAAACATATTATTAATCACATCCAATTAACATGACTGTCCTGTGAAACAGTAAGTAAAGCAAAATGGAAACAATGAGAAGTCATGCATAATCTTGTTACTGATACACTTGACAGTAAAGCAGCACAGGAGCTACAGGCCCCATAAACAGGCTTCTCACATATTCAGGTTTAGTCCAGTTAATTTACTTGTTATTTTTCTCTTTTTAATTTGGAGCTCAATAAAAAAAATTAATGATTTTTTAAAACCATGTGCAATATGAAAAGAAAATTGTACAATTTTGTCAGCACATTTAATCCAGAACTGAACTATGGGTATTGGCACAGTGAATAAATTTATGATAATTTGTTGGGTTTTTTAATAAGATGAGCAAACTTGCATGATGGGTAGAGTAAGTTTGTGTAAGTTACTTGCTTCTCAGAAACTTTAGAAGGTTTCCAGAAGTAGAAATTAGCAATAAAAATAAATTGGCAACCAAAGTAATCAATAAGTTACCTAGTAAAATTGACAATTGAAACTGCATTTATGTCAATTGTCTTTCAGAGAAAGGAACAGGACCAGCCCACCTTCTATGACCTGAAAGATTTTTCTGATGCAAGATGAGAGCAGCTGTGCCCTGGCCCTCTTTCTGTAAAGCACAAGCCAGGGTAGGTCCCAAAACCCCATTCATACAGGGTTGGTCTTGCTCAAAGGTGTCCTCTCCCAACAGCAGTTCAGCTGTAGGTCTTTAAAGCTTCAGGCAGGAGGACATGTGCCTATGCAGCCTAAGATGAGCAGTAAAAGCAGTTATGCTGGCTGGTAGTTTGTAAAGGACAATTCTATAAGGAATTGGGAAACAAATTTGCCCCCAGTCATAGAGGAAATCCTTGAAGAAATATTAACAGAGCTCTCCATTTCCTGGCAAACTGCCATTTACTCTGGTGTTCTTAAAGAAAGGACTGTGTGATTACTAGCAACCAACTCCTAGTTTAACCTGGTGCTATTAACAGAAAATGTAAGGGCACCTTCCAGAACTAAGGACTCAACTACAAGAAACTGAAAGTTTGCATAAACATTTAAGCAATGATGGTGATGATCTAACTAAACTTATGGGACATTTTGAGCTATCTAGGGTAGTGTTTTTGCAGAAAAGAGAGACTGGTTTTAGTCTAATATGAAATCTGAAACTAACAGTCATACAAGAAGAACCCTTCCACTGTGTGTTTTTCTAGCTCTGGTTCCAGATGAGGGTGTAAAATAATTCTCTTAATCCTTGAACTAAAAAAAGAGATTCATCCTCCCCCTACTGACTTTGAGAGAATTAAAACTTGTAACAAAGACAACTGGAAGGAAACCCCAATCAAGAGGTGCTTGTAGTTGAACAATCAAGGAATTTTTTCTTTTTCCTTGTTTACTGTTGTCCTGGTTTTGGCTGGGATAGAGTTAATTTTCTTTCTAGTAGCTGGTATAGTGTTATGTTTTGGGTTCAGCATGAGAGGAATGTTGATAACGCACTGATGTTTTCAGTGGTTGCTAAGCAGTGTTTAGACTAAGTCAAGGGTTTTTCAGCTCCTCATGCCCAGCCAGCAAGAAGGCTGGAGGGACACAAGAAGTTGGGAGGGGACACAGCCAGGGCAGCTGACCCAAAGTAGCCAACAGGGTATTCCATACCATGTGACGTCATGCCTAGTATATAAACTGGGGGGAGTTGGGCCTGGGGGGATCGTTGCTTGGGAACTAACTGGGCATTGGTCAGTGACTGGTGAGCAGTTGTGTTGTACATCACTTGTTTTGTATATTCCAATCCTTTTACTATTATTATTGTCATTTTAGTATTGTTATTATCATTATTAGTTTCTTCCTTTCTGTTCTGTTAAACTGTTCTTATCTCAGTTCACGAGGTTTACCTTTTTCCTTGTGATTCTCTTCCCCATCCCACTGGGTGGGGGCGAAGTGAGAGAGTGGCTGCGTGGTGCTTGGTTGCTGGCTGGGGTTAAACCGCAACAAGTGTATACTGGTTAGTCAAAGCATTCCCTTAAAAATACACAGTAAAGTAATGCTTTAGAATATTTTAGTTTTTCAATATGTTAAATGAGAAATTAAAGTGCAGAATGTGCAAAAACTGCAGGACTAATTCTGAAGTCAAATTGCAATGAAATAAAGAGAACCTATGAAAATTAAGAAAAAGTATACTTGGAAAACAAGTCAAATTTTACATCACAGAAATTGATGTATGTGGTGCAGTGAAATGACTTCCACATCTATTAGTAACTCAAGAAATGAAGGGAAATCTGTAGCAGCAGCCTATATATCTATGTTTCTATCAAATTAATGTTAAAAAGATTATTAATCTCATTGATAAAACACATATTGAATTCAAGTGGAACAGAAGACCAACAGTGAGCTCTTCTGAAAACATCACATATTTTCATCAATGCTTACACATTTGGTGATGTGTTACGGTATATTCATTCAGCACGAATGAATCTTACAAGTCTGTTTTGCAAGCTGCTAAATATGTCGGGTGATAAAAGATGTGTACAGAAACCTTTTTGTCACCTAAATTAAAACAACTTTTTTAATCAAATAGTAAATTAATATCCTAATATTTTGTGCTATCTTATATTTATAAACAAGGTATATGCATGTAAGATGATTATACTTGTAGATGTATGACTGACGATGAAAATCTTAGATTCTCACGCTGATCAAAGGGATTGCTTATTGCAATTTCAGTCTGATTCTACAGACATTGTATCTCCTATATATTTTATAAAACAGATTTTAATAAGTGGTTTGGAAAATTACATTCCACGGTATTCTATTTTGATTTATTATCTCTAATGCTGGTTTATGTAGCACATGCAATGCTCCAGAAGATTAAAATTAATAAAAACTGCAGTCAAGAACCAGCTGTAGAGTTTAGGCATTGAATAGATTCTTAGATTAACAGAAATAGTGTGAAACTGAAAATTTACAGGCCTTGTGCATTAAACCTCTGTGTGCCCTTTATAAATACTTCATGTGCTGAAGAAAACTTAAAAAAAACAAACCCACAGGAATTTGATGAATGTTCTTGAAATGAGTTAAACTTATTATTAGTGAAGTGTCATTGTTTTTACTATCATATATTCCCCAACTCTTTATGCATGATCCTTTCTCTAAGGAAAAGGGCAGAATACATAATGAACTCTGATACAAAAATGCTTGCCTCTATGCTCAATCAAATAAAAAAAATGAAAAATGCTGCAAGACGGTTTTATCAGACTAGCTGTAAAAGGAACATTGATTTGTCTTTGAGATCACATAGTAAGTTTATGTCTTAGGAAACGCATTGGTGGTACTGATTATCCATGGTATTGTGTCCCATTAGGTAAAGCCTTTACTTTGCCTATTGCCAGTTTCAACAGGCAAAATGTTAATAGTCAGAAAGAAGGGTAACATGATTATGAGGAGGAAATTAATAGCTGAATAAACTAAGTTTAATTTTACAGTAGGGTACTATAAGAACAAGTCCATTTTTATTCAAAAGTTCCACCTTCTGAAATGGGTCCTGTTGTCTTTACAGGGGGAGAACAGAAAACTTTAAAGTGGCCTTTACACAGCATAGAAAATCATTCCAGCAGCAGTTCAGTGGGCAGAGTTAGAAGTCTGTCAGCATTTCCATTATAAACTTGTATTTTCTGGGGTTTATAACTTAGCTGTAAAATTCACTCCAGACTGGAACTTGGCATGAAAGTTCTCACAATCAAGTATTGTATTTTTAATATACTTATATAGGGAATATACTTCAAAGTGAACTTGGAATGTACTAAAGGGATTCTGAAACTTCTTTTTTATAAAGTTAACTCAAGACCAGTTAAACAGTAAAAAAAACCACCCTAAAACCTGAAAAATACTTGAAAACTAAAAACAGTGTTTACAGGAGGGGACATATGAAAGCTCAAAAACCTTCAATTTTGCAGCAGGCTTGTGACAGTACAAGAAGGAGCAAAATTTTTAATGTGTTGTATTGATGTCCTGTAACTGAAAAACAACATTTTCTAACATTCACTCTAGAGCAAAGCAGTTGTTAGGAGTGTGAATCAGACAGAGGACTGAAAATTAAAAGAAAGGAAGACAGAAAAAAAGCAACTCTTTTTGAAAAGATTCCTTCAGGATTTGTTCAGAGATAATTATTCCTTATTTAAATGGTATCATCCTGCCTTGTTTGACATGGTCACAGCTCAAGCTAGAACAGCTTCCACCTTCACATGACTGAAACTATATCCTTTTGATGATGGCTCTTATGTATGTTGCGTGCTGAGCAGCCTTTTGCAACCTCCCCATTCGGCCTTGATCCCCATTAGGTCTGGGTTGAACTGGACAGCCTGTATGTGAACTCCGATCACATAGGAAGTCCTATTGTGTTTGGACATCTGGAGCCTTCCTGTTTGAAAGGCTGGTCCCCAAAATGTATAAAAATCAGATAGCCTCATTAAAAAAAAAAAAAAAAAAAAAAGGCGAAAGAGTATTTTGGCAAAAAGTTATTAGAAAAAAAAAGATTTTTAATGCAACATACGGTCAATCTCACCTAAAAAATTGCAGTTACTTAGTCTTATTTTCCCATATGACTACATTACCTCTCTCTTTCTCAAAAACTTGCTTCAAAATTTTTATTGTGTCTTTGATGATTCTTATATTCTCCCTTTAGGAATGTGTTTTGACTGAAAGTTGAATGAAGAACCAGGAGGTCTGGCATGGTCCTTTAACCCTTGAGTTTGGGTTGATGAAAGGCTATTTAAGATATCATTGGACAGCCAATGATCTCCTGAGCTTGTAGGAAGTTCTGTGATTTCTTAAACTGTCTTGTTCCTCACGAATCGAACCCAAGTCCTGTCAACGTTTTCCAGGAAACAGCCACGAGCAATTCAAGAATAGCAAATAGAATGTGCCACCTACCCATGTTGGTGAGATTGATTTGTGTCACTGTTACCTAGCTGATGGGAGATACAGAGTATGGGTCAATTGCCTGCTTACAAGACTATTAGTTAGTTGTAAAATGATGTAGAAAAGATTACTGAAAAGGTCTACTAACTTTTAAAATATTTGGGGTATAATCACATCTGACTAACAGTTTAAAAATATTATATGACACAATTCATTATGTTTTAGTTTATACTGTAATGAAACCTGAAAAACATGTTCATCCAAGAAGTAATTCAAAATTAAAAGACTGAATCAAAACCCAGAGTCCAAGATCCTTGAAGCTTGCAGATTAGGTTAGAAACCCTAGTTTAAACCCAAGCTTAAATAAGAATTAAAGTTCATAGTCTAGGTACATTTCTAATCATTCTAATCATAACAATCATGTTTTTCTTTTTCATGGCTTTTTCATTTTATGGCCATTCTGTGTCTTCATAAGTGGGAGTCCTCTCTCACAAGCCAAAAAATCTTTATCGTTTTCTTGACTTATTTTGAGTCCAGTTACGTTTATAGAATTGCTGTCTCCCAGTCATTGACAATAGGTCATTTGATGATGACATTGTAGTCATCCATACTAATCTATGCACATTATGAGTTAAGATTTTTCTTAATTGAACTTTATTGCACGCATCTTTCATGTTTAGGGACATTAAAACCAAAACAACTACAAGCCTATTAAAAATGTTTATTTTGAATAAGGGACTTCTGAAGTTTGAAAATAAGTGTTAATTGTTTCATCTGATAACAAATAAAATTTCTTCTTTTTTTTTTTTAATAAAATCTGATAGATTAAGTTTCATCTCACGGCACCTGGATGAGTGATTTCACAGTAAAATTGCACTGATATCATAAGTTCATGTCAACCATAGCTTGAAATCAAACCAAAAAAAAGAAAAGTAGCAACAAAGAAAAAGAACATAAATCATCTACATTACTTTCTTTCACCTAAAACTGAGCAGATGTTATCTCTTTCTGGAGTTAAGCTACCATTAGGTATTTACAGGACTATTCACATTCCACAAATTACACACAGGAAATTCAATTCTTTTTTAAGTGGCAGCACTATTTGCACCACAACTACCTTGTTTGTTGGTGGGTTCCTCAAAGGCTTAAGTTAAAAAAAAGTTTCAATTTAATGTTTAAATTCCAGGGTATCATGAGTCATGATGTATCTAGTCACTGTCATATAATGTGTATTGCAACATATTTATGGTGTGGAGAAACAGCAAGCTGTAGTTGTCTTATGTGAAACCAGGAACAAAGTGATTTTTTGCCATGGATTTTAAAGACTGCAGGAATTAAGGAAATTACTATTAAAAATAAATTCAATTGAATTGAGTTCTATGGAGATGTTACTTGTTTACTCTTTTGAAATGATGAGAAGAACCAGGGAATACAAAATGATCACCACGTAATATCTGTTAGAAAATTATTTATGGTGCTGAAGGAAGTATAAAAGGTAAGACCTTCAATGTAAGCAAAATTATAAACCAAATAAAAATGTATCTTGCAGTTCTGAAGTACACATTTGATGCCTGCCTTTATTTAAATGTGTTTTCATCTCCTCCTTACCGGCTGAAGGTGATGGGATTCTGATATGATTATATTTGTAGCCCAAAACACATATCTAGACCTAATAAGACATTCACCTGAACCTTGGAGAATTAATCTGATGTGAACCTGAATATTTTCGATACTCAAAAGTGTTTTCCTCCAATACAGAATTTCAGTGGAAAAGATTTTTTTCTTTTATTGTTTCATTTTCCAGTTCATGTAGTTCACTAATATTAAAATGTTTTCCTAATGATTCCCTGTTAGCCAGAAATTAGCTAAAACATTAGCTGTGTACTCAATATAAAAGACACTAAATGGTACAGCAGAATAAGAATGCAGATTGAACTTCAGTAAATTAAAGCTAAAATGTCAAATTTCAGCATCGTATGACTAACTACTACAGTTTCTAAAATACTGTAATAGTTTAAGGAGTAGTAGGGCTTATCGGTAATTTGATTTGGAGGTCCATTTAATTCGTGCTGGAACTGAACCTTAATGGATCTTGCGTGCACTGTCAGATTTTCCTGGCCAGTAGCATTTTGACCCTTCCATACAAATTTTCATCATATTTTCTGAATCAAGTAGCTGATGCTACTCATGGAAGTTTTAAACGATGTCGTAAAAAGACATATTGAACAATTTATTACGTCATGAATGCAGAGATGTCTACATTTAAGAAAAAAAAACCAAACAAACCCCCCAAAACCCAAGGCCTTTTAATAAAGCAGCAAGAAACTGAAGCTCATTTTAGGATCTTAAATTATCTCTGAACATAAAAATGGAAATAGTGACACCATGAAAAGATAGGTAAGTTTTCTGCTTTGCAGAAACCAGATTTATTTTTAGGTGGTATGAATCAAATCTATGCTGAGAGGCCAACTTCAAAAAACAAAGGAAGAATTGGAAGTGAGAGGTTTTCACCAATTTGTCTGAAGTGAACCCATCCACAGTGTTTCATCCTAGCAGAGTGCCTAACTGTGAAAATTGTTCAAACAGTAGCTCTCCTTGGCTTGCCAAAAGGGGATTACGAGCTGAAGTCAGTGTTGCAGGAAATGTCACCTACCCTTCTGAAAGACTAACAATTAATCAAAAAAAGCCTTTTGTTCATCTAAAAAAATAACTGTACCATAGTTGTTATTCTTTATTTAACAAGCTAAGTAGATAACGTACAGAATATTTCACTGTAATTATTTTATTTTCATTTCTGCTGGATTAGCTTGTAAGGGAATGTAATGAACTGCCTTTCAGTTTGCGCTCACAAAGGGGCATGAAAGCTGGCTAAAGGAAAGTAAGTGATAATTGATGAGGTTGTACTCAGTTTATTGTGACAGGGATTGTAGCTTAGTGTAGAAGGAGTTTTTAAAAGCGATTAAGGTTTTTGTTATTTCTTTAGTCATTTTGCTCCAAAACAACAAAAAAACCCCCAGTAACAAAGCAGAACTAGGAAAAATAATCATTCTCAGGTCCCATATTACTACACTGTGTTTTAAACTAATGGAAGCAAGCCTATGAAACAAGCATAGTGGGGATGCTTTTTGTCTGCATATTTGCTCTTCTCCTGTTTTAATCATCTCTCAAGAGACATGGGCAATAAATACTGTCTGTGATGAGAACACTTTATCACACTATTGAAAGAAAGTTATCTCCCCCTGGGACACTCCCTGCCTTCTGGGTATTTATGAGTATGGTGATAATGTCACTTCTTCCAGGAAAATTACAATTAATTATGTATAGTTGTTTGCTATTCTAAAAAGACCAGGGAGACTAAGATTTACACGATAATATATTTGCAAAAGCTGTTTTCTCTGCCTCCTCTAACACTAACATTCAGGGAACATTACGATGTCACAAACCATAAAGGCAATAATATTCACAGGTCAGAAAAAACCACACTTTAGAGTTTATGCTTTAATACTAATGTACAATGTGCACCTGAAGGTTTCCATTCAGAAAATCATCCTTATTTAGAAACAGCAGTCCAGCAAGTGCTTAAGTTTTGCTGAACACAATGAAGCTAACGCTCACGCTTCTAGGCTTGCCTGAGCTGGAGGCAGCATTCAAGTCTTCAGCATTACAGGCCAGGTGGTGCATTTCACATTGACTTGCCCTTTCTTTTAATAGATTTACTACAAAGCCTAGCAGAATTGGAAAGCAGTATTTGTTGGAAATTTTTCTCCTTTTTTCTTCCTTTTGATGTTTTAAAGGCTTGATTCAAAGCTTGTTGAAGTCAACGGGAACATACAGCGGGTAAGTTATCGAACAAGTTTTGGAAATGCTAAATGCCTGTGACTCTTACAGCGTTTGGGCACCATCAGTATCTCTGAAAACTATTCGGATCAATGCAGGCACGATCCTTGAATATTATCAGAGCCACCGTTCGTAATAATTAACGCAAGCACCTATTAACAACCTTTGGTTCATGTACAAATGCTCCAGCATACATCAAATAGACCCCCGGTAGCGTGCAATGCCTAGGCTCGAGGAATAGCTCCTCTAACCATGAGCTATAACAACCCAGGTTGGGGAACGGCCAAGCCGTGAGCCCTCCTAGCAGGCTGCGAGCATTCCCAGCGTGCCTCGCAAGCCTCTGCACTCCCCGGCCCGCTTTCATCTTCCTTCACCTCAGGCTCCAGATGTGGGAGGCGGCAATGCGATGGGACTTCAAAGCGGCAGCCCACGAAAAGGGCTCATCGAGGCTCCTCAACGGGGAGGCCCTGGCTGGCAGATCCCTTTCCCCGTCTGCAGCGCAGCGCAGCGCAGCGCAGCGGCCTCTCCTCCGCACGCCGCCCTGATGGGCCAGGTGCAGCTGGCGGGCAGATTGCGAGCCCTGCCAACAAGCTGCGTCTGGTAGAGGAGACGGTGGAAAGCCTGGGAGATCAAAGGACGCGAGGTGTGGCGGCAGCTCCTGGCTCCGAGCCTCGCCTGCTGCAGCTGCTTGCTGCCACGAGGCAAACCGGGCTGTGCAGATCGTAGGTGTGTTTGGTTTGGGGGAAATGGGAGTCTCCGGTGCCTCTGCGCTCAGGAGCCCATACACACCAGGGGTAAAGGGCTGGGAATAGGAAAAGGAGGCAACGGAAGGACGTGGGTGGTGGACTAGGGAGGTGGATGGCGTCTGTCAGAGGAAGAGCTCAGGAGCTGCAGCCTTGCACCTCTCCTTCCGCGGTCCGGGTGGGAAGTACGTTGCAAGGTGGCACGAAGCTCACGGGATTTGGACATCCAGCCAATATAGATACTAGAAATGCGAAATACTCAAAAGAGGTTTAGAAATCTGAGCCAAAGGCCTGCTTGCTACTTGAATGATATTTTATGGTCCCAAGTGGAACATGAGTATATTACTCTTGCTGTTTCCCTGCCAGCACGTATCGCATTACTTTATTTAGCCTCTGTTTGCAGTAAACATAAGCTACTCTTGTGTTAAAAGTAAAGTAAATCTCAGATAGTTTTATCTTTTTCAGGTAAGAAAGCTCAATATTTCCTGGCAACATTATAAGAAACGGATTTTGCAATCTGTTGACACTCTAATTCCTCCCAAACCCACAGTTTGCAAAGCACAATAATGAATGCATTGGAATTTTTAAAAGGTGGAATTAAAGTTTTTTCTAGCAAACAAAGATGGCTTGAATGGAAATTTTTTGCTCTATTTTTTCCTCTTCAGGCTGTCCAAATGTAGAAACCCTGTTTGCACCACTTCATAAACAACAGTGAGCATTTGAAAGAGAAATGAGCTTTTGGTCAAAGAAGTAACAAAGAAAACACTGAACCATGAAACAAATATTTAAGTCTTACAGAAATTTCCGTGAAAAATAACCTCAAATGTACACATGACAAAGTGTGTCTTCCCTGGATGTGAAAACTCAAAGCAATTTTAAAAAAGAAAAGAAAACTAAAAACCATGCCATACAACTTTTAAAAGCTCAGAAACACCCCAGCTCCCTTAAATAAATAAATATAAGTTTTGTAGTGCTAAAGCATACAGAAGGCTCATGTATCAGGATGAAAAGGTGAAGACTTTTTAAATTGGGCCTTTTCTGAGGCAATACATTTCTTTTATTTCCTATTCTCTTTTTTTTAGTAAATGCTATTACTTTGAAACTCTCCTGGCATTTTGCAAGCAATAAAAAAGGCAAACAGTGTTCTTTTCTGTAAATTGCTCCTGTCTAGTCCTCTGTATGCTTGCTTAAAAGGAATATGTAACTACTTCCATTCTGCTGCTTTTCAGTTTGATAATTGTTACATTTGCAGGCAAATAAAGTCACAGAAATTTCCATAAAGGCATAGGACTAGTGCTACACAAAACACGGTTCAGACATTTTCCTTTCATTTCATACTTTATCTTTTTTCCTTCAGGAGAACATTAGACTCTCAGACTCAAGAAAAAGCTAAAATGAAGCTTCCTCTGACTTTGATGAGATTAGTAATGTGTTTTTCTTTAATTAATCACAGCAATCACTTAATACGAGGGATACTGTTCTTTTCTTTGGCTGGTATCCTGACCTATCTTACAAATTAACATCTAAGTTATGAACCAATTCCATTGATAATAATCTTTCTGTCTTTTAACAACAAAAAGTACACTGATCCGAAAATAACCATATTTATTCTTTTTCAAGGAAAATGCTTGAAAACGTTCTTTATGATTTGAACCAATCAGTATAAATGCTTGCTTTCTGCAGGCAATGTGACAAGTATAGTTAGTTTTCCAAAGGAGTTCCAGGACAACTTATCTCAGGAGACACCATTCAATTCTCTGGCATCACAAGTTTCTCAGTGAGATAACTCCGAAGTATCCATCTTTCTCTCCATCTAACAGGCTCTTAAGCTGTCTTGTGTCATAAGCAAATAAACATCTAGGCTGATCACTTGCCCCTTGCACCAGTTTACCTTTTCACTGACTCTGTGTTACTGGTGGTAACATACCTAACCAGATTTTGGCATCCCTGCCTCCCTTCTAGAAACGTATACAATTTTCCATTTTATTCCCCTGAAACAAAAAACTTCATTAAAAATGTATATCCCATGGAACTTTCTACATTTTCAGCTTTTGTGTTTCTGCAAACACCAGTTACAAGTAAAAGGAAATAGAAAATTTTGTTCAGAGCATTCCCAGTTTTTGCAGAGTTCTAGTAAATATGCTGCTGTCACCTAGCAACTTTATTTTCTCTCCTTTTGGTATTGGAATGTCAATATGTGGAGAATGGTAAACTATCAGCCAGCTCTCCTTGAAATAAATCTTCAAGAAATCCCACATGAAACTGACTTAATTCTGTCTCCAGGAAAATAACTCAGAAAAGAGATTTGCTGTAATAAGGTAATGTTTTTCAGCTGGTGTTTCAGGTGAGCTTGCAGGTCTGAATTCTCTACTCCTAAAGGAGTTTTCCACAGCATAGGGTTCATTTAGACCCAACTTCAGAAAAGCATTTAGGGAGTGCTGAAGCACATCTGTAAGTGGTAAGCACCTAAACAGAGCCTTAAATGTGAGTACATTAAATATATGTTTAGACTGAAATCTGTTGTGCTTAACTTGGAGGGATTTACAGCTAGTACTGTAAAGATCTTTGAGATTTCAGTCGTCCACTTTCTAACTTGCTTTTGGATCCTTAATTAGTTGCTGAATCAAAACCTCCATGTTTTGTCAAATCAAATGAATTGGTGGTTATGTCTGTACTTTGTCAAAGTAACAGACCAGTAATTTAATATTGAAAGGAATCTCTGGACAATTGTCATTGCTTACCCTGGTAATATCTTGCACAAACAAGGGATGTTAGTTCTACAAAATATATCTTTCTGTAAAAAAAATATTCTGCTATTCTTTATATATTTGTCTGGTTTTACTTTTCAATCAGAGACAAAATAAAAAAGAGACAGAAATAAATAATAGAAACTTAACCTTACTACTTTAGCATAGAGATGAAACTAGTCAACATCTGAGCAATCTTAGTATGCAATTGTAATAAAATAAGATAAATCAATACTTTGGAGCAGATGCAACACAGACAAGCAAGGATGCAAAGTCTGAGAGGATGTAGAATCTCTTGGAAAGAAGGGGAGGAGAAAAATGGGCTAGATGAGACAAATGTATTTGGTACCCTTCCTCAGTTGTCTGAAAAGACATAACAGATTATTTCAAACTCTTGTAGTTATACAATGTGTGTTAACATCAGCAAGTCTTGAAATAGTCTATAATCAAAAGTAATGTACATGTATGTATATTCACTTAAAAATAAAATTAAAAATATAATTTCCGTAATCTTAGCAATTCACAATCCTTCCTAACTGAAGAACTCCAGTCCGGTTCTTCCTTTCTAATCAAGTACTTGTAGCCTGTCAGGATCTGGTTTGGGGTGTAAACCTCCATCATTACTGAATGTTTACTTCATAATTCTAACTGCTTCATTTCTTTCTAAGTACAATTTACTATTTTAACAATGTAAGACACGACTCAAATGGCATTGATATTAATTTCCTGGGAGTGGTTATTTCTACTGAGTTTGAATTTTAGCTGCTACAAGAAACTTTTTATATTTAAATGTCTATTATTTGGGACTTTCTAATGTCAGTGCTGCAGATAGAGTTGGCCTCTAAAATGCCAGGACATTTATAACTTTCTTAGAGAGACAATAATGTTAAGGAATTTCCCTTGTGTTAAAATTCAAACCATCCACTTACAGACGGTCCCTGTAAGAGTAATGGTACAGTTTGTTAATTGTTCAGCATTCAATCTTTGTGTGAGTTCAAGACAACCCAAAGTGTGCAAACACAGGGAAATATGACAGTTCCTGACTGACTGAGTGTATGGTTTGAACAAAAGATTTTGTAAGGACAGACTGGCAAGAACAAGGAAAATCATAAGACTATTGCTAACATGATTAGTAGAAGGTGCACAGCTGTCGAATTTCTTAAACATATCATGCTTTTAAGAAGAGATTTGAGAGAAGGGAAGGATATAAAGGCTTGCGCTTATTTATATACTGCACCTCCATATGGGGATCAGCATAAGAAAGCACAAAATTTCTTTGAAAATATGTGAAGTGTTTGAGAGCAGTTGAAATCTCGAGTCAGTCAGAAACAAGTCAGCCTTTCCAAGTTGAATGAGAGGAAATAGTGAGGAAATAGGGAGAATCATTAAGAGTGAAATTGAGTAGTTTTAAGCTCAAAATTATAAAGGAGCAGGAGCCAGTGGAGATACGTTGTGCTGGTTTTGGCTGGGATAGAGTTAATTTTCTTCACAGTTGCTAGTATGGGGCTATGTTTTGGATTTGTGCTGAAAACAGTGTTGATAATACAGGGATGTTTTCATTACTGCTGAGCAGTGCTTACACAGAGCCAAGGCCTTTTCTGCTTTTCCCACCACCCCGCCAGTGAGGAGGCTGGGGGGGCACAGGGAGTTGGGAGGGGACACAGCTGGGACAGCTGACCCCAACTGACCAAAGGGATATTCCAGACCATAAGACATCATGCTCAGCATATAAAGCTGGGGGAAGAAGGAGGAAGGGGGGACGTTCGGAGCGACGGTGTTTGTCTTCCCATGTAACTGTTACTTGTGATGGAGCCCTGCTTTCCTGGAGATGGCTGAACACCTGCCTGCCGATGGGAAGTGGTGAATGAATTCCTTGGTTTGCTTTGCTTGCATGCACAGCTTTTGTTTTACCTATTGAACTGTCCTTATCTCAGCTCGTGAGTTTTCTCACTTTTACCCTTCTGATTCTCTCCCCCACCCCACTGTGAGGGAGGTGAGTGAGTGGCTGCATGGTGCTCAGTTGCTGGCTGGGGTTAAATCATGACATATGTTCCCACACTAATAATATGGTCAAAGTAATAAGTTATGAAAATAATCTTTGCAGCAGCTTCCTGAAAAACAAACAGAGCCCTCTCATTTATGGAGGTGTATCAGTACGGGCCAGAGGCACTATGTTATATCATAGCCATTTGAATTAATCTAGCCTTAAGAGTGGATTAATACAACAGACCTAGGAGGGTGACAATATGTTGGTGAGTGCATGGTATCCTATTAAGCAGTATGTGTGAGAAAGGCACTTCTGTCATCCTAGTGTTGAAAGTTAATTTCTGTGCATGTTGCTTCCTTCAGGTACCATTTAATATGACATGAGCTGCTTGGGACAATATAGGTATATATATTATGAATGTGCGAAGGTGAGGAGCTCTTAATCACATTATCATACGATACTGTCCAGAAAGGGTACCTTACACCTTTCAACTTCAGCTGTGTCATCCCTACCAGAAGTGTATGATCAGGATTTAACTTTAATGGTGGGTTAACAGAGAACACAGTCCTACCTACGTGTATTTCTTACTGCCAGACTTTTTAGCAGGGTTCCCTATGGGTTGGTAAATGAAGGTTAGCTACCAATATAGGAAATAAAAACTTTATCTAATTCTTTTATACACAAAAATAGTGGGTTTACACATAATATTTGCTGTTTTCATTTCAGGTTTTTGGAATCTGGAAAATGTCCTGGGCATACAGAGGACAATTCATATGGACCTTTCGAACTGGAAATATCTAAGCAGCCTCTTCCATCTTGTAGAATCTGCTGGTGGGGTGATGTTAGCAAGACATCTGGCAGCATGTTCTTGGAGTTAAACATCACTTTTATATGAAAGAGAGAGTTCACATTACTCGGGAGTAGTATTATGAACTGCTTGGATGCTCAAAGCCTGTTTCTGTTAGGCACATTTGCAATATAGGAACACATACCTGGTAAAATGAGTACAGACTTTCCTAAACTACAAAGGTCTGGTTTCCTTAATCTGGGCTTCTGCAAACTTTTTTAAAGCTTTTATGGAGAGAAGGTGACTTTAAAATGGAAAGTGAAGGCCTGAAGTATGGTCTTCTAGTTTATATTAATTTGGTCTTATGAAATAAATGTACTAAAATTATGTGCTGAATATATCCTTTAGTTGATGGTGAATTATGGATCTGCAATCACATTTTGACTCCACAATCTCCTTTTCTGAGACATCTCGCATATATATAGACCTGTGACATTCAATCCCATTCTGAACATTGGTGTATGTTTGGGTTTTTTTTTTTAGTTTGTTCACATTTCAGGAAACATTAACAATCAGCTCTTGTACATGATCATTTCAATCAAAAAATTTTCTTTTAAATGTTAATTATTCCAAGAAATCAGTGGAGCTACATTCTTGGTGGCTTAACAGACTATCTTTCTACCTCTTCCAGAAGAAAGATCTATTGCAAATTATCTGTGACTGATGCTGTTTTTCCAACTTTCATAGAAAAGCAAATACTACATTACTACACTACTGTGCTGATTTTATATAATATTTTCTTAGATGATTTTAGTCAGGTTTCCAGATGCAATTAGTATTTGCAGTGTCTGATAATATCCTGTATGTGGTATTTAGCTTCAAGATATGTTTTGTTCTTTCTCAAGGACTAATTTGTGCAACTGATGATACCATAGACTGAAATTTTGAAAGCTTTGTTGCAGACATACTAAAAGATAAATTTTAGCCTCATGAGAAAAATTTAGTTCTGCTTCAAGGTTCTTGCTTATTTGTTTTAATTTTTTCACCTTGTTTTTGTGTAATTTTGGTTTCCAACTTTCTGGTACTGAATATTATACAGACATAAATCCATTCTGATGGGAACTAATTATTCCTCGGGGACTGAAGATACTGTTGTAAAAATCAGAAGAGGATTTGGGTTGGCTGATGTTTTCAGAAATGGCAAAGGATCTCATTGTTTCAAAGTTCTTTCTAAGATATGGTAAGACATTTTAGCCTCTGAGTCCCTGCTTATGTGAGTATGCAATTGGTAACGGCCAAAACCCAGTCATATTAGGAGACAAACTGCAAAATATCTAAGATTAAAATCTTAAATCAGAGTTTTAAAATAAGTCCCAGCAAGCAAAGGAGAATAATCATATAAAGTAAGAAGAATCAGATATGTCTACCAAAGGTTCTGAAGAAGTTCTGTGTGCGGGATGATCGTGGTCTTATTCGTACAGCATGTTGATATAATATTTGAACTTCAGGTTGTTGGTTTTTTTTAACTTTTAAGTGACAGTCCAACTCTAAATGATCTCTGCCTGTAAAGGAAATCTGAGATTTGTCAGAAATTAATACCATTCGTCACAGAGTTGTATTCAGAAACAGTTTTGTTATTTCTTACGTTTCTGCTAAGCCTTCTAATTTTCCTTCTTCCCCCTATGCATCTTCCTGACTAAGACATCATATTTTTGTTTGGTCAATGTGTGCAGAAAGACACTAAGTGAGGAACAAGAATGTTTGCCTCATCCTTTAGTTCTGAACAGGGACAAAGCATCTTTTTCTTCCCATATGAACATTCAAGACTGAGGTTGTGTCTAGTTCCAGAAGTAGTGTGGAGATACCAGAGTGGATTTACAGGGTGAAACAGTTTGTGCTTGATGTCCATATTATCCATGTTTTGATGGGAATTTACTTCAGATTAGCCTCAGTTTGGTTCCATGACCTAAATGACCAAATGGAGCATGTAATGTGTGCTCCTGAACTCCATCTTCTAGTTTTACTTCATCCATAAGAAATCCAGTCTGTATATTTCAAGACTGCACCACAACACAAGCCAAAGTACAGTAAGTAGATATGACTGGGACATTCACCTCAACTGCGTTCCTGAGCCTGAACAGCAATGCAAATGTAGATTGGCTTCCAGAGAAAAATGACAGAAAAAGCGTGCCTGCCTTTTACCAAATCAAAGAAAAGGTGTGAGCATCCACCAAAATATCCAGCATTCGCTCCAATTCTACTATTCTGTGCTTTTCTTTCTAAACCAGTGGGATAAGGAAGAGGCATGATAATTTTATCCTATCTCCATGCAGTTTTCTGTTCTGTCAAGATGTCATCCCAATTGTTTTTCTTTCTTGTGAGAATTTGCTAGATTTTTCTACTCTCAAAGCTTTAGAAAATAAACAGAGACCTCTTTTTTTTTTTTTTTTTTTTCCCCCCTGGATATTCCTAATAAATGGAATATGGTAACTATATTTAAGTGTAGCACCTGGTCCAATGTGCAACGTTATAGAATGATAAAAAGGGTATTGGAACAATTAACCAATCCATTCATGTTCTACAGGCAGATAGGAAATATTCAAGTTTTTTAAACACATTACCTGTACTCTACACAGGAATTCCCCAAAAGGCCCAGTAGGTCTTTCACAGTAATTAACACAAAGTGTGGAAGCATGTCAGACAGGAGTCAAGGGAATTCTGTGACAAGCTAAAGCATCATTCAGGAGACCAAAGTGCCTTAGAAAAATTAAGATATCAAGGATACAACAGTAGGCATGGTGAGTAACTCTTGCAGCTTCTGTAGTTCTGTATGGCAGTAAATCATAACATACATAGCAACATAAGCAATTAGAGAAACTGGAATATATAACAAGTATTTAGAGCAGGACTGATATTGTAAGCTCCTTCATAATGAAAAGATAAACAGATAGTTGGTTCTATACTTCACATATTTGGTTAGGCAGCGAAGACTGATGATATACCTGCATTTTAGTCAGCTACCTGCACTTGAGAGATTATTTTAAAGGATTATGAGATATTTTTAGTGACTTTTGGTACTGATTTTGTATATGCAAATAGTGAGATCTTGAAACTCCCTTGGAGGCATGTTCACTAAAACAGCTGGAGTGGATTTAAAGTAAACTAGAAGCAAGAGAGTAGAGCACACTTATGTAGAAAAATAATTAAATATTATTTCCAAACAAGTCTACTAAATAAACAAGAAAATATAGATAACCCACAAAGAAAAAAAGCTTGCATTTTAGCCAATGATACTAAGGTCCAGAAAAAAACCCTGAATTTTATATTATTTGCAGACATTTTTTGAAAAATCTAGAAATGGACCCTGCAATTTATAGAAATTTGGAAGCATCGAAGCCCATGGAAAAAATGAAAATAAAGAAGTGAAAATAAACTTAGATGAAGACTGACTTCTCATGATCAACTAAAGACAGAAGATATTACTATATACACCCTGTATCACAATTAAATCCACCTGCACACAAACCCCAGGAAGACTTGTTTCCTACCTACTTGCAGTTTCAGAGAGTTTCATTATCATGAAAAAATGGCAGTTGAATAATACTGGAACTCTTTAACAGAGCTCCTATTAGGCTTGGTGAGTTAAAAAAACAAACACTGAGAAGAATTTAAGAGATTTAGTATTAAAGGATGTGGCAGGTACACCCTGCCCCTGACAGGAAACGAAACTTCTCCAGGCAGGGAGGAGAGGAAAAAAACCCCAAACCCTAGAGGCTGCAGGCTGAAAATTGAATTGACCAATTGAGATGTGCCAGGTACACAGAAGTGTTGACCTTTTGGCCGTTGGAGATTAAAATGACCACAGATCAGATTCGACAAGAGTATAAATGGGGTCCCACCAGAGGACATTTTGAGTCAGTCCTCCTCAGAGCAGTGGGTCTGCAGTCGAGGACTCTCCCCTTGCATTGGGAAGCCGCCCTAGGTAACTCCTTGAGGTTGAGAGCCCTCATCTTTTAGGTGAGTGATATGTGCATTTTGAGTCATCATTTTAAATCTTAAGAATTCTTAAGTCTGCTGTGTAGTACTAATTCCCCTTACATCATTAAGCCTGTGGTTTACAAATGTTATCAGAGTTCTAACTAACTTTTTACTGAAGAATAAATCTGAGTTTTAACATCTGTTGGATTTGATTGTGTGAGCCTCCGTAACAAAGGACCATGGTGGTATCAGGCACCAAATACTCCCATGCACCAGCCTTAACAACATTAAGGCATAAAAAAATGTTGTTGAAGGTATTCAAGTATTTTAGATAATGTGACCAACATGTAATAAGTAAATTAAACTTCCATTTCTAGATTTGAGTTTGTTATGAAATGTACCAGCGTGAAAGCCCTGGAGGAAGAAATACTCTTGCTTGCCCATGGAAAATATACAGCACTTGCAGTACCAGAGTATTCCACGTTACCATCATCCATCTCTGCAAAGACTGCTTAGAAAAATGAGATGTTGTTTAATCACTATGCTTTGGGCTCTCATTACTTAATTTTGATAGTTCCTGACAGAAATTGGGATACTGGGAAAAAGGAAATTTATTCCCCTTCCCTTAATTATAATACTTCTGGCAAGAAAAAGACACTGTATTTTATTAACCCCACTGGGTAAAAAAAAAAAAAAGTTGCAAAAGCAACAGGATTTTATTGGTCATATATTATGATTTCATTTTTTTATCCTAAGAGTATGGTTCAGTTAATCACAATGGCCTCTGGTTAAAAGTGAAGACGTCTATAAATTTTTTTGGCATGAAAGGATACTCAAAATATCAGAACAGAGCAAGAATACAATTTCAAGTCCTAGTTATTAATCCCTTCATTCCAGCATAATTCTTTATTGGTCTCCTAAGACTGCTTTCAGATCAAAAGATGATGAAGTCCTTTGATGTGAGCAGTTTCATGCTCTGCACATTCTCCTGATCTCCCTTTCTTGTGCTGACCAAGCTTCCCGGACTTGTTCTTCCTTCCCCAATTTCCTGTAATCTCTTCATCTTCCCATCAGAGGCCACTTCTTCTCAGTATTCCTACTACTAAATCTAACTGCTTATCTTTACCTATTCTTCCTTCAAGAGTACAATGAATTCATCTATTCATGCTTATGATTTTTCCCTCAATATCCGACTCACTAATGCATTTCCCTTGTCACTTTCCTTTCTCTTCATTCTCTTCATGGTAATTGCTCTAGCTTTTATTCTTCTGAACATTTTTTCTTTTTTTTTGTCCATCTCCTAGTGCTTGCTCTGTCTGTCACTCTCAAGAATATAAGAATAGATGTACTAGATGATGATAAAGATCCACTTAAATTAGTGCTGATCAGAGGACAGTTCAAATATATAGTGTTAGTTCCCATGATACTGTCCCAAATTCAATAACTTTTAACCTGAAAGGCTCGAGATGGGGTGAGTCTCTGTAAACCAGAAGCTGTGTCCTTTTGCAGAAAGGCTGCAGCACTGATGAAAGATTGTCCAAAATTAAATAGGTTTCAGGGGTTTTTTTAGGGGGAAATGCTTTGAGAATACAATATTCCCTTATTTTTTCAACCAGTTTTGGCGCTCAATAATGTAAACACGTAAGTGTGTCATGTTAAATTAAAATTACTCTAACAAATTTTCACCCACATATGAATGCTAATATGCTATCTTCTCAAAACCCAATTGATATGCCATTTCTATTTAAAATAAGTGAAGAGTCCTTTGAAGGGAATCAAGAAAAAAGAAGGTAGAAAATCTGATGCATTTTCTGTCCAACTGTTTAGATATAATCACTTAAATCTACCAAGTGGTTTGAAATGCAAGTCCATGAATATGAAAAGTTGCTTTATTCCCTTTGCTGTTCAATGGAAATGGTATTTTGCAAAGCTCTTTCTCAAAGCCTTTCAGGGCACATTCATTTATAATTTTGGCAAGCATCTTCCAAATGGTGAGGCTAAATTAAAACATACACACTACAAGCAGAACAAAACCAAGCAATAAAAACAATTTATAGTCCAGAAACATGGCCTCCTATCACCCCACTCAGGAAGTTATGAAGATTTGCTGAATTTCTGGCTGAAATATGTTATATTTGGCTGAATTTTAAAGTGTTCTTTAGGTAGAAGTCTTCAGACTTGTATCATCGCAACTATTAATAAACTTTGCAAACTTAGTAAAGTCAACCAAACAGCTGTGAATATACCTAGTGAATTGCCAGATGGTGCTGCTGAAATGATTTTGTTTGTGGTCTTCAAATGTTGTGAGTGCAGTTAGTGTAATTTTTGAAAAATTATATAAAATCAGCAACAATTAATCTCTGCTCAAAACAGATCCAGGGCCCTGATTTGTCAGTCAGATTTCAAATTCAGATGGCCTTTAGGCATCTGAATTTTGCCTTTCACAAACTTAGTTACTAGACTGAAGACATGCACAGATCTTAAAAGAACCATAGCACTTTAAAAGCATCAAAGGGGCATAAGCAGATGAATGAGCCTCTGAAAGACAAGTATCAGTGTGAGCTTCTTACACTTAACCTGTATGATAAATGTGAGGATTCTTAGCTTTCTGTTATTACCTGGACTTAACTTATCTGGGAGCATTTCTCACTTACCATCAGGTACACAGAAATGACAGCAGCTGGCATGAGTTAATGTTCACACTACTGTACCTGAGGGTAACTTGTTAGTCTACCTATTCCTTAATCATATCAGAAAAACGTACCTGAGTTCCTGAAGACACTGAACCAAGGCTATCTTTCAATACTCCTCACGGTTTTGTACTTTAGCATTACATACCAAACTGCTGAAGACACAGCACTTAAAAAAATGGAAAAGGTTATTACTCCTTTTCATCAAGAGCACTGTCATGGTTTAACCCCAGCCAGCAACAAAGCACCACGCAGCTGCTCTCTCACTCCCCCCCCACCCAGTGGGACTGGGGACAGAATAGGAAAAAGTAAAACTCATGGGCTGAGATAAGAACAGTTTAATAGAACAGAAAGGAAGAAACTAATAATGATAGTAATAACAATACTAAAATGACAATAATAATAATAAAAGGATTGGAATATACAAAACAAGTGATGCACAATGCAATTGCTCACCACCCACTGACTGATGCCCAGTTAGTTCCTGAGCAGCGATCCCTCCCTGCCCAATTCCCCCCAGTTCATGTACTAGGCGTAACGTCACATGGTATGCAACATTCCTTTGGCCACTTTGGGTCAGCTGCCCTGGCTGTGTCCTGTGCCAACTTCTTGTGCCCCTCCAGCCTTCTCGCTGGCTGGGCATGAGAAGCTGAAAAATCCTTGACTTTAGTCTAAACGCTACTTAGCAACAACTGAAAACATCAGTGTGTTATCAACATTCTTCTCATACTGAATCCAGGACATAACACCATACCAGCTACTAGAAAGAAAATTAACTCTATCTCAGCAGAAACCAGGACAACCTCTCAGATTCAACACCCTGCTCTTTTCCTCAGCACCTTTGTAAGTCTACTTGAGAAAGGCAGTCAGCTACCACAGACAACCCAGGATGCTACAGTAGCACTGTGATTGAAGGTACAGGACTGCCATCATAATCGTGTAATTCTTTACGTGTTGGCATCTACTAGCATAGTTAGATGAGCTCATCTCAAGCTGGTAGCTGTAGATGTTCATGAGTCTTCTTAGGAATATGAATTGGTGGTAAGGTAACATTACATACGTAGGTATGCCTGTGAATACATTGGCAAACACACGTGCAGAGTCACAAAACAAATAACGTAGCACAGTGCCATGCTGTTTGCAGTGAAGCTGGTTTTGCTTGACAAGATGGTGATGGATGCATAGAAGACATTCTTTCCTGCATAAGTTGGAATAAAATTCAAAGCCTCTCACAGCTACCTCTGCTGGTGTGGAGACTGTTTTCTCAAAGCTTAATTTTCACCCAGTTTTGGCACTCACTGACAGTGAAGGGAGCTGGCTACCTATAGCCCAGACCCATGCCCAAGCAGGGGTATTTATGGCCTTTCTGGCAAAGCATGTACTTTCAGTACGTTGTCACTGCCAACAGAGATAGAAAAGAAAAAGCAAAATCAATCCTGTTTGTTACTAGGTGGGAGTTAGTCAAGTTTACTTGCAAAAGTTTTCAGCTCCTAAAAGTAACAGCATTTCTTACTCTGGTGTAGACAGTTCCTGCCTTACAAGGATGGTTTGTGCCTCTGAAGGCAAAATGAGCTGCGCAGGGGTGTTCCAGACATAAAGAACTGTCAGCAGAAGCAGTACTCACTGCCCTTGTTGAAGAACTGGGCATCCACCCAATTAAGCCAGGGTAAACAAAGCTATTTCAAAGTCTTCTCTGCTCAAAAGGCATAAAAGGAACATAAATTACATAACTGTAATATTAAGATGTTAAAAATCACTAAAAATCTGAATCAAACCCAGAAGACTGGCCACATATCAGATGTATTGTTTTGACTTTTAAATAGAAGTGCATAACAGCCTACAGAAACAGAAGCTTAATCTGATATTTTTTCAAACAAACCTGAAAGAACAAATACTCTCAAACACATAGATATTCTCCAATGTAAGTGTTTGTTTCCCTGTTTTTCATGTAATGTTACGTGTTTTCAGGTCTTATTCAATGTCATTGATGACAGTATTTTTTAGATATTCCCTTTAAGGAAAAAACCCGATAGACAGACTATTAATAGTGAACCTTATTTTGAATCTTAGGGATTACTTGTGTATTTTTAAATAACCATTATCCTTTAATATAGAAGTAAGTCCAAGAGAAAGAGTTGAGAAGGAATTGCATACTATTTCTACTCTATCCCAAAGCAATAAGCTATGCAGTTACATAAAACCTTACCTAGGCTGAAAAGGCATTTTCAACCAATACCAAAAAATAAATTTGATGTCCCTCTCCTTCACCCCTTTGTGCACAGTAGCCTGTTTTCAGCCAAATGTGTCAATTTATAGCACATAGGGTCAGTTGGTGGTGGTGCCAGCAGCCTGCTTGAGGTTGGAGAAAGCGTGTCAGGGAGTGGATTCGAGCTCAGCGGCTCTGCCAGCCTGGCCCGGCCCAATGCCACCCTCAGGCTGGTGACAAGCATTTCTAAATCCTGACATTGGCTTCAGTTTGCCCCACCATGAAATGCGAGCATCATGAAAGGAAGCCCACATATATCTCCTCGTTTCATAAGTCAAAGAGGAAGGAGGAGAAGCAGAAGCATTAGCATTGGTACAAATGCTCCAAAAGAGAGGATTTTTTTAAGGCTTAAAGGATCATTGAAGTGTGGTTTTTTTTGTGTGCTTGCTTTCCTTTTGAAATGGGACTTCTAAGGTATTTGTTTATGTAATCCTAGCTCCATTCTCTATTATAGTGGTTTCCTGATGTGTTAAGGAAAAGAATCAGTTCAGCTTCTAATCAAATCATTACACTTATCTGGGAATATTTTTGCTGCCTAAGGGCAGCCGTATTAGTTACCTGCAGTTCAAAAATCCTTCCAATATATGTGCTGATCTCAAACACTGAATTAAACAGCAGTACTGCCCTTTAAAGAACATTCACTATTTCAACAGTATGAATGTGCAGATGACTATATATACTTTTCAATAAAATTCTTCCTCTATTGCCAGCAAAACCCCTTTATTACACTTAAACTCTATTTGTCTCATTGCTTGTTAGCTTAGTTTATAGACGCTTCCACGGCATTTTTATTGTCTCATGGTTTTATTGTATTTTTTTAATTGTGATATAATGTGCCAAATCCCTTGGCAAGGAGGAACTATATTATAGTTTTATAATGCAGCTTTTTGAGGAGCAAAGTCTATGAGGAAAGAAAGTCTATGCCTCAAGGTAGAAACTGGTGACATGTTTGGTCTAGCAACATAAGATTGAAGGATGTAAGCTCAACATTTCCATCTGAACTTCTCTTTTGCCTTCTGAATTGAGGGAGTCTACAGTTAAACTTTTATCTTCATATACAACAATCCCCTGAAGTGTACATTGAAGGGAAAGAGTCTTTTGGGTTGTGAATCATTCTCATACACAAAGAGCTCTAGGAATAGATAGCCTTTGCAGTATCTTTTGTAATTGCTGCAGATAGCTCAGATGTGCTTTTCTGATTTTCCATGCTGTACTTTTAAAGTTAGGAGACACTATATAGAAAGGCTCTGACTAAGAGCTAGATAAAACCTTGAATGTCTAGAGTAATCATAGTCTCTCTCTATGAATGAAGGAATAGACTCAAATCCAGGGATTGCACTGAATTAATTATAAACTCATTCTTTTATCTTGTAATGCTGATTAACTTCATCAAAACTATTCTTGGTTCTCTATCAGTGGATAGAGATCTGCAGTTGTGTAACAGTGCAATTTTCCTCAAACCACTTCCTCATCATGTGCTCATTCTGCCATGTTAATAAGGGTAATGAAACATGATACACACTGACCAGTAGAAGAAATAATTTAGCTTTGCTTTATAGATTTTTTTATTTAGCCACCTAAAAGATTTGGTGTTTAGCCTCAATAAATGGTGAATCTAATAATAAGTCTGCACCTCTCCTGCTGTGCCAGGAGGCTTCAGATACAATGATGCAGAGTCAGAAGAAGTAGGTTAAAACTCCTTGCCATAACTATGGTATTCTATAGTTTTATTTCTGTTGCTGTTCTTAGGTTTCTTTTCCTTTTGTTTTTTTTCCCCGTGGAAATTATTTGTCGTCCAAAGCTGCGCATGTGATAAGCTAATATGCCCTGGATGAAATAATGCTGTTATTATTTTGATTTTATTTCTTTTTTTCCAGCTTATCCCCTCTTCTATGTTTTAATTTTGTTTCATACTATGACTCATCTTGTTCTGAAGACAGTAAGGTATTCAGAGGAAGAAACCATCTTTTTCTGTAAAACTTTACCAGCTCATTATTAGAGTCTCCAATGAATAGTATTGAAGAAATTATTAAACATTACATTGTATTAAACAATGTAAATGACAATATGATTCCAGATGAACTTTTTCTGTTTTGGACTGGAAGTTGAATTGAAATCTGACTTTGCAGTTTTTCTTTCAATGCTTATAGGAATTCATCTGCAGACTAACAGTATTGCAGCTTATCCCCCTGCATTGAGCATCTCAGTGAAACCCTGAGATTTGAGCAGTACCATCTCCATCAAAGAGCGTCGTGACATGTCAGAGATTGTTAAATACTCTTGAAACTTTCATACTGTTGTATTGATGCTTGAATGGAGTCATGCAGGAAGAAACATCTGAATGATATTGTGCTCTTAAGAACACAGCTGTCTTGTATTATGCCATCACTACTGTATCATGAGCTTTTGCTTGTCAAAAAAAAAAAAATTATTGTGCAAAAAAACCACCTTATAGGGACTGTGAATGGTAATTAAGACAATTAACTACAGAGGTTAAGTCATAAGTGAAGTATTTTACAACTGAACTCCTTTTTGAGGTTACCTGCTGGATGCACAGAGTGCTCCCAGCACTCACTGCCACTAACCATACTGCATCCTAACTGAAAAGGTAAAATGTCATCAAATGCTCAACATGCAGTTTCTATGAAGTTTTACAAATATGTTCTTACATCCATAGATATGGGTGTCCTGGTGAATGTATTTGTTGTTCTTATTGTTCAGGATCACCTTATGCCACATGATGGCTAAGTAATTTGTGGCTTTTCCTAATCAACTGTCAATGGAAAACTCATAATTCCCTCAGGGTATGTTGTAATTCAGCCTTCATCATCCAGGACAGACTTGGCACAGCTATTTTTAGAAGAAATAAAAGTCACTTTATTCCTGCTATTTTGGAAGTGCAACAACCATCAACAGACAGAAACCTCTTTTTTTCATCCAGAAGATAAAAGTAGGTCAAGCAGCCTTTTTTTCATGCAGGCAACATTCAGTAGTTCAGCCTGGGGTGAGGGTTTGGCTGACACTTGCCTCTCTCAAGGCTTTAAGCAAAAGCCATTTGAGTTTTGTTGACACTTTTTCTCACAATCTTGTAATGCCTTCTCATTAATGAATGCACTTGTTCTTCCTGCAGCAAAATGCATAATCTAGAAAAGCTCTCTTCATCCAAATTAAGTTTCTGACATATCTATCTCTATGATAATGTTCCAAGGGATTTGCATACTCAAGGTACGTAACAGTTTGGCATTTCATTCCAGGTTGCCTCACGGCTAAACAAATTGCTCAAGTTTTGTCACTGAGGTCAGGGTCAATGTACTAGCAGTCTCTTTGCTGATCATTTAAAGGGCTCCATTGCATCTGACTCCCTGGATGGCTTCTTTTGGCCAGGCACAGCTTTAGGGGACCTCCACTCATGCATTCAGCTGTTACTAGGGCTGCACTCCAAAGGATCCAGCAGCAGTGGTTTCTTCCTCTCCGAGAATACTTTTAGTCCAACTGATGAAAAAAAAAAATTTGCAGAATATTATGTGTTTCCTGGTGTTGGTAAAACTAGAAAATATTTATTTCTTTCTATCTATTTGAGTTTAATGATTTTTGTTGTTCTTCTAATTTTTTTTATTTTTTTTTTAAGGTAACAGTTAAAAGTCTGGCAATTTTGTTTATTCTTCTGTGGAATAATTTGGAAACTGTTAAATTTTCCCCCAAATAAATCTATTCTAAAGGCAATCTGTTTTTATTTAAAAAGCCCAATTGTGGTGGAAATGTCATGAAATTCTGCTCAGTTGTCAAGATGTCAATCTCGCATCACAAATGTGAGATCACAGTTTTGCAGCATCCAGAATAAACAATCAGTTCAGGCTAATGAGTTCCAAACCAAACTAATACTGAACATTAACACTGTAACTTTTTTTGGAAGAGATATAATAAGGAATGGATAGATTGTATTACATTGCCAACACTGTATACTGTAATCTGTAGCTACTGAAAGCACTCCCATATGACACTGTATTATAAATAAACCAGAAACATTTTGTTGTTTGAAATTTTTTTTTTGAAAAAGAGGAAAGAAAAAGCAGTACAAGAGATTCCCCCCACCCCCCTACCCCTTATGTTTATTTGTATGTAACAAAATATCCTAAGGAAAATAATACTGATTTTTTTCATTTGCTTATTTGATACACAAAGCAGTTAAAAAAAAATCCTACATCCATTCACTGTTGGGACATTTCCAGTCTTCTGTGATGTTGTTGGAAATGGGAAAGTGTAAAATGAAAGCTTCTGTACTAGCAACTCTACCACTTGACACAGAAATAAAAGCCTTTTACAGGGAATCCATTTGTATTCACTCTGGATTTCAAAATTATTTCCATCCACTGACAGCTTTGGAATCTGTGTACTTGTAAATGCAAGATGTGCAGATGTGAGGAGAGCCTGCCAAGAGTCTGGAAAAGCAGCAGAAGCTGGTGTTGTCTGGTTTGATCAGGAAGGGGTTGACAGTCAGACAGTGAAAAGATCCATTTTGTGTGACAAGAAATATTTCCATATATAAAGCATTGATATGTGTGATCCTTATTCTTTTTGAAACTTGAACGCAAGTGTGCCCATGAGGATTTGTCTGCGTATTCAGAATGGAAAGAGACACTGTGGCCTGGAAGGTTTGCAGAGAGGATGTAAAGGGAGCTGGAATAATAAATACATTGATTTTGGAATTATTGCTTCGTTTCTTCATTCATATTCCACTTGGTATAAATACAGTGACTTTTTAACTATGGAAAGTCGGGAACTAATCTGTTCTGTTTGGAAAGCATTTAGCTTAGTGGGGAGACATTGTTTCAGTTCAGCTCCAGGAGCCGTAAGTTTTGCACTTGGTTCAGTTCAAATACATAAGTACAGCAAATACTTGCCAATAAGTCGTTCAGTGTACATTTGTTAAATAAGAAGTCTGAAAATAAATATGCTACTTAAGATACTTAATGCCTAGTCTTCTTCTGTAGTGTTACAGGTAGGGACATTACTGATTGGGAAATGTTAAAAAAACTTTTACTTTCATTAGCTGTTTACTTACTAAATTTTGTGATCTGAAGCTTTGGGTATTATTTTAGTTCTATCTGCATGCAAATGGAGTTACCTATAAAGCGGGTGAGTTTAAAAATGGGCCTGTTGGTTTTTTTAACTCTCAGTGCCATTACCATACATTTAAATGACAAAACTAAGAATATAATGAGAACAATATGGTCTATTGCCCTATTACCTAATGTTAAGTTAGCTATGCACAGTGACTTATTAGCCAGTAAAGGCAGGCAGCATTGCCATTGGTGTGCGAAATATCTGAGGAGACCTATGTATGGTAAAAAGTTGTGTAGCTGGTATCACACAGGTTTCCTTCCATTGAGCTCAGCTACTGAATCATTCCCTAGAATGGCAAGTGGAAACTCTAAGGAAGGCAAAGGCTGGAAGCACGTGCCTACTGGCACCAAGAGGAAGGCTCCTGTTACACCTGAACATTTGCAGCTACTGAACAGGTTCACTACCCTCAAAGCTGAGGAGGAGCTGGGTTTGCTTTCAAGCAGAGCACCTTGGCCAACCTGAGCCACAAAGAAGCACCAGGAAGAAGCGGCAACTGATAGCAGTGGCTGACTCCCTGCTGCAAGCGACAGAGGCACCTGACCTGACCTGTCGTATAGAGAAGTTTGCTGTTTCCCAGAGGCTCAGGTCCAGCTTGTTGCGGAGTGACTGATGAAGGCTGACTAACCCTCGGACTATTCCCCCCTGATATTCTTCCATGTGGGCACATGTACAAGCAAAGAAGGACTCACTGGGGATATGAAAGTTGAAGGTAGCCTTGTCTGCAGTGACCATGAGATGGTGGAGTTCAGGATCTTGAGACAAGGGAGCTGGGCAAAAAGCAAAATCACAAGGCCGGACTTCAGGAGAGCAGACTGGCTTATTCAGGAATCTGCTTGAAAGTGTTCCTGGTGAAACTCAAACGTAAAAAAGGAGTATACAGAAGGTGGAAGCAGGGACAGGTAACCTGGGAGGAATATAGAGACACTGTTCAAGTGTGCATAGATACAGTTAGGAAATCCAAAGCCCACCTGGAGCTGGAGCTGGCAACAGACATGATGGGCAACAAGAAGGGCTTCCATAAGTACATAAGCAGCAAGGAAGACTAGGGAAAACGTGGGTCCACTGATAAATGCGGCAAGGTCCCTGCTGACACAAAACATGGAAAAGGCTGAGGTACTGAATGCCTTCTTCACCTCAGTCTTCACTGGTAAGAACAGCCTTCAGGAATCCAAGGCCCTGGACACAAGGGGGGAAGTCTGGAGAAAGGAAGACTTGCACTTGGTGAGAAAGGATCAGGTCAGAGAATACTTAAGCAACCTGGACATATATAAGTCCATGGGGCCTGATGGGATGCATTCACGAGTGCTGAGCGAGCCGGCAGATGTCAGTTCAAGGCCACTCTTGATTATCTGTAAACAATCGTGATAATTGGAAGGAAGGGCTGAATGAGGACTGGAGGAAAGCAAATGTCACTCCTATCTTCAAAAAGGTCAAGGAGGAGGACCCAGAAAACTACAAACCAGTCAGCCTAACCTCGATCCCTAAGAAGGTGAGGGAGCAACTAATCCTGGAAACCATTTCCAGGCACCTGAAGGACAAGAAATTCATTGTGAGAAGTCAGAATGGATTCACCAAGGCAAAGTCATGCTTGACCAACCTGACAACCTTCTGCAATGAAATGACTGGCTAGGTAGGTGAGGGGAGAGCAGTTGATATTCTCTGCCTAGACTTCAGTAAGGCTTTCAACAATGTTTCTCTTAACATCCTTATAGAGAAGTTGATGAAGTAGGGACTGGATGAGCAGACAGTTAGGTGGATGGAAAACTGGCTGAATGGCCAAGCCTGGGGGGTTGTGATCAGTGGTAAGAAGTCTCGCTGGAGGTAAGTAACTAGCATTGTAGCCCAGGGGTCAATACTGAGGGCAATCCTGGTCAACATCTGCATTAATGAGCTGGATGATAGGGCAGAGTGTACCCTCAGCAAGTTTGCTGATGATACAAAACTTGGCAGACTGGCTGATACGCCAGAGGGTCATGCTGTCGTCCAGAAGGACCTCAACAGGCTGGAGAAATGGGCTGACAGGAACCTCACGAAGTTCAGCACCAGTATGTGCTGGGGGCTACCCAGCTGGGAAGCAGCTTGGACCTGTGAGTCCTGGCTCCTGGGGGTCCACGCTGAACATAAGCTGAACATGAATATCTCCGTGGAGATATTCAAAAGCCATCTGGACAAGGTCCCAGGGATCCTGCTCTAGGCAGCCCTGTTTGAGCAGAGGAGTTCGACCAGGTGACCTCCAGAGGTCCCTTCCAACCTCAACCATCCTGTGATTCTGTGATGGGTTGCACAGTTGCATGCTGGTGAGGCTGAAACTAGAATTTTTCACTGAAGCATAACATGTAAAATCTTCTCCTTTCAGTAAAACCGTTACAGTAGTTTTTGCAAAGTTTAAGTAACAACGCAGCTTATGTTTAATGCACTTTGACACAAGCGTCCTTTCTTTGTGTCCTAGGTTCTTGCAGTTTGTGCTATTGAATCATAACTACTTTTGAACTAGGCTTCACTATTTCAGTGAAGGCTTAGGTATAAATATTGGTGGCTTCAGAATGGTCAAGCCCTGATGAGAACTAGAGTGACATAAATTTTTCCCACATCTCACATAACTTATGATATTATTGATTACAGGCTCACACTGTACTGCTAACCTCTTTCCACTTTTTTCAGGTATTTGTAATTTTTTTATTTCATGTGTTTTCTTAATAGGCCTGAATTCCAATTTCAGTCTCCAGAAAATGAATAGAAATGTTGAGACACACATTCCTTGTATATAAACTATAATGAAAAAGTTATGGTGGGCTGAGGAAGAATGTACATGTACATGATTTTAAGACTTCCATGGTTTTATATCAGCAGTGCATTCTTACAACAGTGCCACTGTAGAGCTATAATATACCATAACACTGATTGGAACACTGTTTTTTTGTAACACGGTTGTGAAGATTAACTATGTAATATGTAAGATTTTTAAACAAAGGAATGCATAGTATAATCATTTAAATAATTGCTTTCTTTGTTATTTTGAGGATGTGTGTACTTAGCAAGCGAAGGAAATAAACATTCATATTTAAGTTTTTTGTGTAAAAGTGATGTTAAATAATACATGTAACATTAATAATATAAATTTACAGAAGACTAAATATTTTAGTATGAAAACACTCCTGCACCCTGTTTCATATCTAAATGGAGATTAACAAACAGGTCCAGATTTTGCCTGCAGTGATTAGATGGAATGAGCTAATAACCATTTACATCAGTAGACAGATCTTCAGTTAGTTCTTGATAATAGCATCTTAAAAATAGGCATTTAGTTTGTACTGGCTATTTAGGTTTCTTTCAGTCATAAGAGCAGAAAGTGAGTAATTCATCTGTTCTGAAGACTGATTCATCCCTTCTTTGAGAGCAGGAGAAGAAAAAGTAAGTGAGAAGAGGGAGACAGAGGCATGGAAAAGGCTATCCACTAATCTGAAGTTTCATATCTCCTACTCTTTCAGGGTGAGACTTAGAAGACACATATTTGAAACAGCAGTTGGTCTAATGGCAGAGTATTGCTGTTTCAGTGATTATAAAGAAAGCCTAGAAAGCTGGATTTGAACTTTCTAATGGATTAATTGTAGGTAAGAATATCAAACCAAATGAATAAATGTTCAAACTTTTAAATAACATAAAGGTAGAGAGGTGAAAGCACAGTATGTATGTATCTTCTGAAATGCTTTATTCCTTTTATACACAAAACACTCCCCCTCCCCCAGTGACTGAATTGTAAATTGAGCTTTCCTTTACTGAAACTATAGTTTGTGAGTTTCCCTGATACAGGACAGACATTTCACTATATTCAAGACTGTTACAAGGAGGTTCTATTATTTTCAAGTGAACAAATCTCCCTAAGGCTCATATATATTTACACATAAATATATACAGATTTATATTTGAATACACACATGCACATATAAATCAATAATTATGTATATAAATATATGTATATGTAATTTTAAAGGTACATAAAAAGTCATAAAGTGGTTCAATTGTACTTGGTTGCTGACCTCTTCTAATGCTGGTATATTCAGTCACATGCAGACATTTTCACACAGAGAGCAGATGTTTTTCTATTTGCTCTGCTGCATGGCTAGGTAAATACATAGGCCAACTTTCCAAATATTAGTGCCAGGTAGGCTTTTAGTTTAGTGTCTGCAGACACTGATGATATGAACCTGAAGCAGATCATACTTTCCTCCTGGACTTCCCAGACATGGTTCTGCACAAGTACTTAATATACCTGTAAATAAGCTTACAAGTATGTGGAGGTTCAATAATTTTTATATTTTAAATTCATATAAAGTTGAATTAATAAATAAAAACAAAAATTCACATAAAGTGGTGGAACAATTCCCTTTGGCCTGTATCTTTAAATTAAGATATCTTTGTATCTGGGTATTTGGTTATGCAAAATTATTTCCTGTGACATTGTTTGTTCCTGTGCTTGTGCAAACCTTCAAGGACTGGGGACATGGACAATCTTACTGTTATTTCATCATCAGTAACAGCATCTAATGCACAAAGCTTTTATGATGATAATTGTATTAAACTGTATCAGAGCAACAGATCCAAATACAATAACTGAAATAGCTTTGTATCTATGAACAGATGCCATACCTAGGTCACATAATACACAACTATTACTGTTTCGTTCAAAATGCCGCCTTTTCCCCTTGTTTGTCACTGTGTAGTTACTGTGTTTTGTTTTATATTAGGCATTTCTCTGGCAGGTATTACACATGCTGTAAATATGCACCTGTGAATGGCACAGTAGTAGCCAAATTAATCCTAATGGGGAAATTTGCCATGTGTGTGTCTCATTGATTCAGCTGGTCTACCCACATGGTTAAGTTGATTGCGTTGGACTGATGTATTTAACTATAAACTGTTCAAGGTAAAGACTCACTATTCCTACAGTGACATACACGCTGCTAGAAAAGACCATCTAGATCATCGGATCCCGTGTCTTGTTTTTATAGTCAAGCGAGTCATCTATGTATCTTATATGGACACACAGAGTCATATGTAGAATAACTTCTCCAGTGAAATACTACTTCTGATTTGAGATGTGGGAACCATTTTAGTTAGAACACTAAGAAATGTAACATTGATCTAAAATAGAAAAAGTGACTGGAGAGCCTCTAACTTTGAGATATATGTTGCTCAAATTGTTAAAAGACCCTACAAAACATAAAATTAACAATGTGCATAAAAACCCCTCAGAACAAAACCATACTCCCAAGTCCATAAATAGAAAAAAAAGCACTGCCTTCTGAAACGTGGTATAAGACGACTTTTTTGTTTATTTCAAAGTTATATTTGGTGGGGACTTTTCCTCAAGAAAATACAGGAATATACATTAGTGGGAACAGATCTGTTTCATCTGCATCACATATATGTATAATTTTGCATTTGTAGAGCAGAATAATGTAATTTATCTGGTATTATTTCATGTTAATACTGTTTCAGTACATTTTTTTCATCATCTATCTACCTTACCATTTTAATCCTTTCAAACATGAAATGTCTATATACACTGAGCACAATGTCTATAAACATTAGATTGAGGGCCTTTTCTCCTGGCAGCTGAAAAATAGAGAGAGATTAAAGGAGTAGCCATATTGCTGGCAAGCCACTCACATTTATCATCATCCTGGGCTGACATTGTGGAGGAGAGTCTTGATACATATTTAATTAAACTTCTTGTTCTTCCTCAAATGAGAGCTTAGGATATAGGGAAAAGTAAGATGAAATGTGTGCTGCAACTGAATTTAGCATAATGCATCTATGACTCTCAGTTTTGGAAGGACTCCAGATCTAAATAACTGGCAGCTAAAAAAAAAGGGGGCATGGGGGCGGTGCAGGGGGGAGGGAGGGGAGGATTATGCTGTTTACCAAAAAGCTCTTTTATTTTAGTGAGATGTGGAGTTATCTTCAATTGCTTTTACTATGGTAAATTTAGAATCAGAAATAAAGCTTTAGTTTGATATCTTAAAAGAAAGTGAATGAAACTAAATTAGAATCTTCATAAAATTATAGTAGCACCCAGATGGGTAAGAGACAATTATCACTCTGTGAATGGAAGAGCTCCTTCCTGAACATCGCAAGTATTGCCATCTCCCAAACTTTCTAGAACTGAAACAAAGCATATAATAAAAAAAGGAATTTGGGGCTGTTTCAGTGTATATAAAAATATGATGTAAATTATTCTGGATTACCACCAAAAAGGCAACATAACGGAACTGTATTTATGTACTATCTAAATACAGCAAATAACATTATCCTGAATGTAGATATTTTTGTCTATAATAGTATTTTTTTCTGTTTAACACCTTGAATTCAAGGTTTTCAAGAACCTGATGCATGTTAAATAAATTTTTGATGTATTTTTGACATATATTTTCAAAATTACTTTTCCAGAAATTAGACTTCTGAGTTTATTCCACACTAATTTATATCCTGAATAAAGAGCTAAGCCTATCCTCTAGTTGCTAGCATCCACTCCAGTATAAACTGTGAAACCTTGACCTTCCCTTTCCATGTTGGAGTTAGATTTTCATTTTCAAATATTCCAAAATGAATGATATAACAGAGTTAGTGAACACTTTGATGTCTCCTGCCCATCTCTCAGATGGTAAGAACAAAGTCACTGGTTTCTGTAAAGCATTTAGATGCTTATGTATGGGAATGGATGCTTATCATTAGGTGTATGGCTGAACACTTTTTCTTCATCCTTGAGCCCAATACACATGATTTTTGCCATTACCAGGAGAAGGAGCCAGGCTTTGCACTGACCCGGTAGTGCAGGGTCTCGGGACTTTTCTGCAGTTGCCTCAGCCTGAACTGGCTGTAGCTTGGTTTAACAGCTGTGCAGTGGTCAGTGACTGCTGCCTGACCTGTTTTAACCTGAGCCCTGGGGACACCCTGTGTGATAAAGACCTGACAGCCCCAGGGAACCACTGTGCAACGAACAACAGCCCCCTGGGGTAACAGGGCTGGGGGAGGCTGGGGGCAACTTTCAAACTTCAACCTGGAACCACTGAAAAGAAAGCAAAGTGTGTCATGAAAACAGAAAAATAACCATAAGCAGACCCCATGATTAAAGAGAAAGCAAGCATTGACATCAGCATCATCTTTCTCTTAGTAAGAGGAAAAAGAAGCCTCCACCATTGACTTAATACTCCTCTCAGCGGAAAGGGCAGGGCACTCTCAGCTTGTCACAACCTCCGTTCCTCCCTTTTCTTCTCAAGGAAGGACTAAGTGTTGACTTTCAGATCCTAAGGGACATTTCTTAGATGTGAGCACCACACCAGAGAACAGGGATAGCTACTAGGAGTGTCTAAGTGTTTTTTGGAATAACAATTGTAGGTGTATTGCTAATGAGGCTTTTCTGCATTAAATGGTCTGGACTATTAAGCTGTTAAAACATTAATTGACTAACAACAAATTCTTATCTCTGTGTACAAGATATATTCACTCCTGCTGTTCAGAAGATTTTGAATTGTAAGAAGCTGTTTGCCTACTTTTCCTAAGTACACAGCAGCTTTCCTTCTGTACAACATCGCCCAGCAGAAAGAAATTTTCCATGGTAAAAGCCATATGGTTTGTGATCACCTTAGATAAGTTTGGTAGAGAATTTCCTAGCTGAGTGACACATGTCCTCATTCCAGGTTAGTCTGTAGCTTATATTACATTCTTTTATGCTTTTGAATCCTCTGGTACTAAGAAGAGTAATGAATCTGTGTCTCAGATTCATTTTTCCTCAGGAAGTTTTTGAATGAAACCAATGCAACTGTTGTGACTCAAATAAAACTCAAAGCTTATTCACGGTCTGAGCATGACTACTGGATTGAAGCTACCATGAGTTTGGGTGTCATTTAGTCCTTTTCCAATTGATTTCTGAATTGTGATAGAGTGTAGGCAAGAGACAAGTGCCTAGGTGCTCAGATGGAGTGCATTTTATATACTTGTATTTAGATAGCTATAGCACTTGCATTCAGGAGGCTGTTCAAGTATTTATGTTTAACTAGGAGAATTCATTGCTTAGAAGCAGAGGCACTAGTTAATTTGTGCACTCAGGCTTAGCATTAGAGAACAGGTTTTCTAGCTCACTCAAAGAGCAACATCATGTACAAAACTTTACTTTTAATACTTAAAGCACAGAAAAGAACATTAAACAGCATGTTCATATAAAACGTGACTTATCTGATTTTCAACTCTGAGAAGAAGATAGCATTACAATTTTGGGATATCTTTTGAAAAAAAGAAAAAGTGTATTTGCTGTGTGTGTATGTACATGCGTGTGTGCATATACATGTATGATTTGGTTTCTTAAAATAGCTGCTTTGATATGTGCAACCCCACATGGTATGTATGTTAAGTAGCTTTGTATGGTAAGTAGCTTAGTGGTAATGAGACAAAAATTGAGCTTCATACAGCCCTAGAGATGTTCACTGAAGAGCATATAACCTTGCAAATCACCGTTTAATGTTGTTGAAATGTTTTGAAAAATAATTTTTGTGAGACAATTATATTTTGTTTGGAAAAGGTTTCTCATTTGTCTATAATAGTACCTGTGGACAGAGAAAGAAAGACTGCAGAGTAGCCAACAGTTAGTGTGCTCATTATGTGGACATCAAATGTCTTTGCTCTGCACTAGAGTGAAATCACAGATATCTGAACTTAGATCAGAATCTGGAAACAACAGGGACAGCAGAGAAGGCTATGGAATTTAATGTATCTTTGTTCCCAACAAGAGTTTATTAAATTATACTTTTCCCACAGAATAAAAACTAAAATGTCCACCATTTTGGTAAGTGTCCTACTGACTCTTTTGGGAGGAGAAAACCCCACAATGAAACACTGTACTTCTTCCACCAGTTTAGAGTCAGATCTGAGCTACTAAACATTCATTTACAATCTATGTGGTGAGAAGGATTGTTTTGTGGCTCTGTATTGGCAATGGGAATAATACAGAAAAGAAGGACAAGGACAAAAGGAAAAGGAATAATGGAGAGAAAGTGCATCAAAGCAGTGATCAGCCAATATTCTAGATGCCACTTCATTGTTGTGTGACACAATGTGAATAAGCACGCTGTCAGCTCCTCAGATCAAATCAAATAACCTTTCTGCTTTGCCACTGTGAAAGGTATTCAGTAACATTGTCATGGTAATTGCCAGAGCACAGCACAATCAATTCCCACCTCATCAGGGGCTAATCTATCTGCTTATAAATTGGGAACATGCAAATTATAAGGTGTATAAAAACACTTGTTGATAGGAGAGAAAGCAGTGATCAATCAAGAAGGAACACTAATGTTTTCAGTCTTGCAAATGCTTTTTATAACAAGTAAACCTTTAGTTAATATATCCTCTAATTCAACTGATAAAACTCCTAGGTATTTTAGGACAATCATAAACAGTTCTCATGATCATTTTGTTTTTGAATGATGCCTTTTTTCAAGAACTTGCAGTTTCATGAGTCAGACACTTCTGATGGTTGTTCATTATAGCATAGCCTTTCAGAACAATTAGTTTAGACAACGAAACCCCATTTATCGTCATCTCACATATGTTAATTTCTTATATGGCCATGGACTTCTTCATATATTAATCTGATTCCAGTCAGTGTGGAGTTACACACACCAACAAAAGTACAACGTGTCCACAGGCAGAAAGCAGTAGTAAACATAAATGACCAGGAGTAAATTTAAAACTGAGCAGAGATCACTCAATCCATCCTGCTGTTACCAGGTTTTCCCTGAGTTATCTGTTATTATCTCAGCCTCTTCAGCCACAATAAAAGCATACTTTGCAGAAGAGAAATTTTATTTCTAAACTTCTAGTGCTATTGGAACTGGCAGTTGGATTTTAATTCTCTACAAGACCAAATCACTTTTTAATTATGTTCTTTTTCACCATAATATGCTCATTTCCTGATACGTGTTGGTATCAGCTTAAGAGGTAATTCTGCACACTCTGGGAAAAACAGATATATAATGAAAAATGTTTAGCTTTTTTGTTGTAGTCATGACATTTTATGCTTGTGTGACAGATTTTTTTCTTTGTTGTTATGTCATGTTTTATATACAAGCATAGATAAAATGAGTTAAGTAGTTTAAAACCAAACTAGAAAACTTACTACTGAAATAGAAATTCTTAAAATCCCTATATGATTTCCTGTCAATAGATGATTATGATGATATAATCTCAGATGTCAACAGGAAGCATAGTCATATACTAAATCTTTTTACTCAGGACTATTTTTAACTGTATTAAGTTCAATTACACTTAGGCATGTGCTAAGTAAGTTTAGAAAGCATTGCTGAACTGGGAACTTACTGAGTGTATAAATTTTCAGAAAAGTTCTGTAAACTGGGAAGAAGAGAGAGGAAATGATACCCTATATTGTGTATCTAGTACAGGTATTTGTAGATAACAGACTAATATTTCTGTAATAAAAAAAAGGATGTATGATGAGAAATGAAACATATCAAGGAACCTGAAAGTTATAACATTATATTGATTCATATAAAAAAGTATTATCTTAGTTTATATAAATATTTATTACCTTAGGTTTTGTATTTATATCTTAGACATTTAAGTCTCTCTGCATAGGCAATGGAAACAATTAGGTAAACCTTAGATGAGATTCATCCCATCGTAAAATAAATGTTTAAGATATATCAGATGAACTGCCTATAATGTGACCTTGACTACAACTGGAGCCTAGCTCTCAGGTGGGGTCCTTAGAGTAGACATATTTAACCAGGTAGTCTGAATCCCACACTTTCAGTAGGTTGAAAAAGATAGAAAGGCATGTCCTGGAGGAGCAGAGATCTGAATCCAATCTATGTTTGGGTCCCTGTGAAAAATAAGTTCTATTGTTCCCTTTTATATCTCTGTTTCAATACAATGTGATGGTACAAGTGTAACATTATTATTTAAATATTGGTTTTAGGTGAAAAATACTGCAAAAGAGCAGGAAATGAGTCAGAAGATGACTCTCTGTATTTGTAAATGAAGCCAGGTGAGGATCTTTTTCCGAAAGGCTGTCATAAACCTTTGTTGATTTGTTTTAGAGTTTTACTAACTTTCAGGCTATAAATATGAAAAAATTGTAAGAAGAAGTTATATACTAATCAGTCTAAAAAATGTATTACCTCTCCCTATAAATATGGCAACTCTAAGGAATACAGATAAGATCTGATCTGAAGAACATAAAATGAAAATTTTAAGGGTAAATTTTGTGAGGTCAGAATTCAATATCGACAAAAAAGAGTTGTCAGGAGAGTTTGTACAAAAAAACCCTCAGAACTTCCATGTTTTCTACTGCATTGGTACATAAACTGAGGAATGGCCAAAATCTTTCTTCTTTTTGTACTTCCTAATTCTGGAAAACAACTTGTTTGGATTTGAAGTGACAAGTAAGCAAAGGATTCTGTCTGGAATAGTGATTATCAACAGTGTTGGTATCCTTCAAGGATGAAGGAAAGTAGTGTCCAGAGTACAGGTAAGAATGTATACTTTTCTAGTCCAAAATAAGGAATTCAGTTGGTCAACATATTGGATAGTTGTTGTAGATCCTCATTTTTCTTTAAACAAAATTCCTCAGTAGGTTTTAAGGAATTTAGATCAGTCATTAAGAGCCAATAAGTAAAATGTTACTGTTAGCCAGAATGTCCCAGGACTGCTGACCAATGTTGTCTTTTCTCATGCTTACAATAATCAAGCTTCCCATTTGATTCCATTTGGAGGTTTGTGTCAATCTCTGTGATTTCATGCACCATTAGCTGAATTGATAGATCTTAATGAAACCCACAGAAACACTGTAATTTTTGATGTTTTCCCTATCAAGATGTTTATGCATTTAGTTTGTGAGTTAGGTGAGTATTTAAATTGATATCTTTAGTTTTCTAGAATTTTAATTTGGAATCCTTGTGTTTCCCATTTTCAGAAGCTATGTTAAATATACATTCAAGATTTTCCTCTAAATTAAACTATAGTATCCTACTAGGAACATCATAAAAATATTTTTAAATTTTGTACAGAATTCTACCACTACATCTTCAGGGTTTTTTAATTGGGGAATATATTATTCATAATTATCCATAATTTGCACAGTGATCCCAGAGTTGTCAATAGGCTTCCTTTCAGAAAACTGGTTCAGAGGTGTCCCATTTTTCTGTAACCCTCCTCCCTAGGGCTCTGATGTCTGTAATTTATGCCCTATTTTGGTGCCACATGGCTCTGTGACCTTGACTCAGTTTTACTAACAGATAACTTGTGAGAAAGTCTGTGAAAGGAAGATACATAAAACAAGTAAAAGCACAGACAGAAGTACAATTGCTGAGACAGTATTAGCAACTCAAGGATTCACAAGGAGAAATACTTATGTGAAACTTTACAAAAATCCCAAGGAAAAAATCAGAGAATCAGGAGATAGGAGGTCAGAGACCCTGACTTCCTCACCTGACTCTGGCTGGCTGGCCTGCAGACACTCATCAAGGATGGTGAATGTATTAAGGCTTGGCTTAGGAGTTTTGTGAGTCCTTGTGATTTAATGTCTGTCTTGGCCAATAAATATCTTTGCACTCTTCAGTTGTGTATATTCTGTTTACAGTGTCCTTCAGAATGGTAAAAACTGTCTGAAGAAAATGATTTGGAAAGGAAAGATTACAGTCACCGTATAATTACTATGCATGTCTTAAAATATTATAAAGGTCAAAGATATCACATCTCAGAAGAAACAAATGTGTGAGTTACCTTTAGGTAACGCTTTTGCTGGCAGTGTTACCACAAATCACATGGATATAGAAATAGCATGTCTCTTCCAAAAACTTCCTTCAAGTCCAGGTTGAGGCATACTAGTGTATTATGTTTATAAACAAAAAAGTTCAATGTTTTAGTCTCATTACTGAGGCCTTATTTCCTAATGAATACTAAGGTCATTTTTCAAAATATGCTATCCTTCCACTGACATCCTGTATTTTAGATCTGAATTTCAAATGATGCTGAAAGTAAGGGGGAAAATCTGGAATCAGAGAGAAACAAAATGATTGCAATAACAGGTTTGTTATTTGAATGTATCCATAATTGCAGGTTAGGTCCAGATATACTTAAGGGTCTAGACCCTACAATTTGACTGTTGAGGAAGAAAACCAAGTTTCTCTTTTAAAACTATTTGTAACAAAAAATAAAAATAAAAGCACTGTACCATAATGAAGAATCAGACCATAGAAAGCCGAAGTAAAAGCTGGCTTACATTTGTATTGCTTTACTAAACTATATAAACAACAAACATGACCCTAATCACTTTGCACAGCTGATTGTAGTTTCTCTACTAGAAGTTCTAGAGTGCATTTAACTCAAAAAATGAAAACTCTCTTGCTAAATTAAACCAATTGAAATGGAAATTACAAGACTTTTATAATGATATACATTTCCAAGGACAGTCCATAAAACTCTGCATGTCATTTATTCTGTCTGAGAACAGGCAATGGATATCTTATAGCTTCTCCAGGTCAACTGGTTAGAGGCATTAAATAATTTCATAATTTTATGGTCACAAATGTATCCTTGTAGAAATGTTACCATCATGTCCATTTCTCTCCTATTAGTATAATAATAATGTAAAATAATCAAAATATTTTAGGTGAAACTAATTACTCTGAATATAGGCCTTTGAGGCCTCCTTATCAGAGACAATTACAACACCTAGGTTTACAAGACAACAGCAGCCATTGGCAGGTTAAAAAAAAAGTAGAAAATCACAGCTATCATTATATCACCATAACTATCAAAATGCATTTTCTTGTCTTCTCTATTTGAATTCTCCAGAAAAGAGAACTTCTTTTTTCTGGAATGAAGACATCTATTTACTTTGACTGGATATACATGTATAAAAAAATTATTTCCCATCCTAATCAGAAATTCAAATCCTGTGTTTATGAAGCGCCATGTGATTTCTTCCCAGGAACAGCAGCAAGGAGATAATTTTTTAAACTTAATTATTTTTTAAACAATTTGCAGCAGATGCTTTACACTCCTTCCTATGTCTGATGAGCCTAGCAGCTTACATGAAACCATGATAGCTCTGCTGTCTTTCAAGACTCTCTGCAGGTAAGAGTATAATCTTTTCCCTAATTACTAGTGATGTATGATAACACATACTGTAGTTTTTTAGGGTTTTGACACACTGAAACATAAAGTAATGACTACAGTGCACTGTAAAGGGCTCTGTGCTCCCTTTTCAATAAGGTCAGGTAGTTTTCTTAATCACTTTTGTCAGCTGTGTTAACCTTCAAAAACTACTTCTGTTTAGTGGAGTTAGGACAGTTAAACCTGTAAAGGCTAATTTATTCCCTGATTTTTCTCCTGCTTCTAGGCAATTAGAATTCTGTTTTGTTTTGCTAAGCTGCATCAATTTAAACTGAGCATGAGACTGACCTATTTAATATTACTGGAGTGTTGATGTGACCCCTCAGAATGAAAGGTTTTCCACTTCCAAGTACTGAGAGCAGGTAGAAATTAAACTAAGGCAAAACAAATGACAAATTAGGAAAAAAACAGTATTTGAAGTGTAAACCAAGGAATTGGAACTAGCATGCAAACACCTTTAGAAAAATCCTGATGTTTTATAAGAGCCTGAGGAGTCGTTGGATACTACCCGCATTGCCCCAATTACCTCTGCTTGGATATGTGAGATATCAAGGAATAAAATTAGGCTTTATAGTCAGTGGAAACATACCACAGAGCTCCCTTTTCCTGGAGTGACACCAGCTAGTATACTGCTAATAGAAAGCTGGTAGGTGGTTTTGTGACTTCGTAGGAGCTGGTGCAAAATGTGCATAAAAAGAAAAGAGCTGGGTTGACAAGGGAGTGAAGTTTCAAAAGGAAATTCTGGAAATGGAAGAAAACTTGTTGCTGTAGGTCACTGCAGTGAAAGTGGGCATGTGGCAAGGTGTGCTCCTTGTGGCAGCAGGAGACCCTGTGAAGCATGTGAACACACTTGTGACTCCAAAAAAAGGTAGTAAAATGACTAAAGAATAGAATAGAATAGAATAAAATATTTCAGTTGGAAGGGACCAACAATGATCATCTAGTCCAACTGCATGACCACTTCAGGGCTGACCAAAAGCTTAAGCATGGTATTAAGGGCATTGTCCAAATGCCTCTTAAACACTGACAGGCTTGGGGCATCGACCACCTCTCTAGGAAGACTGTTCCAGTGTTTGACCACTCCCTCGGTAAAGAAATGCTTCCTAATGTCCAGTCCAAACCTCCCTGGGCACAGCTTTGAACCATTCCCATGCATCCTATCATTGGACACCAGGGAGAAGAGATCAGCACCTCCCTCTCCACTTCCCCTCCTCAGGACGCTGTAGAGAGCAATGAGGTTGCCCCTCAGCCGCCTTTTCTCCAAACTAAACAAGCCCAAAGTCCTTAGCCGCTCCTCACAGGACATGCCTTCCAGGCCTTTCACCAGCTTTGTTGCCTTCCTCTGGATGCATTCGAGGACCTTCACATCCTTTTTAAATTGTGGGGTCCAGAACTGCACACAGTACTCAAGGTGAGACCACACTAACGCTAAATATAGTGGGATAATCACCTCTTTTGAAAAAATGGTTATGCTGTGTTTATTGCACCCCAAATTAAAGTTTCTCCTCTTGGCTGCCAGGGCACACTGCTGACTCCTGTTGAGCCTGCTGTCAACCAGCACCCCCAGATCCTGTTTTGCAGGGCTGCTCTCCAGCCACTCCTCTCCCAATTTATACCTGTGCCTGGTGTTACTCCATACTAGGTACAGAATCCGGCATTTTGACTTGTTAAATTTCATCCCATTAATCATTGCCCAATGCTCCAATCTATCTAGATCCCTCCGCAAGGCATCTTGTCCCTCAAGAGAGTCAACAGGACCTCCCAGTTTGGTATCATCAGCAAACTTGCTAATGATGCATTCAACTCCTGCATCCAGATCATTGATAAAAATATTGAACAGAACTGGCCCTGGAATTGAGCCCTGAGGAACACTGCTGATGACTGGTCACCAGCCAGATGTAGCCCCATTCACTACAACCCTTTGAGCTCTGCCCTTCAGCCAGTTCTTCACTCAGCACACCATGAACCTGGTCATCCCATAGTTGGACAACTTGTCCAGAAGGATGCTGTGAGGGACAGTATCAAAAACCTTTCTAAAATCCAGAAAGACTACATCTACTGCCTTCCCTGCATCCACTAGGTGGGTGACCTTATCATAGAAGGATATAAAATTAGTTAAACAGGACTTTCCCTTTGTGAATCATATATAGGTTTGACCCAAGGGACCCTACCCTCCACTGCTAAAGAAACTCCTATAAGGAGCAGCATGAGCTTTATGATTCAAAGGAATGGATAAAAAGGAGTTTATATCGACTACAGTCACAGTACAAGTAGAGTCAGTGGCTGATTGCCATTACCTGTCTCAGTGTTAGAGTTAGTAAGAAGGGGCTCAATACAGTTTTGTATATGTTAGGGGAAAACAAAGATGGATTTAAGGGGGGATTACCTCAATAGTCCTGTCTGGAGACTCCTCATTCACCAAAAAGTGAGTACAACAGCAGCGCCATAATGTTTGTCTATCTTCCCTTTTCCAGGGAATTCCAGTTTGAGAATCACGTTGGATGCAAAAATAAGGCTTTGTCATTTTGATCCACTGGAGATGACAAACTGCAGATCGGCCTAATTCCTGCCTGTGGAAATACAGTAAAGAGAATGAAGTAAATGAAGTAAAGAGATTTTCAAAACCCAAACAGAATTACATGAAAAAGTAGACTGAAATCAATGTGAATTAAGACTCGGTTCTCCTCTCCCAGTTTAAAATCGCTACCAGGAGGCTTTTTGAACTGATGTGAACTGGCAGAGTTTCCTGGATTTCAGTGTGACAGTGCTAGCACTGAGATATTACAGTGTTTTAATTCATAACAAACTGGGAAGAAAATAAAGTATTTTGCTATTATGCTGATAGATACAATACATACAATATTACTACTATAACACAAGAACACACTGGTGACCTATGGTCAGCGTGTTTACCTCAAACACCTCAAGGCCCTTTTCTGCAAATGTGCTCCACGGTCTGTCAGATCCCAACCCAGTCTGCTTTATGGGATTGTTCCATCCTTGGTGCAACACTTCATATTTCTCTTGTCTGAATTTTATGAGGTTTCACACAGCTCATTCCTCTAGCTTTTTGAGGTCCTTCTGAATGACAACCCTACCCTGCAGTGAGCTGATTGCTTCCCACAGTTGGGTATCATCTACAAATTTGTTGAGGGTTAATTAGGCCCCATTGTTCAGGGCATTGATGATGATGATAAATTTTCATGTCCCCATTTTTTACCCCTGAGCAGCATTAAGATGTTAATTTTCTTAGAAAATACATAGGTAATTGCCACCATTTAGTCATGCTTTAATTCACAGAATCACAAAATGGTTGAGGTTGGAAGAGCTATCTGGAAGTCAGATGGTCCAACCCCTCTGCTCAAGCAGGGCCACCTAGAGCAGGCTGCCCAGGACCTTGTCCAGACAGCTTTTCAATATCTCCAAGGATGGAGACTCCACAGCCTCTCTGGGCAACCTGTGCCAGTGCTCAGTCATCCTCACAGTGAAAAAATGTTTCCTGATTTTTAGATGGAACCTCCTGTGTTTCAGTTTGTGCCCATTGCCTCTGGTCCTGTCTCTGTGTACCACTGAAAAGAGCTGGCTCTGCCTTCTTTACATCCTCACATCAGGTATTTGTACACATTGATGAGATCCTCTCTGAGCCTTCTCTTCTCTAGGCTAAACAGCCCTAGCTCTCAGCTTTTCCTCATAGGAGAGATGCTTCAGTCCCATAATCACCTTCACAGCCCTTTGTTGGACTCTCTCCAGTATGCCCATATTCCTTGTACTGGGGAGCCCAGAACCAGACACAGTACTCCTACACGCAGTGCAGGATACTATTAGCCACCTTTGCCACATGGGCACTTAGCTGGCTCATGTTCAACTTGGACCCCCAGGAGCCAGGACTCCCAGGTCCATTTCTGCCAAGCTGCTTTCCAGCTGGGTAGCCCCCAGCATGTACTGGTGCAGGGGGTTGTTCCTCCACAGGTGCAGGACTTTGCACTTCTCCTTGTTGAACTTCATGAGGTTCCTGTCAGCCCCTTTCTCCAGCCTGTTGAGGTCCTTCTGGATGACAGCATGACCCTCTGGCGTATCAGCCAGTCTGCCAAGTTTTGTATCATCAGCAAACTTGCTGAGGGTACACTCTGCCCTATCATCCAGCTCATTAATGCAGATGTTGACCAGGATTGCCCTCAGTATTGACCCCTGGGCTACAATGCTAGTTACTGGCTTCCAACTAGACTTCATGCTACTAATTCTGTAGTTGGGAAAATAATATCTGTCTTCCCATTGTTTTTGAAAACAAATACAGCACTGAATGTTTTATTTTGTAAAGCACCATGCTGTTATGAAAATGTGAAACATCACAAATGCCAAGAGATGGGTCAAATTAGTCAGATTTAGGTTAAAAAATAACATCACGTTAACAATAAACAAAAGAAAACACAGACTGTTGCAGAAAAATGAAAGTAATTCTAGCAGACAGTTAAGAAAAGACTTCAAATAAAAGTAATGAAAACTCTTCTCAGAAAGATAATTCACATGGAAGAATGCACTCCATTTGTACAACAGTATATAGAAAAATAAAAGAAATAATGAATGAAGCAAAAATGTTCATGGATATAGAATTGGACAGTGTATTCTCTGCTTCCCACATAGCTATATAAAGTGAGTTTGAGGAACTTTCACTCTCAGGGTAATATGCCAAACCAAATTTTATCACAGGTCAAAAAATGTGTATGATGGTAGAAATAAAGCTGGCAGTGATCTATGAGGAGAAAAGGGCAATTTTACTACTGAATTTGCTGAAGATCAAAAGATAGGATGCTCTTCAGCAGATGTTTTCTTCTTTTAAAATTGACAGATGTTTAAAACTGTGCAGGCTATAAGAAAAATGCCCTTTAAAACTTTTAGTCAGAGTATCTAATTGAAATAAGGGGCAGGATGGGGAGTATGTGTGTATATGTAAATAGCATGTGAGATTTACTGGTATCACATGGGTGGATATTACAGGCTCTATACATGGGAACGTAGAACTGGAAAGAAACTCCTAGGTAACCAAATCCAGGCTACCAATACTGGAGGTTGCTACTTTTAAGCTAACATTCATAAGCTTTTCAAACCTTGCAAACCTGCAAATTCAGCTTTCTGCCTTAAGTTTGAAAGCTATTCTTGAGCTTAATTTCTTAATTGCCTAGAAACCATTTTCTTAATTCCCCAAATTTAAGCATGAGATATTATTTGCATATTTTTTTTTTTACTGTATCCAATTTTATTTTTTTCCTTATGGTTTCATCATATTTTGGGGAGACAATCATTTTATAATTGCCTACAATGACAGGATCTTTTTAATCTTGCTATTTAAAACAGTTGTTCACAGCCAAATTTCTTGTTAAGTAACTAATACTTAATCATGTTTCTTTATCCCAGTCCTTAGATCATCTAGTGGTTTTTTATACATTTTTTTGATCCTTCAACACCTTATATCATTATGAAATGTCACTACAAATTTTTTTCTCTTTGTTGCAAGATCATGGATACTACGTAAAACTAATCCTAAAATCGGTTTGGAAGAACTTCTCTAGAAACCTCTGTATGAGCTAATAATTGTCACTCCAAAACTATCTACTGAATTCTCCTGTTACTTTTTTAGGCATCTTATTTCCTTCCATTTGAATGAATCCATATTTCCTCCAGTTTCATTAATAACTTATTGTGGGTATTAAATATCTTGTTGAAACCTAAAGAAACCAATTTTTTCATTCAAACTACTGAACCTTTAGATCTGTTTGCTGTTGGATCACTCACACGTTACACTTGCTCTCTACAGCCACCCAGAGTAAAGAAACATGTGTGATAAATTCAGTGTCAGGTTAAGTTATATAGCTGAGTAGGACTGAATAACTCTGATTCCTGAAAAGGCGTGAAAGAAACAGATTTTCAAGCAGTTATTTATGATCAGTGACTGAGCAGTTGCATCATCAACAACCTGGCATGTCAGTAGCAGTGAGTAAGACTTGGCTGTCACCAAGAAGTCCCAGGACAGCAAACCTCAGAAGTAATAATCAATGTTCAATATGCTTGAGTTAGTGAGTGAGTTAGGGATCCTATGTAAATTTCATCACAGCAAAAATGCTTCATAACTTCTCAAAGTGGTAGAACATCTTACAGATAAAGGAAGATACATTTTATATATCTATATATATGCATATATAATATTGGGAGTGTGTTTTGGCAACTGTAGACTCCTGTCCTCAAGACTTCAGAATAACTTTATAAAAAAAGGTTGAAGTGGAAGTGCATTACAAGTGAGATGAGATTGACTTGTTACCTTACTTGTTAGGTTTACTTTTCATGTTAAAATAGATGAGCCAGAGCAAACTACACCAATTTTACCACCTAAAAGCAGGTTTATTTGCTTGTCATGCTAATAAAATCATTATCATCTGGAGCCAGTATACCAGCATTACAGCCAGAATTTTTTTTTCTACCATTATTTTCAGTATGTATTTGTATTAGGTTTTTGAAAGACGGAATGAGAAGCATGTAAAAGAACAACAGTTCTCCAAAACCAAGACTCTTCAAATAAATATATAGGGTTTTAAGGAAGCCTTTGCTGGGAGGATGTCTCAGTTTCTGGCTGTAAAAAGCAATGGACCCACCAGTACAGCCAATAACAGGCAGCTTATAAAGGCTGTTACTTAGCACATCAGCAGTCCCTGTCTGTGTTTCTTTTGTGACTGATGCTGAACTGTGGCTCATGTGACTGTAGAAATCCACAGTAACAGGAGCTGTTTGCTTTAGGAAACTAACAGTTTGTGGTACAGGCAGAACTACTCTACACTCCTAAGTACACAGTGGCAAAACTTAGTAAAGCTACGGTTACTGAACTGTGCCCTCTGGTTCTTGTTAACATAACATAACATAACATAACATTCATTTCAGTTCTTGACTTTAAGAGTGTCAACTTGTATCATGTATAACAGGTATATGCATAGTCCACAGATGCAAATTTCTGAAATGCAATAAAATCAATATTTTGTTTCATTTGGGCTGCTGGTGAGCAAGTACTTGACAGAAATAATTTGTGTTACCATAAGCTCAGACTACAGAAATTAAGTGAATTAGTATTGTATTTGAACACATTGATTTTTTGAACTATACTGAAGTTTGTGAAGATGATATAGTTTCAGTATCTATTTTATAAACTGAATTATTCCATTCCTCATAATGTATTTCCATTTATTTCACGTTTTGTGTTTGATTTTATCACCTCACATATTTGTAGCCTCAAAAAATATTGTTTAGGGTTTTTTCAAGAAATTACTGAAATTGGTAGAGGTGCGTCTGTGCAATCTCAAGAAATTGTGCATCCAATCATCTGACAACTTTCAGGATTCTGAATCAGATACATTACAGCAGCAAATGTTGTATCAGAGTGAATAAGCTCACTGGAATTTATAAGTATAATATGAAAAAGGAAGTCTGTCTAGAATAAGTTCTAATTTTGATCTAACACAAAATTTTATAACTTTTTCTGCATTGGCCATATACCCTAAATGATGACCCATAGTTTAGAAATGAACTTGTGTTTTCTTCCAGATAAATTTGCACTGATTGTAGTATAATAGATTACATTTTAAGACTGTCAGAATGAAATAGCCACGCATGTTAGCTGAATATTAATAACCTCTATATCTAACCGAGGACTAACGGTCTAACTTTTCTGTGATTTCAAGTAACGTGCATGCAAAGACAATTTCAGACTTTGCAGTCACCTTTAGAAAGACTGAAATATTTTTTAAAACAAATTTACTTCTTAGTTCCAAGAAGCCTTATCCATTTAAGTACAAAATTTTTGGTGGAACTGGCATGAACTCTTGGTCTTGGCCATGTTAGATCCTATTTTCTCCAAAAAATATTTTTTTGTGCTTTTGGGAAAAAAAGTCAAGGTTTTCACTCTGTGTAAAACAACGTTCAATCAAAGAAATAAACAGAATTTATTTGGGACTACATACAGAGTGGGGTAATTTAATGCCCTAACTATTAGTCGATATGTAATCTGCCTAAATATCTGTTCTGTTTAGAGCTGAGTGTACACTTCATGCCACACAAATACTAACAATAGCAGATAGAACAAGTCCTGACTAGAAGAGCGGGTTGTCAAAGATGAGAGGAATTACTTTATTAAACTTTCTTATTTGTATGATCATGTCTATAAGCGTGCTATAATGTTTATCAGTATGGCTTCTCATATGATATTGAGGGGGGGGAAACCTATTAATATCCATGCACAGCTTTTACATTTTTCTTTAACAAATTTCGACTGTATGAACACATTTTGCCAGCTTTGACTTTGTATTATTTTTTGTTTGAACATCACTTTCAAACTTATTTTCAATACCTGACAATTGGGCTGGTATTTTTTGGGGAACATCAGCACTATGCTAATTATAGACTTGTGTTATGAACATTTTTAATGCTTGCCACAAGTTTAACAAGATTCTGTATGTTAACTCTTGCAGTCCTGTGAAAATTTCATAGGGTTAAAACATTTACAGCAAAATGAAGGTAATGTGTATACTATTTGCATGCATAGAGAGAGACCAAGAATTCATTTGCACACACATACACATGAAAGAGAGAGATGTAAAGGTCTAGAGGTGAAAAGTAATTGCAACTGAATATCCATGTAATATCTGAAATAATTGGACAAAATATTATCCTTGTTATTATCTTCATAAATGGAAATGCAAAAATACTCAACAAATAGAAATATTCAAGCATAGGTTCACTAGTAGATTTCAAATTATGCTAAGATAGCATCAAAATTTAAATGAAAATTTCTGCCTTCTAAGTTTAAGGGAGAGGGTTTACCATTAGTTTAGCAGAGAGCAAAGAAAGGATCTTCAGCTGGTGGTGAGTTTCAGGAAAAGAAATGTGTGGGTATTCACAGGAATTTTGTGCCAGAACAGTATATTGCATCTCATGAGGAGCATGCACAGACACTGCCTGCAGGCGCCATTCCTGCTCAGGGTGGTTCCACAATCCAGGTTGCACAAACCAGGTAAGTATCAGTGAAGTGCTGAGGCAAATAAATAAGTTTAAAAGAGTCCTTCCCCCCAAAACAGACACGTAAGATTCACAGCAAGAAAGTGAATGTGTCATTGGTACTTTTTAGGCCTTTTGCAAACAGTCTATATTTAAAATAATTTCAGTATAAAGTTAAACCTGTTTAGTTTACAATGAATAGAGTATTGTTAACACTTTGTGGATACATGATTGAAGTCAGTATGCAGGATTTACTTTAGTTTTAAATCACATGGACAGTAAGCTCTGGGTACACTCCAAACTCAGGCTGGCTATTTCTAACCCCTGCAACCATCTCCCTCAGAAAAATTACACTGGAAGAACAGAATTTATTGAAGTATCATTATCAAATCACAACCTTGCCAGATGTTTCATGAAAAAATAGAAACTAGAAAAATAATTTGTGGTACACCAAAATAATTAGGTTTCCAAGTGAAATGTTAGCAGAGTTTTGTAAAATGTACCCAGTACCCAGTTAAGCCCTGGTTTCTAACACCATCTCTTTCACACTGACCATGGGCACAGGTATAAAAAACATATGGGTTTTGTTAGCTTGGTCAAACTATTTCTAAAGTTTTCATGATAACTTCCAAACTAACAACTAGCAAACTGAATCTCATATTTAGGCGATTTTAGTTTCAGTTGGAACAAAAAGAAATTCAGTATAACTCATCCACAGACTTTGAATACTTAAAACATTAAATATTTTCAGAATTATTTTATAAATCATGGTTATTTCAATCCAGTATGTACCATAATACCTTTGTTCTGTATGAACTGTGTTCCTCTTTCAGCAAGTGCAATGTCAAAATCAATCACCAACATCTTTAGAGATCAATGTGTATGCTAACAAAACATCACTCTGGACACTCCATAACATATCTTCAAACACACATTTCTCAGGTCTGGCAGACAGAAAACCTTTGATGCTTGTAACAAGTCTGGGTTGTTTTGGTAAAGGTGGCATCTGAACAATTTTTCTGGTACTAGTGCTGATTATCAAATCTTTCTAGCTGTTTCTCCTGGAATCAAGTTTTCACCCTTTACTTCTGTATAGTAGGGTACCTCAGACATCATAAGAAAACCTAAGATGTTCACTGACTTTTACAATTTGAATTAATCTGTCAGTAGAATTCATTGTACTTATTAATGTTATATTGGATTTCTACTAGATTATACAGTTATTTCAGCAATTTGAAACTCTAAGACAAACTCATGGAGTGTTCGGCAGGATATGTAAACATTTTATCTTTTTTCAGTTAGAAAATAGAGGTGTTTTGGAAAGGAACAGTGGTGAAAAGACCAAGGGCAGTTTGATGGTTAAGCATCAACCATTTTGTCTTTAACTCACTTTCAAATTAATATGGTTGAAAAATGTACCAGTGTGCCTTGTAATTTTGAATTTCTGACAGAACTGCATAATCCTGAAACAAATGTAATATAATGCTATTGATTATAATTATTTGCTTATTTTATTTGCTCACAAACAAAATAAAAGTCCCAAGTACTTACCATATTATATAGAACATGTTTGCAAATATCTTCAGTTACAAAATGTACTATTTGTGAGAAATCTGACAATTCTAATCTAAGAAAGTTTTATAATTTTCTTTTCTTTTTGCTAAAGGCTAAGTTTGATGAAAGGAAATCTAAGCACCATATCTTATTTGCAATATTTGCCACTTACAAGGGTTCTCTGTGTAGATCTTCCTAGTTTGAACACTATATGACTGAGAAAAAGATCTGTAGAAGTGGCTGTTATTAGTAATATTCTAGAAAATAATTGCTTAATTTCAGGGCACAGTATGTAAGATAATTGTGTTTGCTTTTTGCTGTTTGTGCAGTAAAAATCTGATGAACTAAGTAAAAAGAGATAAAAATCAGGTTTGTTCTGGTGAATTACTTCAAATTTTGGATTTATTATGACTAGGCAAAAGACCTGTGTGACTTCATCTACCCCAAAAGACTCATAAGAACTACTAATAGGCTCTCACAGGTTTTTTTTCTGCTATCATGCTATGTATATTATATCAAAAATAAAGAAAAAAATTATATAACTGCAATCATGAAGAGATTATTTTCTTCTCAGTTGAAAAACAGATTTATAATAAATGATTTAAAGGTAGATTACATAATTTAGATTTTACATTCTTTGTTTCCAATTAAAAGTGTATGCAGAAAGAGGCCAGCTCAGGCAAAAACATTGTTTTAAAAATATACAACAGTCGTCTTTGAGGAAAGAATGTTGACATTGTCATTTAACATGTATTCAAAGGAATTACTTTCTTCTTTGAAAAAATACAGCACTTACCCAATTACAGAAAAAGAGAGGATTAGTGTGTATTTTACGGTTCACCAATGGTTTTAATATACACACATATGTGTTATTTCTTTGTATATACAGCTGGGACATTAAATTTTAGTTGGATCAAAATAGAAGAATGTTCTTGGTGGCTCTAGCACCAGAGCAGGTTACTGACATTTCAAAGCAATTGAAGACCTAGAGATAGCTCTTGAAAGTTTCACTTGAGAGCCTACCAAAGTTTCCCTTAGTTTCCCATGCACCGGACCTACATTTAAAACAAAGAAGAGTTATATATTTTTATATATATACATATACATGTACACCATGCATGCCTTTTATTTTTTAAGTCCAGCTTCTGCTGCAGTATAGCTAAAGGATGTAAAAGATAAAACTATTCCTTGTTATTCTCTAAGGCACCATCCCACAACTGTCAAGAGATTTTTCTGGCAGATTTGTTGTGAGTAATCCTACACTAGGAATGAAAGATGAATTAATTCTTCCCTACTGCTGATGCTTGTTACTTTTATAATAGAAATTGATAATGTGAAATTTACATGCATTTTGCCCCTCTGAAATGTGCCCAATAGAGCTTTCTGAAGATTGCAATTCTAGTGAGACAAAAAGCATGACTACTAACATAAGAACACTTCACAAGAATACTCCAATTCCCCATAACTCTAGAAGGATAATCTTTGCTAGACTGAGGCCTAAAATTGTTCCTTGGAACTAAGCCATCACCTTTATTTATGAAAACCACACAAAACAGTCATTTTCTGAGAAAGAGCAAAAGTACTTCACCTCTGACTATTAGGGAAAACAAGTATTACTGAATGGATACCTTCCTGAAGTACCTTTTATTCTATTTTTCACAGAGTGACCTTAAAAATTAAATTTTAATAAATAATAAACATGTATCTGCAAGTTTCTGCTTCTACTTCAGCGTCTGCTGATTTTACTTCTGATTATTCTTTATTGCCTTGACTATCCATTAATAAAAGTATACCTTTAGAAAAGCTGTCTCAGGACTGTTTTATAATGATAAATGTTCTAGGCACTGCTTGCTTTTGTTCATCGTTTGCTGCCAGGCACCTGAGTACTGAAAATAGCAAGTCACCTCTAAAGATGTGCCAAGTGACCGTAGCTAATTTGAAAACCCTGTGTCATTTTCAGGTCTGTGAACACCACAATATTTCAACTCCCATGGATCTGTTAAAAAGGAATCAGCCCCAATAATGACACAAAATTTTATTCAGAATCCTCATAATTAAAAAGCACCGGGACTAATATATGTATAGTACATGTTTTTATTAACAAATTCTTATGGAAATGTCAGAAATCAATGTAATCTTCTGAGGAAGAACAGTAGTTTGATGCACTGCAAACTCTCAAACACAGTTTGTACTCTTCTGAGGTAGAAAGGCATTTATAAAATGGCTGCTTCTGGAGTTTTAAGTCATATACTCTATAGACTTGGGTTACCTACTTATTTTAGTATTTTAGAACTGAGCTATCAATTACGTGTGTTTTGCTCTGTAGTAAAATGTTGCGTAAAATCCACATGTGCATAATATTTGAATAACAAAAAAGAGTGAAGATAAAATTAGTATTTAGAAGAAGTGCTGAAATTTTTAAAATTGAAATTAGATTATGATACCTCAGGAAACAAGAAATCAAGTTCTTCGATAATTGTTTTGTTCCCTTCAGGCTTGGGTTATAACTTTAGCTCTGCTTTTTACCAATTTACTCCTTATCTTGAGGAGATTAAAACATAGTTGGCAGAAATAATTTAGATCTTATCTTAGAAGGGGAGTACTATTTCACAGCAATTGTTTCTCAGACTAACTGGGATTCCATGGTCCTTCCATGTTCCCATTTTAAACAACTACCTATTTCACCACTAGTGCATTTGTAGGAAAACATTCTTTTGAACCAGAGAAAATAGCAGGAGTTTATGTCCCTCCTATGGTTCATATTTCCTATGTAGATGTAAAGTATCATTTAAAAATATGTTTGTTTTAAATAAAAGTTATTTATACACTATGCAATGGCTTAAAACATGAATTTATCATTATAGAGTTCCTGTATTTAAAAGTCTGCTAAAGGTGAAAAATATGACAGTACTGTTGAATCCATAAAAATATATTACTTGAAAAACAATTACATTACTGTATTTCAAACACTGGCACATTGATTTTGCTACATTTAGCTTACCAAATGCTCCAACTTCTGCTGCACGTGCCATTTACCATGCATTGCATTTACAAACCCATTAATAAGAGGATTTTAGGATTACAACAAAATTACAGAAAAATTCTAAAGACTGAGGATTTGACTGATGCTGATTCAAACTGGTGACAGCAAACCAAACTGGGGTCTCCCACACATGTCACAAAACCTCTTAGGTCCTCTGAGGACTGATGCTTTTATGCCACCTCCAGAGAGCAGAGTAAGTTCTTCAACCTGCAGACAGATATTTGGCTGACTAAGACACAAGGGCTAAAGGAGGACCACACATTTCCTGTGCTGTCACTGCTCTTTCTGAGGTACTAGCAGTAAATGACCCCAAGAGAGCTCTCAGGCTGCATCCTGTAAGTGCAGAAATTGCAACTGTACTTGGGCCTGACTACATGCACTCCAGTTTCTTGAACTATTAAGCTAAAGGTGTACTCTTACCCTGAGTGCTTAAGAATTTAAAATGCCTGGCTGTAGTTCTGCAAATTGCTCTTCTGATTTGGTATTTTTTTGGTATTTTTAATCAAACCCTGGACACCAAAGGAAGAGTAACTATTTCGCCATCTGCAAAGATGGGAGTTACTCATCACTGAAAAGAGCCCCAAGGGTGTAATGGAAAGCACGCAACCTCTTACACCCCTGCATGAGGTCATCTGATTGATAGTTCATTACTGACTGAATCCTATATACAGTTGATGCCAAAAAAATATGCTTTAGATTCTCATTTTTCCACTGTTTCTCACATAAATGTCTTACCTTCAGCAGGGTGCACACTTTGCCACACTGGCAATAGACTCCAGAAAGCCTGTACTGATCCCTAAATGGATTAGTCTGCTTTAAAGGGCTTTTGTTTCACTTAGAGTCTATCATTTACACTTTTGAGTTAAAAAACAAAACCAACCAGCCAACCAAACAAACCAGAGAAGAAATACTTCATTTGTCCAGAAAAAAGAAAAATGGAAATTGATTTTTGGTTTTAGTTTTGTTTTGTTTTCTTTTTTTAATGTGCCCAAGTGGTACATACCAGAAAGAGGAACATATTTGTGCTATGAAATGAAAGATTTACAGTATATTCAGAATGAGATATTAATGACACTCTTTTATTTCTCCAGTGGAACTTGATTTGGGACACTGGTTGTATTTGTTTTATGAAAGACCTCACTTCATGTTTAATTGTACCTAGGCATAATAAAAGTTTGTTCTGTCCATATTTATCTCCTTTGTAAATTGGTGTCTGAAATAAATATATATTTGTTTCATGTTATAATAAATAACTTATGGTACACATGGTTGAATTGTAATCCCTAGTAATGAGTGTAAGAAGCCTTCAGATGTGCTTTGGATTATTTATTTATCTAGCATGTGTTTAGAGAAACATTGTACATTGTGTGTCTTTGTGGTGTTTTACTTGATTTTGCTGTTTAAAATAAGGGATTAGATGCTGGAGTCACTATTCAGACAATCTTCCATTAATATTTGGGGGGGGGGGGGGGGGGGGGGGAGCTTTTTTCACAGAGGGATTGCTAGACGACTGCCATAAAGAAGCGTAGTTCTTTCTGAAAGTCATCATAATGGACATTAACTACCAGGATGACTGAGCTCATATCTATTTGTAGTAACAGCTTACATACTTCTCTATTCAAGCACAGATTTCTTTGGTTTCTCTTCTTCATTCATGCTTATCTAACTCTTAAAAGAACTGGTTCTTTGTGGCTCTTTAAGAAAACAAACTATTCTACAGAATGAAAGAGCTGAATTGACCTAGGCTAAATAAGTGACCCTACAGCACATTCTTGGGAAAGGAAGCACTTTAGAGAAGAGTAAAATGAAGAAACACATATGCTATATACTGAGTTCAGCAGACTAAGTGCTAGCATGAACTCAGCTTCACTTGAAGTGGATGAAGTAGATTGTGGTTATATCCTTTCCTTAAACCTGTATGACAAAGGAAACTGGGAGAAAGTGACTATTGTAGTATCAGGGCTCAGGGGCTCCATCAGACCCACAATGTCAAACCTGCTATTCTTCAAAAAGAACAGGCTCTTACTAATTCACAAACTGTATCAACAAAACTACCGTTTTCTTGAGTTCAGAATTTTCATGCCAGGGTTGATCTTGAGATCATCACTGTATTAATGACTAACCCTTCCTCCTCCTACGCTGCAACTTGAAACCCACTCAAAAGCCACCCCTGAGGCACATATTATATTTCAGTCACGGTTCTACGTGATAGTGATGTTCCCTCGTGCTGTGGGAACTAGGGCCCTTCTTGGAGTTTCGTTACATGTTCACTGCCTCCCTGGCTGCCTAAATGTGGAGGTAGGAGGGAGGAAGGCAAAGGAGGACCTGTGGCCCTGGGAAGTGCCACCGGGCAGCTGCCTGTGCTTGAGGCATGCAAGCCCGGGGATATTCTCAAACATACAACATACTTGGGAGGTCATTGCGTGCAGGGTCAGTCTGGTAGCCTCAGTACTCCCTAGGGATGGTGCAGACTGCTGACAGGTTATAAAAGCAGGCACTGCAGCAGAGAAATGGCATTTACAGACTCGAGTCCAAGTTCAAAGTGAACCTTAAATATCGTCATGGATTTAGCCACTTGTGCGTGCCTCGGGAGAGACCCAGATAGGGAACTGTGTCACAGGCAGGCAAATGCTTTTCTTTAACTCTTCACTTCAGAAAAGGAAATTCAGGCTGCCTTTTTGAAGCCAAGCTCACTTTTCCCTTGTGCTTGCTGAGCCCTATCAATCTGAATTATTGGAGGGCTGACACAGTTTGACGTTTTTAACTCACTGGGTCAGCTAGGAGTAAAGGTAGTAAGAAATACAGATAAAGAGGTGCTGAGTGCCACTGTAAGGTATCTTATGTTAACAGAGCATCACTAAACCTACAATTTGTCATTTAGGCCACTGTAATCATATAAAACATATTTCTAGACTCATCTATGATGGCAGTCTTGGAGTGCTGAAGGCATTCCTGAAAACTAAAAATATAAAATGGAATACTAATACTAATAGTGGGAGGAAAACAGCGAGACCTATGGTTGTGGTCTATATTTTCATGAGCCAGAGTCTTACTGTGTATGACTTTGGTTGCTAAGCATTTCTTGTTTATTTTCCTGCTTTTGAAAGTGAGTAAGTTAACAAGCACGCTACTGCTTAATTCCTGTCTCTACTTTGCCTCATAAGAAAAATAGTAGCCCTGAGGAAGACATCCTCCTTCCCTACTATACCGTTTCATGGTTTGAAAAAAAATGAGCTGTAGGTTTAGAAAGAGTGTGCATCCTTTTGTTGTCACAATGATATGTGCAAGGTAAATAATGATTAGACATTGTTTTCTGAACAAGAAGTTAAATCTCCAGTCCCCGTCCTGAACAGTGTTGATTTTAGGGGTTAGGGTTTATGAATTGTATTTCCAGGACAGAGAGCTCTAATAAGATACTACTTGGATCAAATGGAGTTAAAATAGACCTTTCTGGCAGATCACAAAATATGTTCTTCAGCTTGAAATACCACATTAAGCTCCAAATGGTCAAAGGGGAGATGGTAAGAAGTTATTTCAGCATCAGCTCCATCCATTTATATATTGTGACTCTCTTCGCTACGTGGCAGTAGCTGACCCCTCTCTCTTACAGTCAAATAAATAGACAACATCAACTCAAAATGAACCTTACTCAAGTATGTTTATGTAACTGATAGCCCTTTTTAGTGGGTGTAGTCCCACTAATCTCTAGTTTTCAACAACACTAAGGTTTAGTGAGTGATTTTTTCACTTACTGCTGGATTTCTGAGACCTTTTTACATAAATATGCATATGAGTAATGCATATCCAGAAATTTAAATCAGACACTTGCAAATCAATAATATTTATCTGACTCCGATTCCTGTGCTCTTTGCAGATATTTCAAATTCAGTCTACAAATGCCAGGTTTCAATTAATTAGAAACAGTTTATCTTAATTAGCATGAGCTACCATCCTAACAAGAAATAAATTGTCTCAGCAGAGAAGGTGAGTTTTGTGAAATGTTAATGGCCATCTAAAGCCTTTTTGAAAAATAAGGGGCAACTGGGAATTTGGGTGTTGGAGAGACAATTTTTGCTACTTCTTTATTCTGACTATTCCTGGCACTGTGGAAAAAAGAAAAACTAGATCATATCCCTAGATTATCTTGAACCCTATAAAAATGAGGATCATTTTAATTCCCACCAATATTCATTAAATATTTAATAAAAGAAATTTTAAGGTCAAAACTTCCTTTGCTTAAGCTATTTTCAGCAATGAATACTACCTACAAGTAATCTATCTAGTAACCCAAACGCTTCTGCTCTCCCTTTTTTGTCTACTTCAATATCCACAAGGAAAAGAGGGCCCAATTGATAAGACTAAAACAAATTTTCTGCTTTTCAGGCTGTAGATGAGATAGATTTCTCTTTGTTCTGCTCTTCTCTCTTAACTTCCTCTCCCAAAACAGTGTTTGAAGAGATTTCTGTAAGATTAAGAAAAGGGGAGAAGTCACGTTTAATGTCAGCCAAAGCCATCCAAACTGTACCTTTTCATTTGTATGAGCAGAGAAATTAATCAGCTTCAGTTTATTAAAGTCTGTGAAAAAAATCCTTAGCTTATTCATTATGTTTCTCTGTTTTTGAGCACTTAGTGCTCAAAATAGTTCACAAAAATCCTGATCCTGTGTTGCCAGTTCCAGGCATGAAACTTGTAGCCAGAAGTAGTATACCCTGCAGGCAAAGGTCATATACAGGCTTATACTGACTAGCTTTCACTCTAATGAAGGCCCAACTGACCTTCTTGTAAAATGCTGTTCATAGACTTTGCTGAAGCAAAAATACCACTAATCCAACTGGAAGCCTGTATGGCACTTATGCCTGTGAAGAATGGAAATTATGGGAGACATTCAGGTATCTAAACAGAGGACTCTAGTGCCATTTCAGAGCTATCTAATGCTTCCATGTCGCGTGATTTGATACAGGACTTGCAGAAAACCCACGCCTTTCTTGAGAAGTACCTGGATACATCATGCATCACGTATGTCCTGGATCCTGATGTTTCGGTGGGCACTAGGTGCTGTAAATTACATCTAAGTGACAGGTGAAATAATAGGAGAGCTCTCACAACCTGATGTTCATAATGTGGTATTGGTACTGGAAGTTCAAGTGAATCGAAACAATGAGTTCCTTCTTAGAGTTTTCATGCCCTTAATCACATGGGGCACTAATATCCATCTGGCTGTAACTGGACATTTGTCATCCACTTTCTGCAAGGTATTCTGAATAGACTGAATGAAAGAATCCTCGTCTTCTCTGAGAAGCAAATTTTGGCACTAATGCACATTTGCATCTGTTTACATCCTTATTCCTCATCGTTCTTTTACTTTCTCTTCCTCACTTTTTAAATCAAACTTTACCTTCCTTGCCTTCTGTTAGAAATAACTTGCTTGGGTAGCTAACACCTCACTTTTGCAGCACCTCTGAGAGATTAGGAGTGAAAAGGTAGTTAAAAAATATGATTTAGGGAGTCTGATGTGCTGGGCCTCCGAGCAGTTGATATGATTTGACAATGCTTTGATTCTGTTTTTCTTCAACAGCAGGGCTGTATAGTAAGTCAGTAAAAGAAAAAAAACATAGCTACATTTTATGTCATTCTATTTCTTTCTTTTGCCTTTCTGTATGTAATTTTATCATATTTTGTCTTCAAGGAAATAAGATTAACCTTAAACAACAGTAAAGACAATAGCTTCAAACACACTTCAAATAACTTTTCCTCTTTTCCAAGTAAAAGGCAATTAATACCTTATTAATACCATCTAAAAGCCTGTCAAGCCAGTCATTTTCCCTTTGAAAAAATTCCTCAGCTTAAGAAAAAAATGATAAAGGAATCAAGTATGTGCTTATTGATTTTTAAAACTACATTATTACCTATCATATATACATGTATCTTTTAAAACAGGCACAATATATTAAATGTCAGTTGCTTGCACTGGAATGAAGCACAGTAAGCACATGTATTTAAAACATGAAAACCTCCTTAAAATTCATGGTCACAGTCACATGTCACTGTGATTCCCATTTACTTTACCGAAATAGACATGATGCTTAGAATAGCAGTATGTTAATTAGTTACCTGTACTACTATATCAATTGGTCTACAAACCCATTATAGCTAACTTTGTTTCTGAGATTGTGAATAGAGTGTGCTTGCATTCACATGAAACAGTCTTGCATGGCCTCCACTCTACAGTGTATAACCAACCAATCATTGCTCTTGCAATAAATCATTTCAACAACTGACATTTGTTATAATTAACACAATTTGTCATCTCTCTTTGAGAAAGCACTCTGGAGTCATCACAGTGTCATGGACTCTAAACTCCCTTGCAAAATCCAGAAAACGGATGTGTTTCATTGTTTGCAGCACTTATACATTTATAAATGGAATGGAAAATACAGTTTGAAGTGCTTAGGTAAACCTGGGAAACTGAAAATATTAACTTTACAAGAGATAAAACTGTAATTAATTCTAATTTTCTAGCACTGGCTGTAATAACTTCTGTCAATCTAAAATGAAACTAAAAGAACATATGTATTAACTATAAATCCCTTCATCTTAATCTCCTCAAATATTTTGGATACCATTAGTAAGTTTAAACTAACAGTTATTAAGTATTTCAGCCAGAGAAATTACTTATTCTGCTGTAAAACCAGAAATAGAATCAAACTAAAAAAGAAATAAAATGAAATCATGTACACTCAGAAAAAATATCTTAAATGTCAAAACTGTCACTTACTAATATGGCATGCATGTTTTTTTAGTCCCTATGGAAAAGTGAAAAATAAAAGAGAAGATATGGCGCTTAAGATGTCCATACAATATATGCATCTTATGATATATGTTTTATAAAATAGTATGACAGATAAGAAAATGTTGAGAAAGACCAAGAATTAATCCATATTTGAAAAAATAAATAAGTATTCAAGAAGCTATGGAGAATCCTAGGAAAAAGGAGTCATGTCAGCTCTATTTGGATAAATCTTGATTATTTTTTTTCTTTTGGGAAACAAACAAAAAACCAAACAAAGATCCCAGAAAGCCACTCAGGGCAAACATTCTCTGGATGGGAAAACTAGCAGGGAAGTCCCACAAATTCCTTTCCACTTTTTCCCCAAGCCACTGGACCAACTAAAGGTTAATGTTAGTGCTAAAAATAGTTTATTTCCTTCTTTGGGAACTGAAGTTCCCCTTTTAAACCCTGTATCTCATCCTGACAGAGAAAAGAAATATTAAATTGGTCATAAAATAAATCTCTACTCACATCTAGGCCCTTGTACACACTTCTCAAGAGGTCTAAAAGGGGCCTTAAGTACGGATGACAATCAGATTCATGTGGCTTGAATATGGAAAAAATATCAACTTGAGCCAACAGAGGATCTTGTTTGGAGGAATTCTCTAAAGCGCTGTACTATTTTTATCAGAAAAAAAGTGATAGAAATGTTCCAACTATTGTGATTGTTATGTGTTTTGGGATATTTCTTTTAAAGTCCTTTCTCCTACAGACTTGTGATTAGGCATAAATCTCAGTCTTCATTAAAAAGACTAAGTTTATACTTTTCCTGTTACAAAGAAAAATTTGAAAATTAGTCCCATGAACAAGGGCAAAACCCCTTAAAATCTACAGGCTAATAGAGATAATAATGTATTTTTAAATAATTTCTGTGTACTGTAAATGAAACTAATGATTTATGAAGAACTAATTCATTATTTTCAGTGGTTTGTGGTTCTCAATAGTGTTACCATGCTAGGATAGTAGGACTATTACCACTTGTGGCAGTAGTGAAAATAACAAGACAGGCTAAATAACAGCATAGTGCAAGATTCAGCAAGATAGAGTGTGCATATATATGGCAAACTCTCTTTCTCTGGCATCTCAGAGGGTTCCTTAAAACTAATATGAGGAAAATGTCATCCAATCCAGGTAACCTACGTTTCTGATTTATCAGTCAGTTTCATTTAGTTTTGATTGATTATACTTAAGCTTCATTGATTATTGAGAGTGAACTAGTTTCAATTATTTTACTAATACTGCCATATGACTAACAAGTATTATACTGTAAGGCAGCCAATGTTTCTTACGTGCTTTAGCACACCAGCAATACCAAGAAACAGGAACCCCAGTTTAAAGCTGAAAGCACATTTCTGCTAAGGCATACAGAAAAACTACATCATTATGTCATAATCCCATTCCTAGGAGAAGGATGAGATCCAAACAGGACATAGTGAGAAAGGAGGGGATGATTTTGCCACAGGTGGGAAGTACCAAGCCACTGAGAGGAGCCCCTCTGACCAGTGTCCACCTAGGAACTCCTGACGGTTTCTCAGCCATGAAGCAGGAGAAAGCAACATGCTGAGTAGCTAGCAAAGACCCTGAAGCACCTTACACATTCAGAAGGATTTTGAACATGCATTTATAATGACCAATGCAAAATAGAGGAATAACAGTGCTACTAGAGAGTGGTAGGGCTGGAGGGGAAAGGAAGGCGAGAGGTCATTTGGTTCATCTGCCTGTGGTGAGCAACTGCTCTCCTGTTTCCTGACAGAATGCTGTCTTAAATTCTGAAAGCTTCTTAAGGCTTTTTCATACTCAGTAATACTGACTCTGCAGTTATTCCAGACAACAAAGTTAAGTTTCCTTCACCTTTATGTTGAAAAGGTCTCCAAAGACTGTCCCTGAGTATTGGCTTAAGGCTATTAATTCTTGTCCCCTCCATCATAGACAGGTAGACCAGATGGCTGATCAGCAGCAGTCTTTTAAGTATTCAAATATTGCTACACCCTTCTTAGTCTTCTTGGACTAATTAAGACCCTTTTAAAAATAGTATTGTTCATGTAGGTCATGTTTCCCAAGCCTTTTCTCTCCTCTTGGCTCTTTGCATCACCCAAAGGTAGCCACAGTTATCTAGCAGTCTTCCCCATGTTGAATGAAGCAGAGTATTTCCTAAGGCTTAAGTTTATATAAACCAATAAGATTGTTTTATTCACATGTGAAGGCAATTTTTGATCCATGTCCATCTCAAGATGCATAACAATCTCAATTTTCCAGTCCTTCTCTGCAATATTGTTACCTATTGATACTTAACCCAGCTGTTCCCCACTTTATATTATGAACTCTTTTTCTCTAGAGTTTGTGTAGTAAAAGGTATTGACAGAATGGCAGGCTAAGAAGAGACAATGGAAACAAGAAAGAGAAATAACTGAAGGAATGCCAAAGCTGTTGCTCATTTACAGCTGGAGACAGTTACAAGAACTTAGGCTTTTACTAGTTCAGTATCTGATACTGGCTCTCCCTTGTCTTTTTTTTTTTTTTTTTTTTAGACAGTAATTAATGCTTGCAGAAATACTTACTATATAGTTGACATAGAGGAGTCTGTGCATATTGCAGCTTGGTAGCAGTTCATTTGTTCTGTTAACCCCATTTTATTATTCTTTCCTTTAACTGTACTTTTACTTTTTTTCTTTTTTTCTATTTTTTAAATTTTATGTCTTGATTCCTACAAATGAAGATAGTGACTTTGCATTGACCCTTCCCATTGCCTGGATTACTATTAGTCAGAGTGTGTTGGATTATAAATTGTAGAAGTGCCTTTGTCTTGTGTTAAGAGGTGATGACATAGTTTTTCTTCTTCTTCTCTAGCTTGGGCACATGTTGAATTTTTGATAAAATATTAAAATAAAAATCAGACAGTAAAATAAGTATTTAAACTATAAAGATGAATGCCACTATTTCATAGAGACACAGATGTCCTTTCCTGTAATGAAATCAGACAATGAGGTGACTGTCACAGAAAAGAGAAAGAGAGTAATCTGAAAGGTATTTCAGCAAACCATTGTTGCTCTCCTGTATTCAGTAGTCTGATATTGCACTTGTATGGCAATGGAAAGTTTGCCATGGATAAGATGATAAAATGTTCCAGTGCGATAAAATGTTCTAACATGATAAAAATTTGGCAGCACTCACAGCCTTCCCTCCTCTAAGCATAATGATCAGCAATCACTAGTCTCTCTTCTGCCTTGTTCTTGTAAAAAGCAAGCCAACACCCCAAGAAGCGAAACAATATTTGTGATTTGCTTCATGAGAATGTGTTAAAGCAAGCAGAAATGTCTCTGAGCAGAAGTTGGAGCAAGGAGTTAAAGGAGTTAAAGTTTTTCCAAGAGGAAATATGAGGTAACCTAAAGGAACACGGCACAGAGCTATCACTGGGACTTGCTGACAGAAATAACTGATACAGTGAATCTAGTCCAAGGTCTGCACGCAGAACAATATTTGTATGCAGAGGAGGAGCAATCAGACTCCTTTGTGCTCTCCGGTAAGCTTGAATCCCAGACCATGTTCACATAACCTGAGCCTGAGATAATGTTTCAAAATCACCTGACATTCACAGCTTTGCAAGTTTTTAATATACTAAGCAGGTGAGAGACAGTCACTTTAGCTGTGTTTCATGCTGGGATTGGTACCCAAACCAACTAACCCCATGGATGGAGACTGTGGAACAAGTTCATGGTCTAGCAGGGAAGTGAAACTCGGTGAAATCTGCAGAATTTCACCTCTCTGAAATGCACACAAGCACTTGTGCTCACTTTGCCAAGTAACTACATCACTTTTGTACGATTAACCGGGTAGTGGCTTAGAAGCACCTGAAAAATCACAGAACGATGTCAGCCATGGTTTTGTAATGACTCATAAGAGCTGTCTTTTATGAAAACAAGCAAACAAAAAAAGGCACCTGGCCTTCAGATCCCAGACAGGACAAGTCAGGAATCCCAATCTGCTCCCACGCTGGAATTTTCTAATGCTATACTTGGCAGTGCTAAGGGAGTTTAATGTAGTGGAGGTAATCTGCACACTAGCCAAACCCTTCAATGCATCAGCAACTGACACAGTTCATGCCTCTGGAGTTTAGTTTTAAAATGCCATCAATTAAAAACAGGGAGGGGGGACTTAATTACTCGCAAGTTTTGCTATGCTTCTGAGGCACAGAATAAGATTTTTATGAACTGCAGAAGGAGGAAAAACATTGTTTTTTAATGACCTTTTGGAAGAAAATCAGTTTGCAAAGCAAGGAAACAATTTTTGAAAGATATGTGGGCCTCGGGGAGTTTGAAACAAAGAGAACTGAAGTCTAATTCATTGAAAAAGTAGTTTGGGGTCAGCATATTCAGAAGATACTGCAGTACACTCACTATCTCTCAGTAAGTCTGGTGTTATAGTACAACTTGCTGCTGTTTTGTGGCTCTTAGGAAGGAATAAATTATGTGCATCTTATATTAATTTCCAGTATAAGACCTGTGGTAAATAATCTGAAGTTTTCCTCTACCATTCTACACTGTCCAATGCTATGAAATGATGCTAATGACCAATTATTTCTGCATGGACTATTTGTAGAAATGAAATTTATTTTAATGTTAACATTTCTGTGAAAGAGTGCACAAAGTGTTCTGCTGTAGTATATCATCAAGTGATACTGAGTGGTTCTATAATTTAAATAACTTTAGCTAGAATGTCTCTGCTTAAATAGATCATGTTTCTGTGCCATTTTACTTCATTGACTGAAAAATCCCACACTAATTTCTGAGCTGCTTGGGAACTAATTAATTTTAAATCTGTTTAACTGTTATACAAGTTAAAGTAATAATCTGTTGAAAGTAATTGCAGTGGAAAATTTTTAATTTAAAGTTCCAGAAAGCAATACCTACACTTTTAACATCACCAAACTATGTGTCCTATTAATGCACATAATCTCAGTTTCCATTAGCTGACAAAAGTATGAAAATAGAAAGGAAGTATATAAAGCCAAAAAGAGAGGGAGAACTCACAAGAAATGGAAAATGTGCTGTAGGAAAATTTAATTGGCAGTACAGTAATGCAAGACTCAGTTGTCACAGGAACTATAACAAGATAAAGCAATAGTCCACTGGGCTGCTACACTGACAGAACTTTTTAAGATCTAGTCTTTACACCGATGCATTCTTTTTGGTAATGTTCTGTGAAATTGCATACTGTATTATGGCTGCTTTTCAGCAAAGTGATGGAATATAGAATGTATGAATAAATCTCCCTCCACTGAAAAACAGCAAGTTACCTGCTGATACCCATCAACTACACAGTTACCTGAGAGGATGTTAAAACTGTGTGCAATGTTTCTTTAAACATGTGAGACAAACTTAGAAGACAAACTTGCCTGGGGACAATTTTAGATAAAAGCTGTAGAATGAAGAAAGGGGAATATAGGAAGTTTAGGAATAATATCAGTCAACTTTTCTAGATGTGCAGAATTCTACATTACTCTAGGTCCAAAAAGATGGTCAAAGAAAAAAAAACAAAAACCATCGTTAAGGACTCTAAATGTCAACCTGTGGGAAGATAAAATTTCACCTTATTACTACCAGCCTCTACTATCTTTTAGATTCAGTGGCATGGCAGAGAGGGCAAAACACACTGAGAGTTTTGCAAGTGTAACTTTGAATATTAACCTCAGAAAACTACAGACTATTACCAGAATAAACTCAGCTGCTTATGAATTTTTAGAAGCAGAAGCTGAGTGGCCATACACATCATAGAGATAAAAAGTCATTGTTAGCTACCTGCTTATGAGACCCTAAAGTTGTGGGGGAGAGGAGGGAGAGGGGAAAGCAGGAGGATTGCACTGAGGATAGTTCAGCTACTCCTTACTGCTTCTAAACACATCTGAAAAAAATAAAGCCATTAGGCAACCCAGTAAGGAAAAACTTGTGTCAGGTGAAACAAATTTAAAAGAATGACTGAAGGAAATGTTGCAAAGTGCTATCATTAAAATTGATATTATTTTTTTTTAACCAGAAAATGAGAGAAATAGTTACACATAAGTCTATGATATTTTTTGATGCTCAGGGAGAGACCTTTAAGGAAATGTTTCAGGCCTGAAAAAATTATTACAGTCAGGCTTTAGACCTCTTAGAAATGGATTTATAATGAAACTGCTGACACTACCTGAGCTATAGTTGAACAAATTGCTTCTGTCCTGGTGTAATGAATAACCTCAGCATCAGGGAGCTTTCCTTTCATACAGAAAGGAAAAAAAGACTGATTTCCTATTTTTAAACTTCCTTTCATCTATCCATCTTTCTTTTTTTTTCTTTATGCAAGGTATCTGCATACCTTAATGTCCTATTATTCAGAAGCTGTGCAACAGTCCTGTGACATTTTATCTCCATAGTAGTACTTTGCATAAGACCTGTCTGGTTATTATCTCTGCCACCCAAGAGCTTAAAGTGTTGCTCTCTTTAGCACATAGCCACTATCTGAGGCTCACGTGCACTAGCTATCTCACATTCACAAAATGTATGGGGTTCCAGTAGGATGAGAACAGTCTATACAGAGGTAAATTAGCCTATTTTCTTCATAATTACTTGAACATCTTCATTCTGGAAGGGTCTGAAAACAGTTAGTGTATCATGTAATGACTGGATTGAGTTGACTGTGTGTAATATAATTAAGGGTGGGAAAACAAGCATCAACATTTCCATCATTTCAGGTGAGAGGTTCAGTTTATTCTGATTTTATGACCTGGTCATAAACTGGCTCTTACAGATGGAAACTGTCATACTGCAGCTTATTTACAGGTCCTCCGAATTTACTGGGGAGAAACTTATGTGATGTCGCTTTAAAGAAATTATAAAAAATAGGCATTATAGGAGCAGTTTATATGGTTAGAGTAACCAAGTTAATTTAAATAAAAAAACCCAGCCAGCATACAGTAAAGCCTGATAGGAAAAACTGCAATATTCCCTCCATTTTTGGAAACAATGTGAAAGCAAATATTATGCTAGCAGTGAGCCACATTCCAGGCACTGATATCAGTGAAGAATTCCCACTGTCATTGGCGAAACTACAGTCATGTGTCTGTGGGAAAATGATTTTTTAAGGACTGAAATATGATCTTGCAATGCCACTTGGAGTGTTTGCAATACCTTGCCATCTATTTTTATGAGTCTAGCAATAGATGTGGTGTTTAGTAGGCTCTCCTGAAAGAATAGTTGAACTAATACGATTACTTCTGAAACATTTATTGTGTGATACGGTCTCAGTTCAAAGGCTTGCTAAGGTATCTTCTTATCTTACCTACCCAGAGGAAAATAAGGGCAATCAAAATATATATAGTGCACACAGGCAGAATATTAGCTTCATTGAACATCGATCAAATAAGCTCCAAAATAAGTTTTCAGTCTGTCCCAAGAGACATTAGAGACATGGTTTTAGTCTGTATTTGAAAGCATCAGACTTACAAGTGTTCTTTATGGAGTTATGGCCAAAACTGAATATAGTCAATGAAATAAATTCTTACAAGGTTTCAGCTGTCTAGGATTAAGTTCACATGGGAAGAGTTATCCTTTTTTTCTCCACTGATGGTTGATTTGGAGGTATACAGAGTAAAAAGCAAATAAGTAAAACATATTCTTTTTGCTTTTGGATGTCAGACCTAAATATGGTTGATTTTTTTTTTTGGCCCAGGTAAAGCAAACTTACCTCAGTATAGTCTTTGTATCATTGATCTTGTCAAAGGCCTAAACCGAATAAGCCGAAGGTTTTTTTCCTGACTCTGCAATTTTAATTTAAAATACATATTTTTCAGGGGCTGTTGTGATTGGAACAGGAGAGGCATTGTCACACTTTATGGTCTTTCATGTTCAGCTGATATGGAGTCCTTTTCTTCCATGTTGTTCCATTAGGGCTTTTTTTGTGCTGCCTCTGAAATGTGGAACTTTTCCTGAAGTGTGACTCATCCCCAAAAAGAAAAAAAAAATTGCATATACGCATCCTTTCATTTTATTTAACAAATTGCCAACTTTGTATTTTAGTTCAGTAAGTCTTGCTCATCTCTTTCTAATGTGTCACACTTGTATGATTGCCTAATACCGCTGAACTAAGACAGCAGCAGCAACTTGTGCAATGCCCGATCTCCTTTGCATCATTAGGGACGGTCTATGAAGCAAATGTCATTAACTTGTGAGGAAAGGAAGCAAAACTGACAAACCCTCATCGACAAACTCCCCTCCATTTGTTCATCAGTCTTTATTAAATAGCAAATTTAATATCAACATTCTTGCATAAGACAAGCCACTGAAGTCTTTCACCATGAAAATTAATGCTGTTTAAAATTAAACTTGCCTTTGGGTTTCATTTAAAAATTAACATTGTAATCTTTGTATGCTATGTTGTGAAGCCTAAATGAATGCTAGATAATGGAAATAATGAGACACGGGAGCATGTGTAGGGTTACACTGTAGTTCACGCAGTGAAGTGTTAATTAATGTAACCAGCACTGAGAAATCACAGAATTTATTTCTGCTCTTTTTCTCTCTTCTGCACTATGTGAAAGACCATGGAACAGTGATGTGACAGCATAAATCGGGGTCTTTCCATGCAGATTATTCACTTAGATTTGCTGGAACAAAATATTAAATAATAAGTTTCTTGGTGCAAATGTATAATTCATTTCCATAGCTGACTGCGTTAAAACAAGATAAGTAGTAAATCCAGTGAAATCTCACACACGTACCTTTAAGCAACTACTTCAGAAAGCCAAAGCACAGTGTGGATTTCCCTAGTAAAGGAGCATATCTTCTTAAGGAGTAGTACCTTCTTGTCATCAAATTCTTGCCATTCAGTTCTCTAACCTCTGCAGTATTAGCCTGTTTCTGTGACAGTATGTGAAAAGAGTGGTGTCTAGTTACTACTTTAAAATCCAGGATTTATATTTATTTGAAACAATCTGTTACATTTCTGATTTAGCATTTCTAATTTCAGCATTTCAAAGAAGTGTAGTAACTAACTTTGTGTTTATATAATCCACTATTTCTAACCCATCTCACATTTTATTTCAGAAATAGGTGCTGGTATGAACTAAACAGGAGAAGTCCTCACCATTATTTGAAAAGTGACAAAATACTTTGTCCTTCATTTAAATTCTGTTCTTGAGGATTTTCCTTTGAAAATACCTCTTTGTCCTCCTTTCTTATACCTATGAGTGGGTAAGAGAGACATTCCCTGCTCTAGGTTACTGTCTCTAAGCTAGGAAATATGGATTAGAAGTGGCAGAGTGCCTGTACCTCACAGACATCCAGGTGCATGAAAAAAAATGCAACCAAAAATCAAAGAGGTTTTCTACCTGACTGCAGAATGATTAAAAACATAAAACCAGTAATAATGTAAAAAAACCTGTCAGGGTATTTTTTTTATCTGGATGGTATCTCCTTCACAAGAGTCGATGAGTCTTTTGGCTAAACTTTTCATATGGAAGCGGTTATTTTCCCCTGGAGTTAGACCTATGTGCACAGAAAACTGTCTTTCTGGAATACCTCTGTGTGCACTATGATTTGAAGTCAACATCTATAGTGCTTCTTTAACAGAGTGTCTGGGGTTTCTGTGGAAAATTAGTAGCTCACACCTAACCACAGAGACAAAAGTGTGTAGCTGCTTCAATGCTGAATAGTAAATGGAGTCTTTGTCTAATTGACTAGTATAAGCAGAAAGGAATTGGATGCTACACTGAAAATGTACATAAAATACCTGCCTTTCTACTGAAGCCTCCCTGTGACCACAAGTATGTGCAGGAAAAAAACTTTCACTTCTAAATGATTTTGAAACTTGAGTAGAAGAGGAGCCACCTACAGGTCCCTGAATTTCGCTGTTGATATTGCATACTTATGTCTTCCAGTATTACCTGCGTCTATTTTTAGGATCCAACTCTAGACATCATTTGTGTTTCCCAAAGTAAAACACTTGCCTGATTGCAGTACTATGTTGGAACCATGCAGTCAAACAGCATTCTCTCTCCCATGTTTTGATTTTCATGGGAGGAGAACTCCTCTCTGCAGAACTAAGAAAATTCATGACAAAGAGTTCATTTCTAATGTGGCTGATGAAGGGATGGGAAGTCCGAAACCATCTTAGTGAATGAAGACACCATAAACACAGTTGAAGAAGGTGATCCAGTGAGACTGTACATCAGTGCAGAAGAGAAATGCTGGCCTGTAGAAAGTGATGAAGAAGATGTGTAATTTGTCCCCCATTATTATTGAGTTAGGAGCTGAGGGGAGGCCTGTGGGTTACTCTTTTCTGATTCTATTATTGAAACTATTCGCGTAAAATAATGGTAAGCTTTGATGGATCACCAGATGATTTACACTGAGAATAACATGGTTCAGAAAGAACTGTACACCTACGAGAAAGCTGGTTTGATCAACTGTTGCCAATGAAAATACATTAACATTATCTTAATTTCTAACCCCAGTAACACATGTGAAAATAAAACTGAGAAAGTGATTATTCTGAATACAGTTAAGACATCAAATCAGCAAATGCGTAGTTCATAGTTTTGTGTATGGGATATTACTATGTACAAAAGCAACTGGACACAGTGGTTCCTGGTGATGTTTCACCTTTTGAGAAGAAATCTGGAAAACAGTGAGTTAATTAACAAAATGAAGCAGAAAATGCTATGTAACTGTGTCCTCCAGTAGCAGGAAGGAACAAAACCATACGAACACAATGTGTTTGTCTTAGTCTTAATGTGACAAGAGAAAACATAGTTTTCTCAGCCACATACAAATCTGGCTTCTCTCTCATTCCTTTCCAGAATGAAGATATCTTTTGATTTATGTTCAACCAGAATAGAATGATCTGTCTTGTGGAAAAGTTTCTTCTTCATACCTCTCCAGCTCAAATGCTTTTAGTCACTTACCTGATCCTTATGCACAGTGAGGACAATCCTACTTTGGGGAAAAAATTTGATTAGAGTTTATGCAATGCAGCTTCTATTGGCTTTGAACAAACTTGCTAGAGCAAGCAGGAGGTGAGTTATTATAAATAGCACTAGCAAAGTGCTGCTTGGTAAGTGGCCGGTGTTAGCCTCCCTGAGCTCTGTTTTGCTGCAGATAGTTTCAGGGTTGCTCAGGTACAAATACAAGAACAGCAGTCATCAAATCCTTGCCTGCAATAAAGGTCTTTTATGCTGCTTTGACACTACTGTATTGCCATACTCTAGTTATAACTGTAATTTACACCTACTTCATCCTTTTTTATGCTGCTGGTGCACTGTAAAGCCAGCTTGGTGTGAATAAGGATCAGTGAGAATTAGATTCCACTTTTAAAATTATTTTTTTTCTTTCCTAGCCACCTCTGTAAGCCCTCATCTTTCTTTTTGGCTGCGCTGCTTAAAAGTAGGCATGTGACCATTGCACTGCTCAGTGACCTAGGAGATATTTTATGTGATGGATTTGTTTCTGAAAAGCTTGCAATCAACATATAAGCAATTAGAGGCCACTTTACTTCCTGGCAGTACTAAGGCTCCTGCTGTCTGGTTTAGTACTGGCAGATGCAAATAAGGCTTTGAAAGCATCACTGTAAGTCATTCAGACTGATGTAGTCCTTTCATTTCCCACAATGCATTCAAATCCACATGAAAATCTGTCTCACATGGTATCGGTAGTCAACCAAAGCTCTGTCCTTGGATTTCTTCATTTATGGTAAAAATCACATACTATTTAACCTGGAAAGAAAAGAAAATGCAAAACAATATCCTTGGAGTCCAAACGACAGGAGAGTTCTGTTATCATGATGCAGGAGTTTTAATTATTCTGAGCTTGCACCTTCAGAGCTAGCCATTTCTCAGCCCAATTAACCTGTCCTATTGTACAGTCCATGTAAGGCATAAGGCAATTAACATTTGTACCATAAATAAACAATTAAGGAATGTTTTGATTTCTGGTTACACTTTTTGTCATTCAAACTGCACTGCAGTTTCTGCCTACAAGGGATTTGCTCTTTTAAACACTTCCTATTTCATTACCAAGTGTCTTTCGCCTTTCTTACAGTCAGCAATGCACCATATATAAAGCTTTAAAAAGGTGCCAGTTCACCGACGTAACAAGCAAAGAACAGAAATCACAAGCATCCCTAATCCTTTAGTAACTCTTGTCACCAGGTACTGTTTAATTTTACCAAATCTTTAAAGAAATAGTGAGAATGTTTTCCAGTTTTATTCTGGAGTTTATTGTAACTGAGGACAAACTTTGGTCCAGATTTGCAAATTAATTTCACCCCATGCCTTTATTAGCTAATGTTTGTCCAGGCTCTGAAACACTGCAGTTCTATGTTATTGACATGCATTCTCCTCATTAATATTTCTGACAACACTACTGGTTTTATTTCTTTCTATTCACTAGTGAATTTTGTTAGGTATAGGTGCAATGTTTCTGGGCAAGGAGTAGAGTTCCTTACCAGTGATGATCTTGGGTCATTTTTATGACTCTGATAATGACCACTGCTTTGATTAATGCTATAATTTTTTAATGGATACCTATAAAATAGTTATAATTTATAGGCCCCATAGATTATCATTATTGCACCAGAAATTCATAGTAAAATGTGACTCGTGGAATCATTCAGGCTGCTAATGGAACTAGTTAATCACATCTATTAATGTCATTAGCTCATTAATGACTAGTTAATAATTAGTTAGTGACATCTATTCAGGCAGTTTATGGTACTAGTTCTGTAATGATGTCCCAGTAGGTAGGTTCCTATGCAAGTGGAACCATTGAGGTCAATAATGTCCTTCACAGACATGAGGGTTAATCTGCAGACTTATCATTGCAACATTACACTATAAAGCCACGGATGGAATAGAAGTGAATGGAAGTGAAAGGAAGGCAGGGTTTTAGGATTCATAGATAGTAAAAATATTTGTAATACAATCCAGCGTTGCAACTGTCCAAGGATAAAAATGACTTAGAACTACTATTAGGTACATGGTTCTGTAAAATATGTAACAACCAAAAGGAAAGTAAGTAAGAAATCTATGCATTGTAATTATTTCAGTATATTCAAGCAGATGGATTACATCAATATTTTCTAGCTTTCAGTATTCTGTGGTTATGAAATGGGAATCACAAGTGCCTGTAGTATCAAACCATCTTTACTCAATCATACATTAAAAGAACTCCACAAATCTTGTAAGTTCAATAATTCTCCATTAAATGCAGCCTGGATATTGAAATTCACCACTCTTTCAAATAATAAATGCAGTTTCCATTATTTTTGTTGTTATTTATATGCAGCACGAAAAATTCTAGGATGCTATTGCTAGCATGCAAAAAACAGGACACAAAGATTTCTAGGAAAAATGTTCATTTAGGTAAGAAATGGTTTAAGTATAAATAATCAGTCTGAAGGAAAAGGCAGAAGTTGTCAGCAGATGACACATGCTACCTAGTTTAACACCATCTTAAAAAAAAAAAAAA